>NC_135954.1:51238976-51553812 GCF_053455715.1 Rhinoraja longicauda | reverse complement strand
CGCTGTAAGGCAGCAACTCTACCGCTGTGCCAGCATGCCACCCAAATATCATAGCAGTCAGTTGCTTGTGGTCAAGGAAGGATTTACTTCCACCCAGGTTTGATAGGTTCTGAAATGAATGATGAAACTGAAATATGACATGCAGTCTTTGCAACACATAGCAGGAAAAAATGGTTGATGGGGTGTAGTGGGGGTGGTATCTGGGAAAGTGTTACACACCTTCTGTTGCTTTAAATGGCTTCTCTGTGATCTTAATGAATGGGCAAGCTTCTCAATGGTATCCCAATGGGCTTCTGGATTTGTATCTGTTACTAGTGTAATGTTGGACTTTGCCTATGATGTAACCTGCTTTACCCTACTCTGAGTCTTATTAGCCTCAGTAATATGGAAGTTGACCTGGGAGCAAACATTGTCATTGATTTGTTTTTCCTGCTGGTGGACTGCCAGGATTTTATTGAAAATAAAATCTGTACCTCTCCAGTGCTTCAAGGTGCCTGCTGAGGTACTACATATGTGTAGGAAGGAACTGCAGATGCTGGTTTACACCAAAGACAAACACAAAAAGCTGGAGTAACTCAGCAGGTCAGGCAGTATCTCTGGAGAAAATGAATAGGTAACGTTTCAGGTCAAGACCCTTCTTCAGACTGAAGAAAGGTCTCGGCCCAAACCGTCACCTATTCATTTTCTCCAGAGATGCTGCCTGACCTGCTGAGTTAATCCAGCTTTTTGCGTCTATCTTCAATGTTCTACATATGTCGGAAATATACAGGGGAAAAGGATCACTGCTGCCCTCTAGAGCACAAGCTCAGGTTTGCGTCAGGTTTCAGGGTTTCATCATCAATTCGGGTGCATTGAGGACAATGATGAACCTCATTATCAATGTCTGCCTTTCTTGAAAGATGCCTGCCAAGATAAAGAAGGATGTTTGTGTTTTCCAGAGACTAATTGTGGACCCTCACGTGGAAGTGTGGTGTTCACCAGGGACAGGTTGGCAGATCTTTGTTTGACAGATGGAAAGATCCATTCTCCTGTATATCTCAGTGAATGAGTCAATGAGGACCTGGAGCCCACCCACACTGAAAATATACATTACTTCTCTCTGCACCATTGGCTCCGACTGAAACTGAAATCTACTGATTTAAGACCTAAAAGTATAATCAAGAGACAGAACTCTGCAATAAAATGTAAAATCCTCCTTTCCATCTTCTGCTCACCTCCCTCTCACCCCTTCTATAACTCTACTTTTCCTCTCTACCCTCCTGTCCTCCAAACTATCTATCCCTCCTTAGTCTCGTCCTTTCTGATCCTTTACTCCCAAACCTATCTCCTTTGCCTAGCTTGCATCCTTTTAATTTTTCTCCATTCTTGTCATAATTCCTCCTCTCCAGTACCTTTCCACCTCATATTCTTTGCAGCCTGCCTTTCGACTATTTCCTATCTTCTCTCTTCCTGCTTTCGTCGCTCTTCTTCCTCCACTCTCCAAACAACATCTCGTGTTCCCCACTATTTCAGAGATCCCCCAGGCCTTGGCTAAATGAGCACACGGCCCATTGTCTAGTCTATGCTTGGTCTTGCCGCTGTACAGGAGGGCACATCTGGAGAACCGAATGCAGTAGATAAATTTAGAGGAAGTGCATTTAACCTCTTTCTTACCTGGAAGGGCAGCTGCATTCCTGGATGGATGTGAGGGAGGAGGTATAGGGACAGGTGTTACATCTCTTGCGGTTGCTGGGTAAAGTACCTGGGAGTGGGTGGTTTGGGATGTGTGAACCAAGGAGTTACGGAGGGACTGGTCTCTGCGGAAAGCAGATGGGGTGGGAATGGGAAGATGACTGGTGGTGGGATCACGTTGAAATGTTGGAGAATGTGTTGGATGCACAAGCTGGTGGGTGAAAGGTGTGGACCAGGGGAACTCTATCCTTGTTCCTTCTCAGGGGGAGGGGGAGCGAGAGAGCAGAACTATGGTACACAAAGGAGGTGCATGTGAGGGATCCATCTATGACAGCTGAGGGAAAAACATTTACTAAAGAAAGCCTCATCTTGGGAGCAAATGCTGCGGAGATGGAGAAATTGAGAGTTGGGGATGGCGTCTTTGCCAGAGGCAGGGTAGGATCTGGTGTAGTCCAGATAACTGTGCGAGGCAGTGGGTTTAATAGACATCAGTTGATTGTCTGTCCCAGTGACGGAAACAGAGAGATCATAAGAACCACAGTGTTGTTGTAGTGGGTGACTTTAACTTCCCCAATATTGATTGAGACTTACTCCGTGCAAGGGAATTAGATGGGGCAGAATTTGTTCGGCAGATTCGATAGTGGCGTCTAAGAGGCTTTTAGATAGGCACATTGAAGTGCAGGGAATAGAGCGATATGGATCATTGCAGCAGAAGAGATCAGTTCTGCTAGATATCATGTTCAGCACTGACATTGTGGGTTGAAGGGCCCATTTGTGTGTTGTACTGTTCTGACTGTATTCCAATTCCACAAATTATTTCATTTGTGTGGGCATGAATTGTAACTTCGCAATGTACACAAAAGAATACAATTAATAAAATAATACAATATTTTGGATAACTTCCAAACTTTTATTGTTACTCATAAAAACAAATCGTAACAATGCCTTTTCAACAGCTGTACTAAATGAAACACTGCAATAACAGCCTTTTATCAATGTTTGTAAGTTAGTATTGCATTGAAATAAAAATGCTTTTCTTCAAATTTGTAACCTTCTGTATACAAATATAGATGTCATGAGGGATATAACATTAATAACCAAAATATTTATGAAGCATAAAGAGACTTAGTGAACCCGCAGGATGCACGATTACAGACCATTGGAAAATGTATAACCCAACCAATTTATTCTGCAAGATTAATATTCAAAGGTGGCTGGGTATTTACCTCCAAATTATTAACTGAATGACATGAGCTGTAAATCTTGATCATTACCTTCACTGCTTAAGAACAGTGGTTTTAGTCCGGGAAAGTTTTAAAACAATACAAAGAGAGTGAAATAGTAATCTGAATTATATGGTAAAATGTAATAAAAGAGTGTTTTTCTTTTGCTTTGTTTTAAGAATCTTCACCCAATAGACGAAATGTGAGATAACTGCAATAATAATAAAGAAAAAAAGCCCTTTTCTGCCAAAAACTACACATCATGAGTTTCCCTTCAGAAAAATTAACAAGTTTAGTCATACTCTATTTTGGTTTCATCTCATGAAATAAAATAAGATATTCTCAATTTCTGACAATTTTCATCATTTTTGAGCCAGCAGGGAGGTTTACAGAATACTATGTTCTCTGTGTTTACATATCTGATGTTCTGTAGCAAGTAAGAATGTCATTGTTCTGTTTCAAGACATATGACAATAAAACATTCATGAGAAAATGATATTGAGATCATGTAAAATTTAGTCTATAACTTGCATATACAGCAGAGGTTAGGAACCCTGCAGGAAAGATGTTGAATAGTTCCCCATAAATACATTTTAGGTGAATAAACCTTTATTCCTACTTGAACTGGAGCTGACAAATACTATATTGTAGGTGGTTATTAATAATTCAAAATATCCAACATCTGTTGGCTAGGTATGATTGGAAAATAAAACATATCTGTTACCCAAAATTTCCAAATTCACACCCAGAATCCATGGGGTAAAATGGAAAATTTGGAACAATAATTGTGAACGATATGCAAAATGCACTTTAGATATGATGCTTGCGGCAATCACCAACAATGTGTCATCACCTGGATATGCCCAGAGGCTAATTTTTGTCAAGAATGGCAATTGTTTTGTTGATTAATGTTATTTAAAAAATAAAATTATCACTAGTGTAAGAGCTGGTGTTTAAAATGCAAGAACAAAAAATCACCAAATAGTTTAAAGGAATATACTAATCTCAAAATACTTAAACTGTGAGTAAATAATACGACCTTTTAGATAATAAAATATTTTGCATTAACCTGCCTCGATCCTTCTACTGTACTATCTCCAATTTAGCGACGAAGAATAAAGAATGTTTATTTAGAGAGGTAATTCAAACAGATACCATTATATTTTACCATATTTGAAGAAAGATTATTTTCCCTTTACAATTTGCAAGGAAAATATTTCCTATTTTGGTCAAGTAATAAAAAGAATTTAAAACCTAATAGATCAAATTAGGTTTAACAATTCCCCAAAACATAAGCCTTATGAAGTCTAACATATTTTTTGGCAAATGCCTCGATTCTATGATACCCCTTTGAGTTTTGTTTCATAAACTGCCTGAATATCTTCAGTGAGGAGAATTACCTAATCCCAAACTGGGATAAGAAAATCAAGAGCTAAACAGACATATTTTCATTAGTACTCAGATCTGTTGATTATCATAACGATTGTAGCATCCTTTTGTTTAAACTATGGCACATACAGCAAGTATAAAAATTGTACTTTAAAACAAACTTTACAAGCTTACAAAAACTGTAAAACGAACTGTGCAACTACTTAACATTGAAATGCCCTTGTTACTTGGCCATTATTTTTCAACATTAGACACAATTTTCTTGCTTACAAGCATCTCCATGATTTTGTCTTCATTATACAGATGCTAATAATTTCAAACAGAAAAAAATGGTGAAAATCACACAAAAATGTCTGCAAATGCAAATCCATCTCTTTGATCCATTGGAACATGCTCACTAAATAAACATATCTATCTCAGCACAGAACTGCTTTCATGTGTGAACAATGCAGATTTAAATGTTAAAAGTGACATTCCCTTTGTCTGTTCCTCAACATTATTTGTGTAGTTAAAATAATTAGTGAAGCATTGCAAAGGAAAACGTATAAAGATGTATTTCGTTAATACTGTCAAAAGGAAAACCTTAGCAAAACTGAACAGTTTTCTGTTCCCCTCAAGCTTGTGAAAGGGGAATAATTTTACAAGAATGCAATGTTTGGATGGAAATTTGTCATATAGCCAACACACAGTCAGGCTCCGATTGTGAGCATCAAAACAATTATTCTCTTTCCTTTGTGGTAATTTTGCCAACAGTACAGTGGAGAACATTGATGAGGGAGTGGGATTGCTGCCACACACCACCAGTCGAGCCATAAACCAGGAGCAGCTGAGAACATTCCCAGTGTTTGTGGTGCATCTATTCAATGCCTGTCCCAAAACTCCCCAAGAAAATGAAAAGTCATCTACACTTCAACATTACAGCTAAAAATTGCATTTCTTAACACATTTTGTCAAATAAAGATCTTTAAAATTACAAATATCAGGTTTTTTCCCCGGCATATCACTGTGGATTTTTATACAAAGAATATTATCAGACTGATCCAGCTAGATCTTTATTAAAAATGATAAAGAAATAATTCAACCACATTTTCAAATACTGTTGACAACAGTCCACTACTTAAAAATAACCGCAGATTCGTATTTCTCTCAGGGCATGATCAAAGGTACAGAATTACTAACATATGGCATAACTGGATTCTCTCCCTCATGTTCTTTGGTTTTTTGTTTAGAGATGTTGCATGGGAACAAGCCATTCAACACAATGAGTTCACACCAACCAACGATCACCCATGCACTAGTTCTATTCTACAAACTAGGGGCAATTAACAGAAGTCAATTAACAGAAGTCAATTAACCACTATCCTGCATGTCTTTGGAATGTGGGAGGAAACTGGCGCACGAGGAGAATACCCACGGGGAGAACATACAAACTCTGTACAGACAGCACCCTCAGTCAGGATCGAACCCGGGCCTCTGGCGCTGTAAGACAGTAAGTCTACCACTGTGCTGCCCCCTAAATCTCTTTTATATTTATGTTTCTTAAGTCTTTGTTGCATCAGTTAGATTTCACAAAGGGCTCTGCAGATGGTAGTTGATTCAGTGAATCAGCAAGATGACGAATGTTTGAAGATCCTAGTCCTGTTGTGTGCTGTTACTCCAGGTTTGCCACAATAGCAGCATCTTTCTCCATGATGTTAAAGATGTTACTGACTTCAGATGTGCTACTCTGAACACATACGAGGGAAGATGAATGAAATATATTATCAACCTCACCAATGCTCTCCTTTCCATTACTTATCATTTTTTCCTCAGACAGTTCAGGTTGTGATGGGTTCTCTTGCTTTGTAGCTTTTCCCTCTGAATAATCAGTCTCCCAGTCTTCATGGTTTGGTCTATTCTGCAGGTATTTAGTTTCTTGAAGTATAGATGATTTTTCTTCATGGAAACTTGATTTTGACTGCTTTGTGTCATACTCTGCATCCCAATCTTCAACTGGTATAATTTGTTTTCTCGTAAAGATTGAGGTTTTCCCTTTTGCTGTTGATTCAGTCAATTTGTGCCTGTTTTTCTCTCCCGTGTAATCAACCTCACTTTGTGACATAGAGCCTGACTGCCCTGCTCTTTGATACCTGATGCTTTCGGCATTTCGTTGGCACACCTGTTTAGGAAGTGAAACCAATTTCTGATCTGAGAACCATGGATTTTCTTCTTTGCTCTTCCTGTTTCTGAAGTCTGACCCAAATGATCTTTTTCGACCAAAACCACTTCCTCTAAAACAATCCCCTGTACTCCCCCCCCTATAGTTGGTTCCCAAATCATCTGTAAACTTGTCAGTTGACCTGCCCAGATTCCGGTCTTCAGGATCTTCAGTCTGACAACTTCTCCAATTCCCAGAGCTGCCTTGAACTGGGGTGCTTCTAAAATAATTTGTCGTGGATGAACCTCTTGCTTGATTAAAACTACTATTGTGCCTTTCAGAATAAGATGTTTCATCAAAGGTTTGCTTTGGTCTGGAAGTATCTTCCCATTTTGTTGTAGTTGTTGACGCGGAAGAGGATCTCGCTTTTTCCCATCTATTTTCTGAATTAAATGCTGTGCCTTTATTGACAACTGCCTGATGAGTGTAATGACAGTTCTGATTTTGCACCGAGTATACAGGATCGAGTTGATATCCCATATGATTGGGATAAATTACATTTGTAGAATTATGTTGCTGGCTCAAGAATGTTGGTATTGAAGAACATTCACCTACATTAGGTGTTCTACTTTGACAAGGGCAGCAGGTCAGAGGAATATTAGGGCAAGTATCAACATTTCTATATGTAGCTATATTGCACTGGTTAGCAAAGCATGGAACCCGAGGCATCATGTTATAAGGATTTAGAATAGCATGGTTTAGCAAATAGGCAAGAGCATCTAGCCGCATGGGTACAGTAATTGAAGATAAACTTCTCACTGTCCGTTCAGATTTTTCTAATACAGAAGGTTGAAATTCTACTTTTTTGGATCCTGTAGACTTTTGGGTCATTGATGTGTGGACCTTGGCTTGATCAGAGTCTGGCACTGCCTTGGCATGATGTACGACAGAGGATAGTGGTGGTCCAACACTGGAACTCAGCTCATTGCTTTTCTTTTGACCCTTCTCTTTTTTGTCGACACCTATTAAAGTAGGTTTGTGGCTTGGCAAAGATTTTGAAGTAATCATCATTTCAGATGCACTATCCTTAACCACGTCCCCAGTTTTTGCATGACTGAATTCTGCCTTCACTTTACTTTGCATGTTTTGGAAATCCTGGATGGAATCGGATGTACTGTGAATTTTAAAACATTGCAAATTGTTAGCATTTTTTGTATTATTCCAAGCAACAAGTTAAATTAATGAACCATACTTATCCAGCTACTGACCCATTTAATGGTTCTCCAACCTTTGTCTTTGATGTATTAATTCAGAATAAAACGCTTGTTCTTCCCACCACGACCATTCACCTTGGTCCCCATCTTCTCCAATACACTCAAAGAAAACTGACTTAACTGTACATGATCAAATCTGCTTTACTCTGCCACGATTAATTTGGAGTTAAAAGATAACAGGTTATTCTTGAACCTTGCTCTAATTTGTCTTTTTTCATCTTCCCCCAAGACCCAATTCCCTCCAAACTGTTGATTTCTCAACTTTCGTTTTGGGCCCTGTATTGCCAACCATGTGTCTTTATCTCCTCACTGTATGTTTCTTTTTTTTCCTAATCAGATGTGCAGCACTTTGGTCAACGTGGGTTGTTTTTAAATGTGCTATACAAATAAAATTGACTTGACTTGACTTGACTTACTTTGCCACATCCTCTCTCCTTTCAAAACTGCCGTCATCATCCCTCCTCTTCAAATAAAATCCCATGTTGATCCTGTTCCATTTCCAACAATCTTCAATGTGTTCTCGTGTGCTAAATCCATGCCCATCTTTACCCCCAATTCCACATGTGAAGCTCTTCAAGTAGTGTTCTATCCCTCCCAGTTCTTCTTGACATTTCACTCAGTCACCGACAGTCACGTCTGCAATTGTCATTCATTCCCCAAATCATCTCCTCTGTTGAACTATTAGTGCCCTCCCCAGTTACCCAAGCTGCCAAAGCCAGGAATTCTGCTGGACTGCATTTCTTCAGCTCCAGGTTAATTGCTCCCTGATCTTCCCAATTCCCTTCCACACATTCCTTCTCAGTAACATCACTAATGACACACTTCAGGTGCACAGATGTCATAACTTGACTCTTCCATTGGTTGTGGAAGTGTTAAGGCAAGGCGTCCACAACCAATGGAAAGATCAAGATAAGATATCTGTACACCTAGGCAAGGTGCACAAATGTCTTGTGCACCACATCTTGCTGTCTGATTTGCAGCCTTGGATGGGTAGTAAGATCTTCCACTTCAACAATGGGAAGACTGAAGCCACTAATCATCCTGATCAATTTAACTAGGACAAGACACCTTCCCCTTGACTTCACAGTTCTTATATCCTAATCTTCTGAATGCTGACAACCCCAATTTCTTCCCTTATGTTGATCACTGATCCCTCCCCTAAACAAGCTTAATTAAAGTTTCTCTTTGAACTTGTGACTCTTATCCAACTGTCCCACCTCTCCATTGTCCTGGTCATTCCACACCACTTCCGACTGGGTGTTGTTGGTTTTGTGGGGGTAGTGTGGTGAGAAGGGCAAATTGTTTACATAGTCACTTGGCAAAGGAAACGTTAAAGCAATGACTGGCAATGTAAACAAAACAGACTTCCCTACACATTTTGTCCGCTCCACTGCGAAATCTCCTCAAGGGATGTCTACTTTGAAGAAGTTCTCCTCCTCTCTCTGACAAAACCCTTTTCCTGGCCCTCACTCCCTCATCTTTACAATGGATGTCCAGTCACTCTATACCTCCACCCCCCACTAGGAAGGTCTCACAGCTCTCCATTTCTTCCTTGACGCAGAACCAGCCAATTTCCATTTACCAATACTCTCCTCTGCCTAGCAGAGCTGATCCTTACTCTCAACAACCTCTCTTTCAACTCCTCCCACTTCCTCCAAATCCAAGACATAGCTATGGGCACTCGCATGGGCCCCAGCTATGCCTGTCTCTTTATAGGGTACGTCGAATAATCAATGTTCCAGGCGTACACTGGTCCTATCCCAGAACTCTACCTCCGCTACATTGACAACTGCATCGGTGCTGCCTCTTGCACCCATGCAGAACTCATTGACTTCATCAACTTCACGACTAATTTCCATCCTGCACTCAAATTCACTTAGACCATCTCCGACATCTCCCTACAGTTTACGGATCTCACCGTCTCCATCACAGGAGACAGACTATTGACTGACATCTACTACAAACCTGACTCCCATAGCCAAATAGACTACACTTCTTCCCACCCTGCATCCTGTAAAGACTCTATCCCCGACTCAGAATTCCTCCGTCTACGTTGCATCTGCGCGCAGGATGAGGTTTTCCATACTAGATCATCAGGGATGTCTTCATTCTTTATGAAATGGTGGTTCCCCTATTCCATTATAGATGAGGCTCTCGCTAGGGTCTCCTCGATATCCCGCAGCTCCACTCTTGCTCCCCCTCCCCCCATTTGTAACAAGGACAGAGTCCCCCTTGTCCTCACCTTCCACCCCATCAGCCGCCGCATATAGCATATAATCCTCCAAAACTTTCGCCACCTCCAACAGGATCCCACTACTGGCCACATCTTCCTATCTCCACCCCTTTCTGCTTTCCGCAGAGACCGTTCCCTCCGCAACTCCCTAGTCAACTCGTCCCTTCCTGCCCAAACCACCCCCTCCGCAGGTACTTTCCCCTGCAACCGCAGGAGATGCAACACCTGTCCCTTTACCTCCCCCATCGACTCCATCCAAGGACTCCGACAGTCTTTTCAGGTGAGGCAGAGGTTCACTTGCACCTCCTCCAACCTCATCTACTGAATCCGCTGTTCCAGGTGTCACCTTCTGTACATCGGCAAGACCAAGAGCAGGCTGAACACCTCCGCTCAATCCGCCTTAACATACCTGATCTCCCGGTTGCTGAGCACTTTAACTCCCCATCCCATTCTCAATTTGACCTTTCTGTCCTGGGCCTCTTCCATTGTCAGAGTTTGGTCCAATGCAGATTGGAGGAACAGCACCTCATATTTTGCTTGGGTAGCTTACACCCCAGTGGTATGAACATACATAATAATAAATAATATATACATTTTATTTGTCATATGTAGGTTGGCACAGGGTTAACGGTACAATGAAATGTATTTGACAAGGCAACAGGTCACCTCAGCAGTAATATTCCAAGGATAAATAAGATAAAAAATGACATTAGTAAGGTAAAAAGACAATATTAAAAATAATCAACATATATGATTTGAAATGTGTTTATGAGTTCAGAAGCCTGATGGTAGAAACTGTTTTTAAGTCTGGTGGTACGCGCAGCCATACTCCTGTATCGTTTGCCTGACGGTAACAAGGAGAACAGCCTGCGTGCTGGGTGGCTGTGGTCCTTGATGACCTGAGGGCGTGCAGCGTAGGTTCACTAGATTAATTCCCGGAATGGCGGGACTGTCGTATGTTGAAAGGCTGGAGCAATTAGGCTTGTATACACTGGAATTTAGAAGGATGAGGGGGGATCTTATTGAAACATATAAGATAATTAGGGGATTGGACACATTAGAGGCAGGAAACATGTTCCCAATGTTGGGGGAGTTCAGAACAAGGGGCCACAGTTTAAGAATAAGGGGTAGGCCATTTAGAACGGAGATGAGGAAGAACTTTTTCAGTCAGAGAGTGGTGAAGGTGTGGAATTCTCTGCCTCAGAAGGCAGTGGAGGCCAGTTCGTTGGATGCTTTCAAGAGAGAGCTGGATAGAGCTCTTAAGGATAGCGGAGTGAGGGGGTATGGGGAGAAGGCAGGAACGGGGTACTGATTGAGAGTGATCAGCCATGATCGCATTGAATGGCGGTGATGGCTCAAAGGGCTGAATGGCCTACTCCTGCACCTATTGTCTATTGTCTATTGATGCTGCGTGCCTTCCGCAGGCACCGCCAGTAGAAAATGTCCTGAATGGCCGGGAGACAGTTGCCAGTGATGTGCTGTGCCGTCTTCATCACTCTCTCAAGTGAATTGTGGCTGTGGGCCGAACAGTTCCCGTACCAGACTGTAATGCAGCCCGTCAGCAGGCTCTCGATGGTGCATCTGTAGAAGTTTGTGAGGATGCTGGCGTTCATGCCAAACTTCCTCAGTCTTCTCTGGAAAAAGAGCCGCTGGTGGGCCTTCTTTGTTATTGTGTCCGTGTGCAGTGTCCAGGAAAGGTCCTCCGTGATGTGCACACCGAGGAACTTAAAGCTGCTGACCCTTTCAACCTCAGCATCACCGATGTGGATGGGGAGGTGTCCACTCCCCCACTGTCTCCTGTAGGCCACGATCATCTCTTTAGTTTTGCTGACATTGAGAGAGGTTATTTTCCTGGCACCAGCTGTTTAGTGCCTTTACCTCCTCTCTGTAGGCCGTCTCATTGTTGTCTGTGATGAGGTCCAAGATGGTCGTGTCGTCAGCAAACTTTAGGATGCTGTTTGAGCTGTGCTTAGCAGTACAGTCGTGTGTGAACAGGGAGTACAGGAGAGGACTGAGCACACAGCCCTGTGGTGTGCCTGTGTTGAGGATCAGTGAGGAAGAGGTGTGGCTGCCAATTCTCACCACCTGGGGTCTGCCCGTCAGGAAATCGAATATCCATCCGATTTCACTAACTTCAAATAGCCCTTGCTTTCCCTCTGCTATCCCCTCCCCATTCACAGTTCTCCCACTAGTTTTATTGTCTCCGACTACATTTTATCTCTGTCCCGCCCACTCCCCTGACATCAGTTTGAAGAAGGGTCTCGACCCGAAACGTTACCCATTCCTTCTTTCCAGAGATGCTGCCTGACCCGCTGATTTACTCCAGCATTTTGTGTCTATCTTAAACAAAACAGAATCCTGAGCTACCATAAGCTGCTGGAAAATGATATATTAGAAGGATAATAGTCTTCCATGGAAAGTTGGAAACTTAATGTCTGGTAAAATCTTAAGCATTTGGGAAACTGCATACATCTCTATCCAGCATCAGCAGCGGTACTAGTGAACATACTGCAGTCGTCGTCCCGTCCCCCCCCCCCGTCCCCCCCAAGAAAGAAACACAAATACATTTGCTTCTGGAGAAAGATACGGTTTTTTTCCCAGCTGTTGCAGCCATTTATTTAATATGTTTCCACTCACCTGTACAAGCATATTAAAAACTACATAATAGATCTAGCGCATTGCAGGTTGTCCACAGTTCGTAACAGGCTAGTGTACAGCAGTGAGATGGTCCGTTCTGTCCTTTACCATATATATTTTTAAATTTATTTTTAGCTTTAGAGATACAGCGTGGAAACAGGCCCTTCGGCCCACCGGGTCCGCTCCGCCCAGCGATCCCCGCACATTAACACTATCCTACACACACTAGCGACAATTTTTATATATTACCCAGTCAATTAACCTACATACCTGCACGTCTTTGGAGTGTGGGAGGAAACCGAAGATCTCGGAGAAAACCCATGCAGGTCACGGGGAGAACGTACAAACTCCGTACAGACGGCGCCCGTAGTCAGGATCGAACCTGAGTCTTCGGCGCTGCATTGGCGATGTGAAGATATTTTTCCCATTTTGAAATGCCCGTTCAACGTCAACAGTGTTCAACCAAACACCGTCTCACTTTACTCTCACCTCCTTGTCGGCTGATCTACACTGGGTCCACAAACTTTCAAATACCCACACATGTTCAAATCTACTATGGTCCACCCCCTCCCCCTCCCCCTTGAAAACAAAATTATAAAAACATAATCGATGAATCGTAAACGTTTCACTACAGAATAACTTTACGCATCTCATACCTCTGCAGCGGCCCCCTATAGTTTGCAATGTATTTTTCGATGCACTGTTACACGTTACCCCATAAACACCTACAGAGACGTATCTTCGTCACATTTTCCCCAAACGGCAATAAGTTCACATTCGGCATAGCGGTTTACAAGAAGTCACCCATGGATAGGATTCTAACCCAGTGTCATCACTGACTCGTTCCCAGCATCTTAAACATCCCCAACATGAAGCATTAAAATGTAAAGTTGCCGCAAAGACTCGAGGATTCGATCGCCGCGCTTCTTCGCCCATTTTTACGGCACATGTCTCTTTCCCCCCATGTGTAACTCTTACCATTCCTTTGGGCGTGCAATCTCGCCCTCCTCCAAATCCATGCCCCAATGGGTTTTCTCCCGCGTTCTCCCCACTTGCAGTGCGCCTCCTCCCTTCGGCTCCGTCTCAGCGCAACCGCGAAACGGCCAAGAGAGCGAGGTGTGTCCGTTCTTCGTCAGGACGACGCCAAAAGCAGGCGAGGAAAGCTGTTGGAGCACTACCACAGCGAGCTACATCTTTACAAAACAAGTTGTATCCTTGACAAATGTTCAGAAGAGACAGCAATTTCAACCTTGATACTTTTAACTTTTCTAACGCCAACAAAGCTTACTTCTTCTGAATTACCTTTAAATCGTTGATCAATTTTCCGCCAATTTAACGATCCAGTTCCACGACTTCCATCCCGCCCCCGTAAACTTAATTGAACGAATTCACCGGGCCAGTTTAACTCAAAATTGTCCGAAATACTCCCACCTTCTCCCCAAAGTTGATTATGACCAATTTGCTAATTAAAACAATTTTTACCTCAGGTAGTCTGAAGAAGATTCTGACAAAGCACTTTGTGTCTCAAATGCTCCCGCCCTCCCGGTATCTATTCTTCGAAACATTGAAAGCACCAGATTGAGGAACAGATTATTTTCCAACCTACCTATTTGCGGCTTTTCCATCTTTCTATTTTCACTTACTCTGTAGCTGCGGCACTCTTTATTCTCTTTGCACTACCTGTTGTACTTGTGTATGCCTTGATTGTATTCATGTCTGGTATGATTTGATTGGATAGCATGCACTGTATCTCAGTGCACAGAATACCAATACTTAGAACATAGAACAGTACAGCACAGGAATGCGCCCTTCGGACCTCAATGTTTGTGTCGAGTTACATTTTTCTCCTCTGCCTGTATACGATCCATATCCCTCTTTTCCCTGCATCACCAATGTGCCTATCTAAAAACCTCTTAAACGTCACTATCATATGTGCCTCCTCCACCACCCCTGGCAATGCGTTCCAGGCTCCCACCACTCTCTCTTTAAAAACTGGCCCCGCACACCTCCACTAAACCTTTCCCCTCTTACCTTATAGCCATGCCCTCTAGTGTTGGACATTTCCTCCATGGGAAAAGTTTCTGAAAAAGGTCTACCCTATCTATGCCTCTCATAATTGAATATACTTCTGTTGCCTCCCCTCAACGTCCCAGAGAAAACAATCCAAGTCTATCCAACCTCTACCTTTCGCCGAAACCCTCTAATCCAGGCAACGTTCCTGTAAACCTTCATTACATCCTCTCACATCTTGCCTGTAATGGGGCAACCAGAACTGCACGCAATACTCCAAATGCAGCCTGCATCATCCTTTCTACATCCTGTCCAGATTCCTTTCTAAAATTTCTGAACCTCCTGTGTTGCAACCCTCATGTGGCAGCAGGTTGTGGCATTGAATTAATTTTCTATTAAATTTACCACTTTTAGTTCAAAATATTACTACTGTTGCAGAATTTTAAAATAAATGGTCCTTGTTGTTATGTGTGTGTCTTTGTTCAGATCCATTGGAATACAACTGCTAAATCAGATTGGTTTGGGAACATCTCCATCCAAGACCGCAAGAAATTGCAGAGAATTGTAGACGCTGCACAGACCGTCACACAAACCAACTTCCCTTCCATTGACTCCTTTTATACCTCATGCTGCCTTGGCAAGGCCAGCAGCATTATCAAGGAGTCACACCCTGGCTGCTCCCTCTTCTCCTCCCCCATCGGGCAAAAGGTATAGAGGTGTGAAAATGCACATCTCCATATTCAGGGACAGTTCCTTACCAGCTGTTATCAGACATCTGAACCATCCTACCACAACTAAAGAGCAGTCCTGAACTACTATCCATCTCATTTGGAGACCTTCAGACTTCAAAGTCTTTGATAGGACTTTACTGGCTTTATCTTGCACTAAATGGTATTCTCTTATCATGTATCTATACACAGCGAATGGCTTGATTGTAATGTCTATCTGCTGACTGGTTAGCACGCAACAAAAGCTTTTCACTGTACATCGGTACACGTGACAATAAACTAAAGTCCTGTCCAACTGTAAGTTATGTTTGATTTGGATGGCATATTGTTACTTTTTCTGTTCTTTTTGTCTCAAATCCTCCTTTAAGCACCATTAACTCTCCCTATCAGATAGAGCAATCTTCTGAACCAGATGAAACATGTTTATATTATGGGGGGAAAATTGAAATATAATATTTATTTTTTTAGATGATTTTTATGTGGAAAACAAAACAGAAAATGACAGTAGAAAACTAAATGTACAGTTAAAGTTATGTTTGGTTGGCAAAATGTGACAGATTACCTCATCAGGATGGGCATCAGGCAAGAACATTAATCTGCTGTATGATAATTGGATGTTCCAACATGGAATTGAACAAATGGGGAAGCGATATTTCTTTAACTAAAGTCAGATGTTTTCCATCTTTCATGCCTTTCGAGACATCTCAATGTGCTTCATGGTCAACAAAGTTTTTCTGAAGTGTACAAACTGTTGAAATCTCAGAAATGCCACAGTTGTCTCCTACAAAGAGCCACGTATTAATGGCCAACTAGATATATCATAAAGGATAGACACAAAATGATGTAGTAACTCAATGGGACAGGCAGCATCTCTGGAGAGAAGGAATTGGTGACGTTTCGGGTCGAGACTCTTCTTCAGACCTGACGAAGCGTCTCAACCCGAATGTTCACCCATTCCTTCTCTCCAGAGATGCCAGCCCCGCTGAGTTACCAACATTTTGTGTCTATCTTTGGTATAAACCAACATCTGCAGTTTCTTCCTACACAATATATATCATAATGATTTTTTTGTAAAATTAATAGAAATATCTTTTAATCTAAATTGTCACGAAACACATGTTTTTGAAAATAACTTTATTTAAAATACAATTTTCAAGGTAGCCTTAGAAAATAGATACTATGTTTCCAATACCTTAACTCAGGACCACATGTAAAATAGTTACTGCGTGTTTTTATTAGGTGTCAAGTTATTTACAATTCATGCAAACTATTTTCTACAAATAGCATCAGTAACTTTATTGTATGTACACTCCGTGGCAAGTGCACGGCTTTCAGTAAATTTACCACTGTAGTGCAGAAATAATTTGATTTTAAGTAATTTTAAAGCTGATTTTGTTCATCCAGCTTGTATGTACTATAACATGTTAAGATAGCAACACAGTGAAATGAGAAGTGTTTTAAACAGAGTGAAACTGCAGCAGCTTAAACATTGCCTATAATCCAAAAGGTTTTATTAAATCTGTATTTTATAGAGAACTAGACCAAGTGGACTCGTTGGGTCCAAATTTCTGCACTGATGCAGCATCCACTCCTCCCCCCTCCCCTCCCCCTCCCTTTCCCCTCCCCTATTCCCTCCCCTCCCCCTCCCCATCCCTTTCAACTTGAGACCTTCATAATATGAAAGTCTCAACTGTCTATCATCTAATTTTGATGAGGCAATGGACGTTAGTAGAGTATTCTTAACGTTTTCTGGTATTATGTCAGATTTCAAAATCTGCAGTATTTTGATTTCAGGAATTAAGATATATTCAGCATGAGGCAGCTACTTCACACAAAGGTTGCCAGGTCACGATTAGTCTTCACCTCCTGGTGATTTATACGGTTTTTATATTCATCTTCTTCCAAACTATGTTGAAATGAATTGTTTGCATTTATAATTTTCTTCAAAGTTCTCAGCGTCAGGAAACTCAGAACTGCACTTCCACAATACATGCCAGCAGAGATTATGCCAAATAATGCCACAGCGGCATCTCCGCCTTGAACATCACAATTCATAAAAGTGTAACCCCTTCCTGCATACAAACGGTGTCTTAATCTGCAAACTTCAGTGCTATTTACCTTAATTATGAGATGCAAGTAAAGTCCAATACCCACTATATACCCAATACATGCAAGAATGTTGAACACAAATTCAGCCATGAGAAATTTTGGAGAAATACGGTGAAGAGGTTTTGCACCACCCACCAAACAAAGAAGTGTGAGAGAACCCATGACAATGCTGAACGTCACCCCTCCATATACGCCAGGAGCTCTCATCTGAGTGAACTGCATATCAAGTTCCCGGATCTGCTTCAGCTCTGTGCCTTGGAAAGGGCTATATGCTGAATTAATGCTGAAAGAGCCTATCCCAAGGCCTCCCATGGACGTGTATCCAGACATTGCTGCTTGCGATGCTGCCACACAGATCAGGACCATGAGATTGGTAATAATTTCAGAAAACTGCAAGACACCTGCGAACAAAATATAAATATTTTGAAACCTCACAATCATAACATAACTTCACATTGCAAATACGAAACATTGGCCTTGCTCTCTCCTGGTTACTTAAAACAAAAATTATAGCACAGAATGGCTTCTTTGTGCTTATAGTCATAAAATGCCAGAGACCCGGGTCTAATCCTCAATACGTAGGGGTGATCCTGTCTGTGGCAGGATCCTGTGCTCCGGTTTCCTCCCACATTCCAAAGACATGCAGGTTTGTAGGTTAATTGGCTTTAAATTGTCCCTCGTGTGTAAACCTAGAACTAGTGTCCGAGTGATTGCTGGTCGATGTGAAATTGGTGGACTGAAGGGTCTCTTTCCATGCCGTATCTAAACTAATCAGTGTGGTCATTAACATTAACTTAACAGATTACCCAAGTATCTCTACTCTGATAGACCCCTTTATTTTATATCACAAATCTCAGTTTGGAGTTAGAAACCAAGCAAACAGTGTCACTCCACAACTTGTTTTTAATGAAATTAGTCGTTTCTTTTTCAATCAAATTTTCTGTTTTGAGGTAGTTGACAGCGTGGGTTTTCTCTGGGTGCTCCAGTTTTCTCCGATATTCCAAAGACGTGCAGGTTTATAGGTTAATTGGTTTCTGTAAATTGCCCTTCGTGTGAAGGATGCAAAAGTGTGATAATATTGAACTAGTGTACGGGTGATCGATGGGTTGGAGGGCCCATTTCCACGCTGTATCTCTAAACTAACAAATCACAACAATGACTATTTTGTGTCAGTCCAATTCTTCCACCCTACCACTGTAGGTTATTTTATACTTCAAATAACTATTTATTTGTTTTGGCTAATTCGCTCGTGTGTCAGACGACGTTCTGCCATCGCTTTGTCACAGTCAGTGCCACATCTGTGCCTCTGCGGAGATCGTCCGCAGTGCATGCCTCTCCGTCGGAAATCAGTAGGTGGGCCATTGTCTGTACCTCTCCACAGTTGCATTTGTCAGAGTCCAAGAAGCCTCACTTCTTCAGGTTGAGTCCGCAACATCCCACTCCAGTGCGGAGGAGGTTTAGGCCGTTCCAGGTAGTATAAGGCAGGCGGTGTCCTGGTGCCATCTGTTGTTTGGTTTTGGTACCTGGCACAGTTGGCTCTAGTTCCATGAAGCTGTTCCGACTCTTCAAGTGTTTCTTGGCATGTTGGTGATTGTGCAAGGGGTGACAGGGGTCTGTGTCTGCAGGCTAGGAGGGCCTCAGCCATAGGGAGAGATTGAGCAGGCTTGGAGCGCAGGTGGCTGAGGGGTGATCTACAGATGCGTATAAAATCATGAGGGGAATAGGTAGAGTGAATGTAGATTTTTTTTCTAAGTGTAGGGGAAATCCAGAACTGGAGGGCAGGCTTTCAGGTGAGATAGGAAAGATTTAATTAGATTCTGAGGGGCAGTTCTGGTCACCCCGCTACAGGAAGGATGGAGAGGGTGCTGAAGAGGTTTACCAGAATGATACCTGGATCAGCTACAAGGTATTAGCTACAAGGAAATGTTGGACAGTCTTGGATTGTTTTCACTGGAATATCAGAGGCTGAGGGGAGGCCATATAGAAGTATATAAAACTGTGAGGGGCATAGATAGTCAGAACTGTTTTCTCAGGATAGAAACATCAAATACTAGTGGGCGTAGCTTTACGGTGAAAGGGGCAAGTTTAAAGGAGATGTGTGGGGCAAGTTTTTTTTTACTTAGAATGCTTGAATTGTGCTGGCGTGGTGTGGTGGTGGCCAATATGATGGTAGCATTTAAGAGGATTTTGAATATACACATGGATCTGCAGGGAATAGAGGTATATGGAGCTTGTCTTGGCATCATGTTCGGCACAGACATTGTGCGTTGAAGTTTCCTGTGCTGCACTGATCTATGTTCTATGTTCTAAATGCTGAATAACTCATTATTTACTATCTAACGTAACATAATTTTAAGTGAAAATCAAAACCAAAACTGCAGATATTGGAAATTTGAAACAAAACAAAATTTGCTGGAAACTTTTATTCTGTCTGATGTACTGTGTATTTCCGGTATTTTCTGATTTTCTTACAAAGATTTCTTAATTTTAGTTTGGCAAGGTCTTTTAAAATTTTGGTGCCTCATAATACCTTACATGATAAACGTAACAATGAATTCATTTCTGAAGAAAAAACTATTTATTTTCTTAAATATCATTTAACAAAATACATACATAATGCAATTACTATTAATTAATAATTATGTTCAGTTCAACCAGTGAGCCTTCAGTTTTCCATTCACACCCAAAATATAGTATCAATGAAGGAAAAACATGTTTAAACACATCACATTTCATGGTTACAAAATATTTTGGACTTATTTTCTCATATGAAATATCCAACATGTAAATAAATGACCTTCAAAAGTATACTGTACCTTAATCTTATTATTACAAAATCTGAAGATACAACATTTTAGCTTCAAAAAGCACCTTAAGTGTTTTAAGTAAACTGTAGTTAGTTACATTTGGCACAGTGACTCGGATTCCTCATCTCTCAAACTCATTTGTAATGAGATTTTCTGAGAAACCCGAGCCTTCATTCTTCCTGCCAAAATGTAGACTTCACCTTTAACTTTTCATTTGCCAATTGCATATCCATTCAGCTATTTTTTTCATGCCTCCCAATATTCTGACAGTTCTCCTCGGTGTTACGATACACTCCAATGTCAGAGTGAAATTGTACTTATAATTCCCATGTTCAAATCATTTATGCCAACAACAAATACCAGGCTTCCCAATGCCGATCATTTTGGAATGCCATGACCCACCTTTTTCTTTTCAAACTCCTAATTTGCAGGTACTCTTTTGTGGCATTCTGCTACCTCACCTTTCAATTCCACATGAACTGACCTTGGACTACAATGTTCTTATTGCATTTTCAATTTTAAGCATCTTATTCCAGCATTATAAAAATATATTTAAGATTCATTCTAAGAAATGAAATCTATGAGAGGTTCAAAACTTTTTCAGTACAGTCAACTTAACAATATAAACATGCAAATATACACAAATGGTGAGTGAGATTCAAAATATTCATGTAACATTGTAGTAACCACAATAATAAACTAAAATAAATCACATTAAGCCTTCAACAAATTCTTGCCAGTACTGTCAATGACAATTATTCTTGTCATTTTAAAACCACTTTTCTCCTTTGCTAGGTGGAATGCCAGATCTTAGCAAAGTGAAGAGATGAAAACATTCAAGGTTTTTACCAGCTGATCTGTATTCTCCTCAAATTGTACACCTACATACAGCACAAAGATGTACACATGAAGAGCGACATTTCTGGAAAGTAACCTGTTGGAAATGTACTTTAGCAATGATCAGACCAGCGGCATAAAGATGGTTTAAAATACTGTTCTCCTTTTGCTTCATCTCATTGCATTTTCTACCATTCTACTGTTCAAACCAGAATCTCGAGATTGGTACTAACTTCCCACATAAACTGGAGTTACTTATACAAATAACACAAAAGTAAATAATGAATAATGTAAGAAAAATGTAAACAAGTATGCTAACCATTTCTAATAGAGAAACAATTTCCAAAATATTTCCTTCACATATATGTACCACAAAAATGTCAGATATTACAAAATATTAACTAGAAAAGAGCCAATACAAATGCAAAATGCTACAACGCAAATCGCATTTTGCATGTTAGGAGTACAAGGCACAGGTAGTTAGTTAATGATGTCTCTTCGTTAGGTGAATGATAATAAAATTGATATATACAAAAGGTATTTTCACATACCATACCTCCAGACCTCAAAATGTATTGCAAATACACTGACCAGTACATTGTGTCAATGTGTCATATCTAACTTCATAACATAGCTCCCTCAGAAATCCAAATCTCACTAGTCAAAAAGTAACAGCAACTTTTAGCACACTTAAAATTTGAACATAGCTTAATAACTTCCAACGTTAGTTTGTTTGATTTGTTACAATCATTTCAAGAGCAAAATTACAGAAGTCTTCTACTATGTACAGTTGGAAGGAAGGGAGAGAAAACCCAATGTACTCATTTCCTTATTATGTGTTTGGATCAACAAAACATCCTGGTGTCTACCTAAAAGGTTAAATACGAATGCTCACAAATTACAAACATATGAGACCCAGAATAAATCAATGCTGTTGTGGAGATTAATCAGGATAACAACATCAATTATTTGGATCTAAATGTTAAATGAACAGTCCATCCTTTACTAAAACAATTCTCCAGCCACTGATTCTGACAGAGAAAGAAATTTTGATGAGGAAATTACAGGTGTGTCCGGGAATGGAGAAGAGCGAAAGAAACTTGGTTTGATGCAGGATCTTGGAGGAGGAAAAGCATATTTGAGATTGCACAAAGTGAGAGAAAACAAGACAAATGTCAGAAGCATTGGAGTAAAAAAAAGAGAGAATACAGGACAGAAAAGGGACTATATGGCTAAACATTGACTGGAAAGGGGCTGGAGAAGGAATGATGGTAGAGCAGCAAAGGTAGGAGTTTCTGCGGATAATTTGAAAGATGCAGGATCAATTCATTTCAAAAAGGAAGAAAGATTCCAGGGGGAGAATAAGATGACCATGGCTGACAAGGGAGGACAAGGACAACATAAAAGCAAAAGAGGAGGCGTATAACATTGCAAAGATTAGTGGGAAGCCAGAGGATTGGGATGTTCTTAAAGAACAACAAATGGTAAATAAAAGGACAATCTGAAGAAAAGATGAAGTATGAATGTAAGCTAGCCAATAATATAAAAGAGGATAGGAAGATGTTCTGCAGATATATAAAGAGTAAAAAAGGGGCAAGAGGGGACATTGGGCCATTGGAGAATGATGCAGGAGAAGTGATAATGGGAAATCAAGAAATGCCAGAGGAACTGAAGAACCTTTTTGCATCAGTCTTCACGGTGGAAGACACCAGCAGTGTGTCTGCAATCCTAGAGATTCACAGGGTGGAAGTTAGTGGAGCGGCAATTAGGAAGGAGAAGGTGCTAGGAAAACTGAAAGGTCTGAGGGTGGATAAGTCACCTGGACCGGATGGACTGCACCCAAGGGTTCTGATGGAGGTGGCCTCAGATTGTGGAGCCATTAGTTGTGAAAATTCAAGAATCACTCGAGTTAGGAGTGGTTCCTGAAGATTGGAAAATTGCGAATATCACCCCACTATCCACGAAGGGAGCAAAACAGAAGAGCGGAAACTATAGGCTGGTTAGGCAGACTTCGGTGGTTGGTAAGATTTTAGAGTCAATTATAAAGGATGAGGTTACTCAGTACTTAGCAGTTCACAATAAAATAGGCCGAAGCCAGCATGGTTTTGTGAAGGGAAGATCTTGCCTGACGAATCTGCTGGAGTTCTTTGAGGAAGTTAATAGCAGGATAGACAGAGGGGAGGCTGTAGATGTTGCTTACCTAGATTTTCAAACCTTCCGATAAGGTGCAGCTCGTCAGGCTGCTAGGGAAGATGAGAGCCCATGGTATTAAAGGGAAGATACTAGCATGGATAGCGGGTTGGCTAGATAGCAGACGGCAAAGAGTTGCAAGAAAAGGCGCTTTGTCAGATTCTCTGCCAGTGACTAGTGGAGTTCCACAAGGGTCGGTGCTGGAGCCGCTTCTCCACGTTGTATATTAATGATTTGGATAAGGTGATTGGAGGCTTCGTGGCCAAGTTTACAGATGATGCTGAGATAGGTGGAGGGGCAGGCAGTGCAGAGGAAGCAAGGACTCTGCAGAAGGACTTGGACAGGTGAGGAGAGGGCAGAGAAGTGGAGCAAAATGCGGAGTCATGCATTTTGGTAATAAGAATAAAGGTGTAGATTATTTTCTGAAAGGAGAGAGAATCCAGAATTCAGGGGTGTAAAGGGACTTGGGAGTGCAGAACTCCCAAAAAGTTAATTTGCAAGTCGAATCAGTAATAAGCAAGGCAAATTCAATGCAAGCATTTATATTAAGAGGACTGGAATATAAAAACAGAGATGTAATGCTGCGGCTCTATAAGGCGCTGGTCAGGCCGCATAGTACTCACAGAGTACTGTGAGCAAATCTGGGCTCCATATCTGAGGAAGGATGTGCTGGGTCGAGAGAGGGTCCAGAGGAGGTTTACAAGAATGATTCCAGGAATAAGTTGGTTAGCATATGATGAGCACTTGACAGCACTGGGCCTCTACTCACTGGAGTTTAGAAGGCTGAGGGGGATCTCATTTAAACTTACAGAATAATGAAAGGCATAGAGTGGATGTAGAAAAGGTGTTTCCACTGGTGGGAGAGTCTAGGGCCAGAGGTCACAGCCTCGGAATTAAAGGGTGCTCTTTTAGAAAGGAGGCGAGGAGGAACTTCTTTAGTCAGAGGGTAGTTAATCTGTGGAACTCATTGCCAGAGGGCTGTGGAGGCCATCAGTGGATATTTCTAAGGCAGAGATAGTCAAATTCTTGATTAGAACGGGTGTCAAGGGTTATGGGCTGAAGGCAGGAAAATGAGATTAGGAGGCTGAGATCAGCTATGATTAAATGACGGAGTAGACTCGATGGGCCAAATGGCCTAATTCTACTCCTATAACTTGTGAACTTGTGACAATGACACCCAGGGCAGGAGCAGCTTCTCAGAGTGAAAATGGAAACTTTTCTCAGATTAAATTGCCAGATCCATCTTGTAAATCCAATTTGACACTCCTAATTTAAACAAGACCTGGAGTAAAAATAACTAAATATTTGTCTGTAGCCTGTATTTACGAGCATGAGGGAAAATTATTTTAACTACTGTACATATTCTTATTTTTCCATGATGTGTCTCAGATTTCCATCCGACCATTACCGTTAATATGCCAAAACTGGACAGGTATAAAAAAAAAATTTCATCAAGGTAATGGCCGTGACCCTAAGTAAAGACATTATTTAAAACCTAAATAGGAATTAACATCTCCCAGAGGCTAACTTAACCAATTTCCAGCCTCTGAATGTCTTGGGATTATACTTATCAAAAGACAATAGACAATAGACAATAGGTGCAGGAGTAGGCCATTCAGCCCTTCGAGCCATCACCGCCATTCAATGCGATCATGGCTGATCACTCTCAATCAGTACCCCGTTCCTGCCTTCTCCCCATACCCCCTCACTCCGCTATCCTTAAGAGCTCTATCCAGCTCTCTCTTGAAAGCATCCAACGAACTGGCCTCCACTGCCTTCTGAGGCAGAGAATTCCACACCTTCACCACTCTCTGACTGAAAAAGTTCTTCCTCATCTCCGTTCTAAATGGCCTACCCCTTATTCTTAAACTGTGGCCCCTTGTTCTGGACTCCCCCAACATTGGGAACATGTTTCCTGCCTCTAATGTGTCCAATCCCCTAATTATCTTATATGTTTCAATAAGATCCCCCCTCATCCTTCTAAATTCCAGTGTATACAAGCCTAATTGCTCCAGCCTTTCAACATACGACAGTCCCGCCATTCCGGGAATTAACCTAGTGAACCTACGCTGCACGCCCTCCATAGCAACAATATCCTTCCTCAAATTTGGAGACCAAAACTGAGAATATCAATATTCAATGGCAGATTTTTTCCACCAAACGATTAGGTTATGGAGTTTTCTTATGACATAGTTACATGATGACAGTCTGAGTTTTAAACTAGCATTAAAGATCCAGAATCCTGAGGCCTAAGATTAGGCTTTAAACATTGTTATTTGTATTATAAAAATGTCATCTTATTTTTATAGTTTATGTATATAGAATGTCAGATTTCATTGGCTGTGTCTCTGAGGTTGGCACATGTCTCCACATAGCAGAGGTCTCAGGAGACTTTGCATGTTCCGATGGTGTAGCTTGTAGCTCTCGATAAACTAAAACACCAAAAACCAAATTAGCAATGTAAACAATTATTAACATCATGGCAAAGATGGAAACAGCAACTTCTGTGCCTAATATGGCACATTTCACTGAGCTGTAGCCATGGCGATTGTAGAGTGATTCTCTCTGTTTGCACGTTTCTGTGGCATTAATTTTATGAATGAAGTGAAGATACAATGCCACTCCTATGATGTAAACCACTGCTGCAAGGGCCTTTGCTGCACATTCCATAATCGAAAAGGATGGGTATTTGCTGTGCAGCACTGAGGTCCTGTTGAATTGCAATATACATCCGACAATAAGAAAAGCCACGGAGAAAGCAAGCAGCAGAACACTAATCCCTACTGCACAGTACACAGTGGTCGACTTCATCGCGTTGTACACTACATCTAGCTGACCGATCTGCTGTACTTCGTGATTTAGAAATCCACTGTTGGAATAACCCATGTTGTAATAATAGGCACTCCCGAAGCCTCCAATACTAGCGAAGGCTGCAGAAGCACTCTAGGTTGCTGCAGCAATGATCAGTACCACCAGGTTGAGAATGATTTCAAACATCTGCAACAATCCTGCAACAACGAGATTGAGGAAGCTGTTAATGGGAAATGCAGCACCGGCAGTTTAACCCCTCACCAGAACAGAGCAATAGAGGAACAATGAGGCCATAACAGATTTGGTTCATTAACGATACTATATTAAACAGTTATGAAAATACTTAATTAAAAATATTAGCATTTACATTATTAAATAAGAAAATCTAGAATGAAAACAGAAAACAGTGGAAACACCTAGCATCTGTGGAAAAAGAACCAGTTTCTGTGTCGACAGATCCAGACTTTTTGTTCCTTTTCCAGCATTTTCTGTTTTGCTACTTTCTAATTGAATTTATAATTCTACCATATATAACTCAGCACAAAATACACTTTCTTTTTGTTGGTAATTTGTATTTCTGATATTCTATCAATAAAATCTATTATTTGAATACTTTTTTCCTGCAGTTATCAGGCTCTTGAACAAAACTCTCATGTTAAGAATGTGTTCCTGATCCCCCAACCTACCTCGCTGTGATCCTTGCACTATTTTTATCTGCAGTTTCCCCTTTGCTGCAACACTATTCTGTACTCTTTTACCTTTCTATTTTTTTTGCACAACCTGTAGTGGTGATGTGGTACGGTTTGCCTGGGATAGTAGGCAAAACAAAGTTTTTCATTGCATCTCAGAGCACGTGACAAAATAACAAACCAGACAAAATCAAACCTTTAAGTGTAAATGATAGCATTTATGTTTAATTAAGTTTAGTAAGAAATAGCTCAGTAAGAAAGACTGGTTTATTTTTCTGTTTCGGGCTCTGTCTTTTATTTTGGTGATACAATTCAGTTCAGGACTGGGCCCATCAGAACAAAATGGCAGATGCTTGAAATCCAAAAATGATGGAAGTAGTTAGATATGATTAATAAGCTAGTACTCTCAAAAACTATAGGAATCCACAAAAGGACACAAGTGCTGGAGTAACTCAGTAGGTCAGGCAGCATCACTAGAGAACATAGATACTAAAACATCGTTTCGAGTTGAGACTGTTCGAGTTCAAGTTCTTCAGGCTAATTGTGGGGAGAAGAAAGCTGGAAGAGGGGAGAGGCAGGACAAAACAAGGTAGGTAATAGGTGGCCAAAGGTGAGACAGGATTGAAGAACTGATGAAAAATAGTAATGCAAATGCTAATATTAATAACTAAGCATTTTCATAACTGTTTAATATAGTGTATTTCATGAACCAAATCTGTTGTCATTATGAGGCCTTAGAGAAAGTAGTAGGAGTGCGGAGTGGGGGGTGGGAAGTGGAGAGAAATAGGTGGGAGTCAAGGTGGTGCACAGCAGAGGAGGGGGAGTAGCAAAGGAGGGTGCGGGGGTCATAAAAGGGGGGGAGGGGGTGGGGATGGTTAGAGGAATCCACAGCCATGTATGGTTACTTAATCTCTCAGACCTTGAGAGTAAACATGGAAATAGAAGTGCAGCAAAAGTGTAAGTTATTCTAGCACATACCCAGCCCCATGAGGAAACACATTCTATTACTAGTGAATGAATTCACACCTCTCCATACAAATCAATAACCATTGCAGTTGAACATGAAAACTTCCCATAATTACAAGGAAAAGGAACGTCAGGAAAGTGGGATGCTTTTAAAAGTGTGCTGACAACAATGCATGGCATGCATGTTCGTGCAAGAATGAAGGATAAAGCAAGTGGTCATAAGGAAGCTTGGATTACAAGAGAAATATAGGCTCAGGTCAAAAAGGAGGCATGGGACAGGTATAGGCAGCTGGGAGCAAGTGCATCCCTGGAGGAACTGAGGTGTACGCTAAAGAAGGAAATCAAGAGGGCAAAAAAGAGAAGAGGAGAAAACTCTGGCAGATAATGTTGAGGAAAATCCAGAGATTTTATGTACATTGAGGGGAAAGGGGTAACCAGAGAGAGAATGAGACCCCTCATAAATCAAAGAGGTCATCTCTGCGTGGAGCCACAGGAGATGGGCTAAGTCATCAATTCATATTTTTCTTCTGTTTTTACGGTGGAGAACGACATGAAGACCAGAAAACTTGGGGCAGTCAATGGAAGTGTATTAAGGGCCGTCAGTATTACAGATGAGGAGGTGTAGAAGATTCTAATGCGTTCAAAGTAGACAAATTTTCCAGGCCTGATCAGATATGTTCAAGAAAGCTAGGGAAGAAATTGCAGGTGACCTGGTTGAGGTATACGAGTCATCATTAAATATAGGTGATGTGCTGGAAGACTGGAGGGTGGCATATGTTATGCCGATAAAGAAGGGCTACAAGGAAAACTCTGTAACCAGTGAGCCATTGTGTAATACTGTGTTAATTGTGTAATATATACTAGCAGCTTTATCGGAATTTAAAAACAAATTTTGAAAACAATGTGCAGCCTAGGACATTTTTTTCCTCTGGTAGACTTTAATTAGTCTTTTTCCCCAATACAGCAGTTACCAAAGGCTAGGAAATTAGTCCACATCAGAATTCGGGAAGCACAGCAACTTACAACCCAGAATGTTTGGACGTAAACGTAGACGAGTTGGATAGTAAGTTTGCAGATGATACCAAGATTGCTGGGGTTGCGGACTGTGCGGAAGAGGCAGTCACAGTATACAGCAAGATATAGATCGACTATTGAAATGGGCGTAATATGGCAGATGGAATTTAATCCAGCAAGTTTGAGATGTTTCATTTTGAGAGTTCAATTATAAGGGGGAAATCTTCAATTAATGGCACGACCCTTAACAGCATTGATGTCCAGTGGGATCTTGGAGTCCAAGTCCATAACTCCCTGAAAGCGGAAACACAAGTGCATAGAGTAGTAAAGAGGGCATATAGGATGCTTGCTTTCATAGGTTGGAGCATTATAAGAGTCAGGAAGTCATGATGTAGCTTTATAGGACAATGGTTAGGCCGATGGAGAGGGTCAAAGGTTAAAGCAGATGTGCAGAGCAAGTTTGTTTTTTTACACAGATGATGGTGAGTGCCTGAAAGGCGAGGCTAAGGGTTGGCGGTTGAAGCAGATGTTAGTGGCATTTAAAAGACTATTGGATAGGCATATGAATATATAGGGAATGGCAAGATATGGGTTATGTGCAGTAGAGAAGTGATGGTCTTGGCACAGACATGGTAGGCTGAAGGGCTTGCTCTTGTGCTCCACTGTAACCATGTACAACTTTTGTGTGATATTTTGTTCCTCATAGAGTCTCACAGTGTGGAAATAGGCCCTTCAGCCTAACTTGCCCACACTGGCCAACATGTCGCATCTAAACTTGTCCCACCTGCGGCATTTATAATAATAATAATAATAATAATAATATTCATTTATTGTCATTGCAACGAGTACAACGAAATTAAAAAATAGCCAATCCTGATGGTGCGTACAAACATATATGCAATAAATGCAAAAACAAATAAATACATAAATACAATTAAATACAATTATATTAAGTACAAGATTTTTTAACGGTGTTGCCTAGTGCAAAGGTAGTGTTCAGTTCTCGTATGGCCCTGGGGTAAAAACTGTTCTTAAGTCTGTTTGTTCGGGATTTGATCGACCTGAAACGTCGACCAGAGGGCAGATGAACAAACAGACGGTGGCCGGGGTGGGATGGATCTTTTATTATTTTGCCTGCTCTACTGAGGCAGCGTAGGCTGAACAGGTGCTCCAGGGAGGGCAGTGAGCAGCCGATGATCTTCTGGGCCGTCGTGATGACCCTCTGAAGGGCCTTCCTGTCCTTTTCTGAGCAGCTGGCATACCATGTGGTTATACAGTATGCCAGCACACTCTCGATGGAGCAGCGATAGAAGGACAACATGAGCTTCTCCTGCATGTTGGTCTTCCTGAGGATCCTGTTTTTACGCACCGTCAGGATTGGCTATTTTTTAATTTCGTTGTACTCGTTGCAATGACAATAAATGAATATTATTATTATTATTATTATACTGTTTTGATAAATATCAGGGGATCTGGGCATTTGTATCTGACTTTCCCATGGTCCTCTGAACAAAAGCAAAATATATTGAAAATATGGCCTTTTATTGCTCTGAGCAGCTCTGCAGATCACCGTAGTGTTCAAATAAATTTCAGTTTGCGCAGGAAAATTACACGCCTAAACAAATATAGACAATTGACAATAGGTGCAGGAGAAGGATACTCGGCCCTTCAAGCCAGCATCACCATTCAATGTGATCATGGCTGATCATTAACAATCAGTACCCCGTTCCTGCCTTCTCCCCATATCCCCTGACTCTGCTATCATTAAGAGCTCTATCTAGCCCTCTCTTGAATGCATTCAGAGAATTGACCTCCACTGCCTTCTGAGGCAGAGAATTCCACAGATTTACAACTCTCTGACTGAAACGAGTTTTCCTCATCTCCGTTCTAAATGGCCTACCCCTTATTCTTAAACTGTGTCCCTGGTTCTGGACTCCCCCAACATTGGGAACATGTTTCCTGCCTCTAACGTGTCCAATCCCTTAATAATCCCCTCTCATCCTTCTAAATTACAGTGTATTTTCGGAAGCGGAAGTGGCGGCGCCTAACGGCTGCGGCTCGCTAGCAGTCTGTTCGTCTTTTTTCCTTTTTTTTTGTTGTGTGTTGGTGTTGGGATGGTTTTTGTATTTTTTTTTTGGTTGTGTATGTGTGGGGGAGTGGTGGTGTGGGTGGGGGGGTGGGGGAAACTTTTCTCTTCCTCACGGCGCGGGGTGCGGCTCGGCTGCGGGGCCTAACATCGCCCGGTGCGGCTCGGCCGCTGGACTTTACATCGCCCGGTGCGGCTCGGCTGTTGGACTTAACAGTGCCCGGTGCGGCTCGGCCGCTGGACTTAACAGTGCCCGGTGCGGCTCGGCCGCGGGACTTTTCATCGCCCGTGCGGCTTGGCCGCTGGACTTAACAGTGCCCGGTGCAGCTCGGCCGTGGGACTTAACATCGCCCGGTGCGGCTCGGCCGCGGGACTTTACATCGCCCGGTGCAGCTCGGCCGCGGGATTTTTCATCGCTGGTGCGGCTCGGCCGCGGGACTTAACATCGCCCGGTGCAGCTCGGCCACGGGACTTAGCTGCGCAAGGCTTGGTCGCGGGGCATTTCATCGCCCGGCTCGGCCGCGAGACGTTTCAGCGCCCGGTGCTATTCGGCCACGGGGACTTCCATCCCCTTGCGGGGACTGTGCGGGTCGGTCGGGGACGAGCTGTCTGTCCGTGGGCGTGGGGAAGAGAGTGGAAGTGGGGAAGAGAGTGGAAGTTTTGTTGCCTCCATCACAGTGAGGGGGTGTTTGGAGTCACTGTGATGGACGTTTGTGTTGGGGTTATGTGTCTTGTGTTCTTTTTTTCTATGACTGCTATGTAGTTTCGTTCGGTACTTCGGTACCGAATGACAAATAAAGCTCTGTTATAAAGCTCTGTTATACAAGCCTAGTCGCTCCAGTCTTTCAACATATGACAGTCCCGCCATTCCGGGAATTTACCGAGTGAACCTACGCTGCACTCCCTCAATAGCAAGAATGTCCTTCCTCAAATTTGCAGACCAAAACTGCACACAGTACCAGGTGAGGTCTCACTCGGGCCCTGTACAACTGCAGAAGGATCTCTTTGCTCCGATACTCAACTCCTCTTGTCATAAAGGCCAACATGCCATTAACTTTTTCCACTGCCTGCTGTACCTGCATGCTAACTTTAAGTGACTGATGAACAAGGACACCCAGATCTCTTTGCACTTTCCCATTTCCTAACTTGACACCATTCAGATAATAATCTGTCTTCCTGTTCTTACCACCAAAGTGGATAACTTCACATTTATCCACATTAAACTGCATCTGCCATGCATCTGCCCACTCACACAACCTGTCCAAGTCACCCTGCATCCTCATAGCATCCTCCTCACAGTTCACACTGCCACCCAGCATTGTGTCATCCACAAATTTGCTAATGTTATTTTTAATCCCTTCATCTAAATCATTAATGTATATTGTAAATAGCTGCAGTCCCAGCACCAAGCCTTGCGGTCCCCCACTTGTCACTGCCTGCCATTCTGAAAGAGACCCATTATTCCCTACTCTTTGTTTCCTGTCTGCCAACCAATTTTCTATCAATGTCAGCACCCTACCCCCAATACCATGTGCTCTAATCTTGCCCACTCATCTCCTATGTAGGACCTTATCAAAGGCTTTCTGAAAGTCCAGGTACACTACATCCACTGGCTCTCCCTTGTCCATTTTCCTAGTTACATCCTCAAAAAATTCCAGAAGATTAGCCAAGCATGATTTTCCCTTCACTAGGGTCTCTTCTACATCCCGCAGCTCCGCTCTTGCTCCCCCTCCCCCCACTCGCAACAAGGACAGGAGCCCCCTCGTTCTCACCTTCCACCCCACCAGCCAGCGGATCCAACATATCATCCACCAACATTTCCGTCACCTACAACAGGACCCCACCACTGGCCATATCTTCCCATCCCCTCCCCTCTCTGCATTCCGCAGAGACCGTTCCCTCCGCAACTCCCTGGTCCACTCGTCCCTTCCTACCCAAACCACCCTAACCCCGGGCACTTTCCCTTGCAACCGCACGAGATGCAACACCTGTCCCTTTACCTCCCCCCTCAACTCCATCAAAGGACCCAAACAGTCTTTCCAGGTGAGACAGAGATTCACCTGCACCTCCTCCAACCTCATCTATTGCATCCGCTGCTCTAGATGTCAACTTATTTATATCGGCGAAACCAAGCGCAGGCTCGGCGATCGCTTCGCTGAACACCTGCGCTCGGTCCGCATTAACGCATCTGATCTCCCGGTGGCCCAGCACTTTAACTCCCCCTCCCATTCCCAGTCTGACCTCTCTGTCATGGGCCTCCTCCAGTGCCATAGTGAGGCCCGCCGGAAATTGGAGGAGCAGCACCTCATATTTCGCCTGGGCAGTTTGCGGCCCGATGGTATGAACGTCGACTTCTCCAACTTCAGATAGCTCCTCTGTCCCTCCCTTCCCCTCCTCCTTCCCAGATCTCCCTCTATCTTCCTGTCTCCACCTATATCCTTCCTTTGTCCCACCCCCGACATCAGTCTGAAGAAGGGTCTCGACCCGAAACGTCACCCATTCCTTCTCTCCCGAGATGCTGCCTGACCTGCTGAGTTACTCCAGCATTTTGTGAATAAATCGATTTGTACCAGCATCTGCAGTTATTTTCTTATATTCCCCTTCATAAATCCATGCTGACTCGGAACGATCCTACTATCCAAATGTTCCGCAATTTCCTCTTTCATAATTGACTCCAGCATCTTCCCCACCACTGATGTCAGGCTAACTGGTTTATAATTTCCCGTTTTCTCTCTCCCTCCTTTCTTAAAAAGTGGGATAACTTTAGCTACCCTCCAATCCACAGGAACTGATCCTGAATCTATAGAACATTGGAAAATGATTACCAATGTGTCCACAATTTCTAGAGTCACTTCCTTAAGTACCCTGGGATGCAGACCATCAGGCCGTGGGAATTTATCAGCTTTCAGTCCCATCAGTCTACCCAACACCATTTCCTGCCTAATGTGAATTTTCTTCAGTTCCCCCGTCACCCTAGGACCTCTGTCCACTAGTACATCTGGGAGATTGTTGGTGTCTTCCTTAGTGAAGACAGATCCAAAGTAGCTGTTCAACCCATGTGCCATTTCCTTGTTCCCCACAATAAATTCACCTGCTTGTCTTCAAGGGACCCACATTTGTCTTAACTATTTTTTTCCTCTTCACATAACTAAAGAAGCTTTTACTATCCTCCTTTATATTCTTGGCTAGCTTACCTTCGTACCTCATTTTTTCTCCCCGCATTGCCTTTTAGTTATCTTCTGTTGCTCTTTAAAAGAGTCCCAATCCTCTGGCTTCCCACTCATCTTTGCTATGTTATACCTCTTCTCTTTTATTTTTATACTGTCCTTGACTTCCCTTGTCAGCCACGGTTGCCTCTTACTCCCCTTAGAATCTTTCTTCCTCTTTGGAATGAACTGATTCTGCACCTTCCGCGTGGACGTCGGAAGCTCGCAGATCCCTGGGTAGAGGCCGACCTCGGGAACTCCGGCAGCGGCAGCATCTTCGCCCCTATGTCGAGGCTACTGTTTGGGGGCCTGTAGATAACTCCCAGTAGGGTCTTTTTGCCCTTACAATTCCTCATCTCTATCCATACTGATTCTACATCTCCTGATTCTATGTCACCCCTTGCAAGGGACTGAATATCATTCCTTACCAACAGAGCAACCCCACCCTCTCTTCCCACCTGTCTATCTTCTCGATAGATCGTATACCCCTGAATATTCAGCTCCCTGCCCTGGTCCTCTTGCAGCCATGTCTCTGTAATTTCCACATCATACTTGCCAATATCTAACTGAGCCTCAACCTCATCCACTTTATTTTTTATACTTTGCGCATTCAAATACAACACTTTAACCTCAGTATTCACCTCCCCTCTCACACCAGTCAGTATTGGCCCTGACCTTACTCTCTTATCCCTTCTCGAACCTTCCTTCCCATTGATTCGAGTCTTTTGCAACTTTTCCTGTAATCACTTCCCCTTTAACTCCATCTTTATATTCCCAATTTGTCAACCCCTTCCCCCCCCCACTATTTAGTTTAAACCCACATGTGTCGCACTAGCTACAGTATATTGTATATACAATATATGGATGGGTGCAGAATCAAAACTGAATCAAAACATGCCACTTGTGACCGAAAAGTTACGTCCAAGCACATCTAATATTTATGGCTGCAGAATATACAGCTATACAACTTGAGTTCACCAGTCAAATCTCATAATGCTGGTGTCAAAATTTACATAATACCAACACTTACATAATACAATGCATGCCATGCAGATGGTGGTATTTAAGAGGCTTTTGGAAAGGCACAAGGATGTGCAGGGAATGGAGGGATCAGGATCACATGAACGCAGAGGAGACATGCAACTTGGTATCATATTCGACACAGATAGTTCTCACAGGCCTGTTCTCGCACTGTGCTGTATTTTGTTCTATAGTTGTGGCTCAACAGCTCTTATCTGAAAATGACCTGCCAAAACCAGTTTGGTTTCAATATTTCATTGTTGAAAGAAGTAAATTAAGTTACAGTGCAATATGAAGAATATAATACTATACTCTTTTTCTTTCTTTCATTGTCTGCTGCTTATTTGTATTATTTGTTTGTAATTAATACTTATTCTTGAACCTGAAAGTCTTAATGATCATAATTTCCTGCAGAATGTACAAATTACAATAGACAATAGGTGCAGGAGTAGACCATTCGGCCCTTCGAGCCAGCATCACCATTCAATGTGATCATGGCTGATCATTCTCAATCAGTACCCCGTTCCTGCCTTCTCCCCATATCCCCCTGACTCCCTTATCCTTAAGAGCTCTATCTAGCTCTCTCTTGAATGCATTCAGAGACTTGGCCTCCACTGCCTTCTGAGGCAGTGAATTCCACAGATTTACAACTCTCTGACTGAAACGGTTTTTCCTCATCTCCGTTCTAAATGGCCTACCCCTTATTCTTAAACTGTGGCCCCTGGTTCTGGACTCCCCCAACATTGGGAACATGTTTCCTGCCTCTAATGTGTCCAACCCCTTAATAATCTTATATGTTTCGATAAGATCCCCTCTCATTCTTCTAAATTCCAGTGTATAAAAGCCTAGCCGCTCCAGTCTTTCAACATACGACAGTCCCGCCATTCACAATCAAGGTACAAGCAAATCCTTTGTAATTCACTGGAAAATAACGTTATTTTAGAAAGTTGTGCTGTAAGAATTTAGATTTCACTTTGATATGATATTTACTAAAGTTCAGTGAGATTTTAGCATCAGTAAGTTCTCCAACAACAGGTTGATTGACATGTTTTCACATCAGATAGTTCTGAAGCACAGTAAACCCTCATTATAACAGACCATGGGGGGGTGGGGGTAATGGTGTCCATTTTTGCCGATTGTCTGCTATAACCAAGTAAGGGATTATCATTGCATCAGTAACAGCGGGACAGGCAGCATCTACGGAGAAGGAATGGGTGAAGGAATGGGAGTCTTAAGAAGGGTCTCAACCCGAAATGTTACCCATTCCTTCTCTCGAGATGCTGCCTGTCCCGCTGAGTTACTCCGGCATTTTGTGTCTACCTTCGATTTAAACCGGCATCTGCAGTTCTTTCTTACACATCATTGCATAAGTTATATAAACAAGGAACCGCAGATGCTGATTAATACACAAAATGCTGGAATAACTCAGCAACATCTCTGGAAAACATGGATAGGTGGCGCTTTGAATCGAGACCTTTCTTAAGTCTCAGTCTGGAACTGGGCCTGAAATCCAGGTGAGTTGATGGCCCCGGCCATCCCTGGGGGAAGAGGGAAATATGGCCCATGGATGGCTGGAGTGCAGGTAAAGGTCAGCGCCGTGTGGCCTGGAAGCATCTGAGGATGCTTTGTGGGACAGGGAGGCTTCGGCAGCCCGAACTGGAAGCATTCAGGGAGGCAGTGTGAGCCAGGGATGGCGTCGGCATTCTGACCTGGGGGTGAAAGTCAATAGGTCCATCCGCTTTAACCAAAATCCATTATAAAAGAAGTGTGTAACAAAGAACTGCAGATGCTGGTTTAAATCGAAGGTAGACACAAAATGCTGGAGAAGGAATGGGTGACGTTTTGGGTCGATACCTTCTTCAGGCTGAAGAAGCCTGTCTCGCTGAGTTACTCCAGCATTTGTGTCTACCTTCCATTATAAAAGAGGTAGGTATTAATGAGGGTTTACTGTTTTGATAGTTGTTTCTCTCTTCACATTTGGATATTTCCAAATGTTGTTGTTCTTCCAGACGAGCAAGTGTTTACTTCTGGAGCACTGAGTACTTCCAACCAGACATGCCAGGTGACTTACTCAAACTAGAAAAGATTGGATTTAACTGGAGGCCCTTTTGCAAATGCGACTTCCTCTGCAATGCCTCCCTTGCATTCTTTCATGCCACTATCTGACCAACCCAACTAAGCAGTTCTAAGTTTCTAAAAGTAAATGTTTAGGGTGCAGACTATGGCTAGAATTGATCTTGAAGAAATTAGGCAATCCTTTTTATGATTTTTCTTCATGCCATGCTAATTGCTAACTCTTCAACACATACAATCTTTTGGAACATTGTATCCTGAATGTGTCTTTCACATATTTTTCCTCTCCAAGGGAAGAAACTGCTCAGAGAGCTTATAACTATAACCTCCTGTACAGCCTTCCCTCCAACATTGTAATAAGCTCAAGAGTCAGTCAAGAAAGTTTAATTGTCATATGCACTGGGGATGGAACATTAAAATTCTTACTTTTCGAGCTTAACAGCTGTATTATTAACATATAATACAGAACAATAAATATACAATGATCAATAATATACTGTATTATCAGTAATTCTAAAAAAACAATAATAGTGCAATACCAAAGTATAAAACCAAAACAAAGTCCGTAGTAGAGCGTTGCTGAGCTAAAGTTGTGGTTAAGGTTTTGTGATTTGGCTTATGATCCTGATGGTTGATGGGAAGAAGCTGGTGACATCTACCTTACTGCTCTTCAAGAGCACCAACACTAGCTTCTTGATGTCAAACTGCCTGAACATATCAGTATTCCCCACATTGATGTAATTGTCTGCCATGCCCTACTCTCTGGTGAATAAAGACGCAAAGTATTTAATTTGTATCTTACCTAGATCCTGACTCCAAGCATACATTTCCTTTTTTTATCCTTGATCCTACCTTCTCCATGGTCACTCTTTTTTTAAAAAACTATATTTTAAAAATCTTGAGATTTTCTTTAATCCTACTCACCAATAGTATTTTCTAACTCCTTCCCTTCTAGATGCCTGCTTGAGATCTTCCCTGGTTGGTTTATATTCCTTAAAAACCCTACACATTCTCCACCTGCACCTTCTCCAGATGTCAACTTATTTACATCGGCGAAATCAAACGCAGGCTCGGCGATCGCTTCGCTCAACACCTGCGCTCAGTCCGCATTAACCAATCTGATCTCCCGGTGGCTGAGCACTTCAACTCCCCCTCCCATTCCCGGTCTGACCTTTCTGTCATGGGCCTCCTCCAGTGCCATAGTGAGTCCCACTGGAAATTGGAAGAACAGCACCTCATATTTCGCCTGGGCAGCTTGCAGCCCAGTGGTATGAACATTGACTTCTCCAACTTTAGATAGTTCCTCTGTCCCTCTCTTCACCTCCCCCTTCCCAGATCTCCCACTGTCTTCCCATCTCCACCTTTATCCTTCCTTTGTCCCGTCCCCTTGTCATCAGTCTGAAGAAGGGTCTCGACCCGAAACGTCACCCATTCCTTCTCTCCTGAGATGTTGCCTGACCTGCTGAGTTACTCCAGCATTTTGTGAATAAATACCTTCGATTTGTGACAGCATCTGCAGTTATTTTCTTACACTACACATGCTTCCCTTTTCTTTTTGACCAAATTGACAACTTCTTTGATCATCCAAGGACCCATGACCTTTCCATCCTTTTATCTCCTCCTTACTGGAAAATGTTCATACCGCTTTGTTGCAAGCTGCTCAAGCGAAAAATTAGGTGATGTTCCTCCAATTTGCATTGTCCTCACTCTGACATTCCAGAGGTAAGAATCCAAGTCTATCCTCCCTCTAGCTGAAACCCTCTAATCCAAGCAGCATTCTGGTAAACCTCTGCACCCTCTCCACAGCCAACACACCTTTCCTGTAACGGGGCGACCATAACCGCACACAATACTCCAAATGCAGCCTCACCAAGTCCTATAGCATCATGACTTATTGACTCTGAAATTCAATGTCCCTAGCAATGAAGACAAGCATACCATACATCTTCGTTTCCACCCTATCTCCTTGTGCTGCAACTTTTGGTGAGCTATGAACTTGGACTCCAATATCCTTCTGCACTTCAAAGCTATTAAGGCTCTTACCATTAATTGTATACTCTCTGCTTACATTCAACCTCCCAAGGTGCAACACCCCCCACGTGCTCAGGTTAAACTCAATCTGCCATTTACCTGCCCATTTCTGCGGCTGATCTATATAATAATAATAATAATAATAATAATAATAATAATAATGCATTGTAGGGACATACGGATTGGCCAGGTAGTCTAGAACCCTCGGATTGGTTTACGGGTCACGTGGTGCGGGAGCGCGAGGTATTTGAGTGCCTGGCGCCAAACTAGAGTTAGAGATTAGATTAGCGAGCGATGTTAGTGTTAGTCCAAGAGTAAGTACGTTGCGTTTGTCACGGGTTTTATCGACAATAAAGTCTTTGGATAATATCGCTCGTTTGGACTCACTACATTGGTGACCTCGAACGTAAGAATCGAAGCAGCAGCATGTCGCAGGCGGGAGCGAGCGCGGGCGAGATTCATCTACCGCTGTTCTGGGCCCATCAGCCGCACCTGTGGTTTGTGCAGGCGGAATCGCAGTTCCATCTTAAAAGGGTGGAGGAAGACCAGGAGAAGTACCACCACCTGGTGAGCTGTCTGCAGTCGGAGGTGGCCGCGCGGGTGGGTCAGTACCTGACCAGTCCACCCCAAACGGGGCAGTACGTGGGGCTCAAGAGGCTCCTGCTGAGGACTTTCGGCTGGAGCCAGAACCAGCGGGCTCTGAAGCTACTCCATTTACCAGAGCTGGGGCAGCGGCTGCCGTCGGAGTTGATGTCCGAGATGCTGACTTTGATGGGCGACCATTAGCCGTGCATGGTGTTCGAAGCGGCCTTTCGGGAGAAGCTACCTGGGGACGTCAGGTTGGTGTTGGCGGACGTCTCTTTTGAAGATCCGGTAGCGTTCGCCGAGAAGGCTGACACGCTCGTTAGGGAGCGGCACACCCGAGACGGCTCGGTTAACCGGGTCTCGAGGCCCAGCGGCAGTCGGGGGAGCGGCCGGGAGAGCGACACATCGGCCGCTATTTCGCAGTCGGCCCGCCAAGAGAGGGCTGCGGCGCCTGTTCATTGGCAGCGGGCTCGAACAACAGGGCCGAATAGGCGTGGCTGGTGCTTTTTCCATCAGCGGTGGGGCAGTGAGGCACGAAGCTGCAGAGCCCCGTGTTCATTTCCGGGAAATGCCTGGGCCGATCGAATGTAGAGGCAGTCTCGATTGGCCGTAACTGCCGCCTCTACGCTACAGATCAGAGTACCGGGAGTGTGGCCCCATAGTACCAAGTTGTGGTGTGACGTTTCCCTTCCACGCCCTCGCCCGGTGGTGCCTGCCGCCCTGCGGCGTAAGGTTTTTGAGGCCATTCATGGCCTGGCACATCCGTCCATCAGGGCGACTTCAGCCATGATGGCTGACCGGTTTGTCTGGCACGGCCTGCGGAAGCAGGTGGCAGCCTGGGCACGCACCTGCATTCCGTGCCAGACCTCCAAAGTTCATCGCCATGTCCAGCCCCCATACCAGAGATTTGAGGTTCCCCCCGTCCGTTTTTTCCACATCCATGTGGATTTGGTGGGTCCATTGCCCTATTCTGGGGGTTATACGCATCTGCTGACGGTGGTTGATCGGTTCACACGTTGGCCGGAGGCGCTCCTGTTGTCGGACACCTCGGCGGCCTCCTGTGCACGGGCCCTGGCGTTGCATTGGGTGGCCCGTTTCGGCGTCCCGGCTATCATCACCACGGATCGGGGGGCCCAGTTCACCTCGTCCCTCTGGGCCGCGCTGGCACAGCTGTATGGTTCTCGCTTACAGCAGACCACCGCCTATCATCCCCAAGCCAACGGGATGGTTGAGCGCTTCCATCGGCAGCTGAAGGCGTCCCTCTGTGCTCGCCTGACCGGCCACGATTGGGCTGACCAGCTGCCTTGGGTCCTCCTCAGCATTCGTACGGCCCCGAAGGCTGAGCTGGGCACATCCTCGGCCGAGCTCGTCTACGGTTCGCCCCTGCGGGTGCCGGGTGACATTCTCCCTTCCACTCCCGCCTTGCCGCCATCCGTCACGTCGGTTTTGGGTTCCCTCCGGGCACGGGTGGGTTCTCTGGCTCCAGTCCCGACCTCCAGTCACAGAAGCACAGCAGTTCACGTTCCGTCGGACTTGCGGGGCTGTGATTTCGTGTTTCTTCGGAAAGATTCCCACCGCCCCCCTCTTCGGCCGGTTTACCAGGGCCCGTTCCAGGTGCTGAAAAGAGGGACTGTCACCTTCACCTTGCAGGTGGGAAATCGCCAGGAGCTCGTTTCGGTATCCCGGCTCAAGCCTGCCCATTTGGACCAGGACCTCCCCGTGTCGGTGGCTCAGCCTCCGCGCCGGGGCCGGCCGGTGGCCGCTCCACTGGTCCCGCCAGCGGCGCCCTGTTTGCCACCTCTCGGGCCTCCGCCGCCTATGGTTGGGCCCGGGCCGCCGTTGCCGATCAAGTGCCCCCCGTCACCCGCACCCTCCGCTCCAGTGGACCCCCCATCGCCTCCAGCGGCGGCGTCCACCTCGCCTCCTGTCACGCTGGGGGTATTGGTTTCCCCCCTCCGTACACGTTCCGGGCGGGAGGTTCGTGCGCCCGTGAGGTATGGTTTCGAGGGTTCTGGGGGGGTCATGTAGGGACATACGGATTGGCCAGGTAGTCTAGAACCCTCGGATTGGTTTACGGGTCACGTGGTACGGGAGCGTGGTACGACTCACTACATTTATATAGCGCTTTTCTAAACACTCAAAAACGCTTTACAGGGTTTACTAAAACATAGAAAAGAAAATAAATAGATAAATAAGTAAACAAACAGAAAAGGAAAAAGAAGGTGAGGTGACGGTCAGTGATTGAAGACAGTGCTGAACAGGTGAGACTTCAGTGATGTTTTGAATGTGGTGCGTGATGAGGAGTCTCTGACAGTTTGGGGTAGTGAGTTCCAGAGTGTGGGAGCAGCGATGGAGAAAGCCCTGTCCCCCCAGGATCTGAGTTTGGTCCGGATGGGGGGTGACAGGAGGTTAGCAGCAGCAGAGCGGAGGGTACAGGTTGGAGTGTGTCTGTGGAGGAGGTCAGTCAGGTAGGATGGGGCCAGGTTATGGAGGGCTTTGTAGGTCATGAGGAGGATTTTGTACTGGATTCTCTGGGGGATGGGGAGCCAGTGGAGCTTGTAAAGGACGGGGGTGATATGGTCACGGATCGGGGAGTGAGTATATGCCACTGTACCTTCTGACAGCCTTCCTCACTGTCTGCAACTTCTCCAATTTTGGTGTCATCAGCAAACTTACTCACCATCCCACCTACATTTGTGTCCAAGTTATTTATATATCGCAAACAGTAGCGGTTCCAGCACAGTCCCTGCGGAATTCCACTGGTCACTAAGCTCCAGCCAAAATATCTTCCTTCCAGCACGACCTTCTATCTTCTATGAATAAGCCAGTTCTGAATTAACTTTCCTTTCACCTTTGGCCTTTATCCAACCATCTGCCTATCAAAACCTCCCAACACCTGTACCCACCTATTGCTTGCCATGTTTTGTTCTGCTGCTCAGTACTGGCACCACTATTCCTGCTGTCCTTCCCCCTCTATAACCCATGCTGCTTCTACTACTCCCCCCCCCCCCACCTGTACACCATCCATCACACCCCCCTCCTCACAGAACCTTCATCAACCTGACAATATCTCGCCCAATCCTCCCTCCACCCAAATGCCCTCCCCGACCCCAGCCCTCATCCCCGTCCTGATTACACTATCGCCTTTGACCTCCCTCTTTCCAATACAGAACGGTCAGTTCTCAACAGAAGCCTTACCTATGCAACCCTATGCCACCACCTCAATGAATTCAGGGCCTGCCATGATGCAGAGCTTTTCTTCCAATTTATTCCATTCTACCTCAATCCAATTTGCCTATCAGGGAACCCACTCGCCTGAGGTCATCTGTTGCCATCTGTGATTTGCCCAGCCCCCTCATCTCTCCCAGCTTTTTTGCCCACTCCTCCCTGCAATCAGTCTGAAGAAGGGTTCCAACCCAAAACGTCATTTATCTATTTTCTCCAGAGATGCTACCTGGCCCACTGAGTGACTCCAGCATTTTGTGTCTCTCTATGGTATAAACCTGCATCTGCAGTTCCTTGTTATTACATTTGTCCTGCCCTCCTCTCTTCCAGCTTTCTTCCCCCAGTTCCCTCCCCACCGCAATCAGTCTGAAGTGTCCCAACCCGAAACATCACCGAGCCATGAGATGCCGCCTAATACGCTGAGTTACTCGAGCACTTTGTGTCTTTTTCTGCTCATAAATCATGTGTGCTTCATGTGTCTCATGCTACCATTTCCTATTTGAACTAAAATAAAAGTGATGCAGTAAAAACATTTATTAAAATGTAGGTAATGAAGTAATATTGTACATACCTCGCCTGGAGCACAAATATGAACACTTTGTTCCACAGGATTCTTTGGGTGGAGTGTTGGCTTGTGATACAGAGCTGTAAACGGGAGGTGCTGTAGAAGATGGTCTACTGTTGGGTTGAGATGGTGCACCTCTTGCAGTGGGTGGGATGGAGTAAGATTCCTCTGGTGGATCATGTGCATGTCTATTGAAACAGGAATTATTTCTAATTTATTAAATTTAATCTATTGCAAATCAAATGTTAAAACTATACAAATCTGAAATACCCATCCTACCATTAGTTTATCAAAGCCCTTTCACAAATTAGCTTAATTGTTTTGGACATGCATAGCCCTATATTTTAGCTAAACCGCACAAATTCCAATCACTGCTTTTTCTAATATGTCTTGGTAGTTAAGAGCAACTGCACAGATCCGTTAGTTTAATTTTTCATAATAATTGATCAAAAACCAACTTAAAAAATTCAAAGTAAATCTCTTGAGACAATGTTGCAATCCTTTTTTAATTTCAATGAATTCTTTCCAAAATGTCAGATGGGGAGGAAATAGCCATTTTCATACTACAGGTTGAACAATGATTTTCCGGCAGACTCGGTTCCAGAGCTTTTCTGGATTATCCATCTTTCTGGACCAACAGAGGTCATGTGATAATGAAACGACAATACATCCCTGGCCTACTCATGACATAGAAACATAGAAAATAGGTACAGGAGTAGGCCATTACTCATGATACCCCTCCCGTGTCTCTAAAGCACCACGAGTGCCAGAAACGTATATAAAATAAATATAAAATGTGAACTGAATGAACTGCCGACCCATCCCCACTCGCACCGTCTCCACGGCCGTTTAGAGCCCCAGCTTCCAACGGCACTCCCGATTCATGAAGTGCACCAGCGAGCCCTTCTTCATCCACCGAAAGGATACAAAGTGTTGGAGTAATTCAGCAGGTCAGGATGTCTGGAGAACACGGATAGGCAACATTGGAACCCTTCCTCAAACTGATTCAGTCGGCTGAGCTAATCTCGCACTTTGTGTCATTCAGGAAGTCATTACTCAATGCCATTGGAAGTACCTACACCTGAGATAAGATAAATGAACAATCCAGTAGAATAGGTAGTCCTGAGTTTAAAATCTTTTCATATAAGGAACACTGCTGACAATGTATTACTCCATCAATTCTACACTTAAACATCAACTGTGGTGGAACACATACTGAAGCTGAACCTTCTGGTTTACAGGCAAGAACAGCCTACTTAAAATGATGTCATTCATACAATAAGTGTATCTCATGCTACAGTTGATCTCCCACAAATTCACAATGTTCAGAAATGTTCTTAATCATTGCAGCAAACTTTTACAACTTGCAGACTTTCACCACGGCATGCAAGTTTATATTTCTAGAGTCAGGGTATTACAGCACAGAAACAGGCACTTTGGCCTAACTTGCCCATGCCGACCAAGATGTCCCATCTACACTAGTCACACCTGCATCCTTCTAAACATTTCCTATCCATGTACTTGTCCAATTGTATTTTAAATGTGATAGTACCTGCCTCAGCTATCTCCTCTGGCAGCTCTTTACATATGCCTATAACCCTTTGTGTGAAAAAAAATGCCCCTCAGGTTCCTATTAAATCTTTCCCCTCTCACATTTGACCTATGGTTCTCGATTCCCCTACTCTGGGCAAAAGGCTCTGTGCATTTACACTATCTTACCACAACGTTTAAAAAACATTCGGACAGGTACATGGATAAGATAGGCTTAAAGTATATTGCCAAACATAGGCAGGTCGGACTAGTGTATATGGGGCATGTTGGTCGGCCGGGGCAGGTTGGGCCAAAGGGTCCACGATCATGAGGGGAATAGAGCTGTATGACTCTATTCCCCTCATGATCTTATACATTTCTATAGCTCACCCCTCAACCTCCTGCATTCCAATTAATAAATTCCTAGCCTACTGAACCTCTCCCTATAGCTCAGGCCCGCGATTCCTGGCAACACCCTCCTAAATTGTCTCGGCAACCTTTCCAGCTTAACAGCTTTTCTATAACAGGGTGACCAAAACTGAACACTCTACTCCAATTGTGGCCCCACCAATGTCTTGTACATCAATGACATAACCTTCTAACTTCTCTTCTCATTACCCTGACTGACTGCGGCCAATGTGCCGAAATCCTTCCCGACCATTCTATCTACCTGTGACGCCACTTTCAAGGAATTCCTAGATACCTCTGCTCTACAGCACTCTCCAGGCCTCTGTGAAGGTCCTGCCCTGGTTTAACTTCCCAAAATTCAACACTTCACACATCTGCATTAAGCTCCATTAACCATTCCTCAGTCCACCAGATCAAGATCCTACTGCAAATTTTGGTAACAGTCTTCGCTAACTACAATGCCATCTGCAAACTTACTAATCATGTCTTGTACATTCTCATACAAGTTGATATGAATCACAAATAGCAAAGGACCCAGCACCAATCCCCGAGTCATACCACTAGTCAGAGGCCTCCAGTCCGATAAATGACCTTCTGCCATCACCCTCTGCTTTCTTCCATTAAGTCAATTCTCCCTCCCAGTCGGCTAGCTCTTCCTGGATACCATGCAGAACCTTATCAAATTCTACTTATTTATTCATTCCAGAATGAAAAAATACAATCTGCATGTCAAGGGCAAGAAATAATAATGTTTACAAATCTATTTAGTTTATGCCAAAGCACAATTGCATGGAATCTGAACCAAACTAATTTTATTTACTTTAGCTGAAATGGGGTGTGAATTCTTACACACTAAAATTTTTTATTTAATTTATTTGCTTAATACAATAACAATTATATTGCATGATAAAGAAAATAATAGAACCTTTCACTAGGAAGGTATGGTTCTCTTGAAGGTTGGTTTGTGTTATGCTCCCTGCGGTCTTCCGTGCGACGCCTACCAGAATGGTTACTTTCAGTACTTGGGCGGTCTCTCGGTCTTCTTTCTCGATGTGGTCTATTCGTAGACCGGCTTCCATCAGAATGTCTTGGAACTTTATTAGTATCAGACATTTTGCAGCTTCATTTGATTTCAGCTCTACAAATCGAATCTGTAGTTGAAAATATAAATATCAGGAACTATGTGAGAACCCTACTTCAATATATGATCTGAAGTGTTTTAGTATTCAGTATAGAACGAGTATAATAAAATATTTCTGGTACGCCAACATATTAGTGGAAGAGCATTTTGGCAAATAGTATTCACAACGCTATATATCTATAAATCACCCCTCGTCCTCCTGCGCTCCAAGAAATAAAGTCCTAGCATGCTGAACCTCTCCCTGTAGCTTAGGCCCTCGTGTCCTGGCAACATCCTCGTAAATCTTCCCTCCACCCTTTCCAGCCTAAGAACATTTTCCTATAACATGGTAACCAACACTCAACACAAATATCTAAATGTGCCCTCACCAACATTTCATATAACTGAATTGAATTGAATTGTATACATTTTATGAGCCAAGTATGTATACACGCAAGGAAGTTACCTTGGTGCTTTGCTCGCAAGTAACAACATGACATACAGTAAACAATTAAGAACAAAACATTATAATTTAAACATGTGAAGAAAGAAATAAAATACCAGAGCAAAAAGGAGGTTACAGACTTTTGGTTGTTGAGCAAAGCTACTGCTCGTGGAAAAAAAGCTGTTTTTATGTCTGGCTGTGGCGCCTTTGACAGTCGCCTTCCAGAGGGAAGTGCTTCAAAGAGTTTGTGGCCAGGGTGAGAGTGGTCAGAGATGATCTTACCCACTCGCTTCCTGGCACTTGCAGTGTACAGTTTGTCAATGGGGGAAAGGTTGCAGCCAACAACCTTCTTGGCTGATCGAACGATGCACTGCACCCTCCGGATGTCATGCTTGGTGGCTGAGCCAAACCAGACCATGATAGAGAAGGCGAGGACAGACTCTATGATGGCAGTATAAAACTGGACCATCATTGCCTGTGGCAGATTGTGTTTTCTCAGCAGCCGCAGGAAGTACATCCTCTGTTGGGCCTTTTTGACTGAGGAGTCTGTGGCTTCCCATTTAAGGTCCCTGGAGATGATGGTTCCAAGGAACTCAAATGACTCCACAGATGTGACTTTGGTGTTGTTGATGGTGAGTGGGGGGATCGGAGGGGGAGCTCTCCTAAAGTCCACAATCAATTCCACTGCCTTAAGAGCATTGAGCTCCAGGTTGTTGCGAAGGCACCAGGACACCAGCTGTGTCACTTCCTGTCTGTAAGCAGATTCCTCCCCATCCTGGATCATTCCAATCAGGGTTGTGTCATCCGCAAACTTGAGAAGCTTGACAGAGGAGTCTTTGGAGGTGCAGTCGTTGATGCAGAGAGTAAAGGAGAGGGGAGAGTACGCAGCCTTGCGGAGCTCCTATGCTGAGGGTCAGTGGGTCCAAGATGTGCTTTCCGAGTCTCAAATGCTGCTTCCTGTCTGTCAGGAAGTTGGTGATCCACTGACAAAGAGAGGTTCAGTCACAGTCAACTGGGAGAGTTTGGAGTGTAGTAGCTCTGGCACAATGGTGTTGAATGCTAAAATCTACAAACAAAATCCGTGCATAGGTCCTCTGGCGGTCTAGGTGCTGGAGGATGAAGTGCAGGCCTAGGTTGACTGATCTATTTGCCCAGTATGCAAACTGCAGAGGGTCCAGCAGAGGGTTTGTGATATTTTTCAGGTGGGTCAACTCGTCTTTCAAAGGTCTTCATGATTACAGAGGTCAGTGCAACAGGCCTGTTGTCATTAAGACCAGTAATCCTTGGCTTTTGGGGTACAGGAACAATAGTGGAGACTTTGAAGCAGGCAGGGACAGTGCAGGTTTGCAGGGACTGGTTGAAAATGTCTGTGTAGAAGGGTCTTCCTCTGCATTGTGTGTCTCTGCAACTCTAATCGGAACGCATTGAAAGATTAATCCTAACTGAAATTAAATGAAAGGAATTTGGGGATATGTGAAGTACTCCTGCTGAAAGCTCAATTATTCTCTTCAAGGATCATTCATTAAAACAAATTACATTGAAAATGTTCATGTCATATCTTTCTAAGACAGTACTACTATACCTTATACAAAAATTTCGGTGGAAAGTTTGGAATAGAAAGGATTAGTGCTACTAAAATGTCACAAACAGTACTCTCTTCGACCTCACAACAACCCATATCTTTGTATTGGTTGCTGGAAATAAGAACCATACAAACATACCAAGGTTGAGAAGAGATTTGATTATGATTCAAAGATTTGTTAAAGGTGTACAAAATCATGACTGGTTTAGAGAGGGTAGAGGGAAGCCGTTTCCATCAGCAAGTGATTCAAGAATGGGAAAAACAGGATTAACGATTTGGCAAGATGGGTTTTTTTAAAGCACAAATATCACAAAATGCTGGAGTAACTCAGCAGGTCAGACAGCATCTCTGGAGAGGAGAAATGGGTTACCTTTCGGGTCGATACCCTTCTTCAGACTGATGTCAGGGGGGGCGGGACAAAGAAAGGATATAGGTGGAGACAGGAAGACAGTGGGAGAACTGGGAAGGGGAGGGAAAGAGAGGGACAGAGGAACTATCTAAAGTTGGAGAAGTCAATGTTCATACCGCTGGGCTGTAAGCAGCCCAAGTGAAATATGAGGTGCTGTTCCTCCAACTTGCGGTGGGCCTCACTATGACACTAGAGGAGGTCCATGACAGAAAGGTCAGACTGGGAGTGGGAGGTGGAGTTGAAGTGCTCAGCCACCTGGAGATCAGGTTGGTTAAGGTGGACTGAGCGAAGGTGTTGAGCAAAGCGATTGCCAAGCCTGCGTTTGGTCTCGCCGATGTAGAGAAGTTGACATCTGGAACAGCGGATACAATAGATGAGGTTGGAGGAGGCGCAGGTGAACCTCTGTCTCACCTGGAAAGACTATTCGGGTCCTTGGATGGAGTCGAGGGGGGAGGTAAAGGGACAGGTGTTGCATCTCCTGCGGTTGCTGGAGAAAGTGCCTGGGGAGGGGATGGTTTGGGTAGGAAGGGATGAGTGGACCAGGGAGTTACAGAGGGAACGGTCTCTGCAGAACGCAGAAAGGGGAGGAGATGAGAAGATGTGGCCAGTAGTGGGATCCTGTTGGAGGTGACGGAAATGTTGCAGGATAATTTGTTGGATACGCTGGCTGATGGGGCGGAAGGTGAGGACAAGGGGCACTCTGTCCTTGTTACGAATGGGGGGAGGGGGAGCAAGAGCGGAACTGCGGGATATAGAGGAGGCTCTAGTGAGAGCCTCATCTATAATGGAAGAGGGGAAGCCCCGTTACTGTAACATAACCTCCTAACCTCTACATTCAATGCTTTGATTAATGAAGGCCAATGTGCCGAAAGCCTTCTTGACCACCCTATCTAACTGTGACTCCACTTTCAAGGAACAATGTACCTGCAATCCTACATTTGATTTCATAGATGGCTACAGTAAATTGCCCATTGAGAAGATGAGAGGCAAGAAAACAAAGAGATGCGATGGGGACAGGGGTCGATGGAAATGTGACAGGAGAATTTAGATTATTGTAGGATTGGTGTAAATGGTTCGGAAACAGTGGCCCGAAGGGCCTTCCTCTGCATTGTGTGACTCTGCAACTCTAATCGGAACGCATTAAAAGATTAAACCTAACTGAAATGAAATGAAAGGAATTTGGGGATAAGTGAAGTACTCCAGCCGCAAGCTCAACTATTCCCTTCACGGATCATTCATTTTTTAAAAAGTTAGATTGAAAATGTTCATGTCATATCTTTCTAAGGCAATACTAGTATACTTAATACAAAAAAATATGTGGAAAGTGTAGAATAGAAAGGCTATTGTAGTGTGGAAAATGCTACTAAAATGTCACAAACAGTACTCTCTTCGACTTCACAACAATCTATATCTTTGTATTGGTTGCTGGAAATTTGTACCATACAAACCATACCCATGGTTAAGAAGAGATTTGATAATGATTCAAAGATTTGATAAAGGTATACAAAATCATGACTGGTTTAGAGAGGGTGGAGGGAAGTTGTTTTCATCAACAGGTGATTCAAGAATGGGAAACACAGATTTAACGATTTGGCAAGAAGGTTTTTTTTAATCGTTATAATTGCACGGGGCGGAAAGTCTGGATTTTCAAAAAGGAAGTGGATAGGTGCAGAAGGAGAAGTGATAAACGGAGGGGGGGACCAAAAATAGGACATGATTGTTCTACAACAGGCGTAGAAGACCATGGGCAAATTGGTTTACTGAACCACTTGGTTTCTACCTCCAGTATGATTCACATCGATACTATTAGTTTCCTATTACAGTTTACAACTGAAACTCTTCTTGCAAAACTAATCGAAATATGAGGAAATTCAATACGAAAACAAGGAAACGATTTTGCAAAGATACCAATTTAAAACTTTAAATTCTAAATGATACTTTATAGAAATAATAAGCGTCCGGATTGCTGTACCCAATTTCTGTGCTCACTGGTCAAGGCCCCAAACAACGCTACTATTAGTGGATATTTAAGGGTGTGCAGCGTAGGTTCATTAGATTAATTCCCGGAATGGTGGGACTGCCGTATGTTGAAAGGCTGGAACAATTAGGCTTGTATACACTGGAATTTAGAAGGATGAGGGGGGATCTTATTGAAACATATAAGATAATTAGGGGATTGGACACATTAGAGGCAGGAAACATGTTCCCAATGTTGGGGGAAGTCCAGAACAAGGGGCCACAGTTTAAGAATAAGGGGTAGGCCATTTAGAACGGAGATGAGGAAGAACTTTTTCAGTCAGAGAGTGGTGAAGGTGTGGAATTCTCTGCCTCAGAAGGCAGTGGAGGCCAGTTCGTTGGATGCTTTCAAGAGAGAGCTGGATAGAGCTCTTAAGGATAGCGGAGTGAGGGGGTATGGGGAGAAGGCAGGAACGGGGTACTGATTGAGAGTGATCAGCCATGATCGCATTGAATGGTGGTGCTGGCTCGAAGGGCTGAATGGCCTACTCCTGCACCTATTGTCTATTGTCTATTAAGACACGTTGTAACAACACCGAGGATCCATTGTAACTCCTGCTTTTGATATTTGCGGCCAAGTGTAGTTCAGTCAATAGGAAGATGTCGCGAATAAGGAGAGGCAGGTTAAAGCGGAATGAACCTTTGGGCGGGAGGGATTGACGGAGAGGCGGCCAGCAGGTTGGTCTGTGTGGGATGGCGCTCAGGCGAGGGGCGAGGGCGAGGGGGGCCGACCAGAGTACAGGGGCCCGGCGCTCCGCGTCGACGGGAACCCTCCCAGGCGCGGAGGGACGAAAGTCGGGGCTTTTAGGACGCGGGGAGTGAATTGGTAATCCAGCGCCCCACCAAACACCATCGAAATTTCCAAATGAAAAACAAAAGAAGAGAAATATTTACCCAAACTCTACTCGGCGGTGGAGACTTAGTCAAGGATCGAAACCAACAACAGTGCAAGGTGAGAGGGAGGGCGGGGGAGCGAGGAAACCGGTTCATCAGGTTCCTGAACCTTGGGTCCGAGCCATGGAGCTCCTCCCATCGTAATAAAAAAACAACAAAAATAAATACAAAACAATTTTTTAATGAACACGTAACCCTCAGTTTGTTAAAGTATCCTTCCTTTGTCCCGCCCCCCTGACATCAGTCTGAGGAAGGGTCTCGACCCGAAACGTCACCCATTCCTTCTCTCCTGAGATGCTGCCTGACCTGCTGAGTTACTCCTGCATTTTGTGAATAAACCCTCAGTTTGTTCTTTCTCTCTCTTCGAGCTCTCACCTCCTCCCCGCCCCCGCCCGGAAAAAAATAACCCAGTCTGCAAAAGGCACAAAGGATTTAGTCAGCGCACCTGTAGAGGTTAGGTGACGTTTAGTCCATTTATTTTTACTTTCAATAGACAATAGGTGCAGGAGGAGGCCATTCGGTCCTTCGAGCCAGCACCACCATTCAATGTGATCATGGTTGATCATCCACAATCAGTACCCCGTTCCTGCCTTCTCCCCATGCCCCCTGACTCCGCTATCCTTAAGAGCTCTATCTAACTCTTGAAAGCAGCCAGAGAATTGGCCTCCACTGCCTTCTGACTGAGGCATAGAATTCCACAGATTTACAACTCTGAGTGAAAATGTTTTTCCTCATCTCCGTTCTAAATGACCTACCCCTTATTCTTAAACTGTGGCCCCTGGTTCTCGACTCCCCCAACACCGGGAACATGTTTCCTGCCTCTAGCGTTTCCAATCCCTTAATAATCTTATATGTTTCAATAAGATCCCCGCTCACCCTTCTAAATTTGAGTGTATTCAAGCCCAGTCGCACCAGTCTTTCAACATACGACAGTCCTGCCATTATGAGAATTAACCTCGTGACCCTACGCTGCACGCCCTCAATAGCAAGAATGTCCTTCCTCCAATTTGGAGACCAAAACTGCACATGTTACTCCAGGTGTGGTCTCACTAGGACCCTGTACAAGGACTCAGTCCCAAACAGTCGCTCGGTCTGCAAAGGTCTACTGGTCACTAACTATTTATTTATTTTTCCCATTCCCATACTGACCTTTTTGTTCTAGGCCTCTTCCATTGCCGGAGTGAGGCCATGTGCAAATTGGAGGAACAGCACCTCATACTCATTGGGTAGTTTTGAGCCCAACGGTTTGGAAATGGAACTTACTAACTTGCCCTTCCAACCTCACCTCACCTCCTTTTTGTCTCTTCATGTCTGGCTTATGTCCAACCATCTGCCATTCACCCCCCCCCCCCCCCCTCACATATATCCACCTATGCATGACCATGTTTTTATCTATATCTCTCGTTTCCCTTATCCCCAATCAGTCTGAAGAAGGGTCTCGCCCCGAAGCATCACCCATTCCTTCTCTCCAGAGATGCTGCCTGTCCCGCTGAGTTACTTCAACTTTTTGTGTCATATCCAGCTATTACTTGCCAAGCTTTGTACTGTCCTTTTTCTCTTTCAGCTTTTTTTCCTCCCCTCCTCCACCACATTCAGTCTGAAGAAGGATATCGACTTGAGATATCACCCATCCATGTTCTGATACTGCCTGAACTGCTGAGTTACTCCAGCACTTTGTGTCTTATTTTTGTAAAACTACATCTACAGTTCCTCATGTCTACCAGACTCAATAAGTTTGCTTGATTGTATTTGATTGTATTTGTGTATAACTTGATTGGATTGGATAGCATGCAAAACAAAGTTTTCACTGCGCTTCGGTACTAGACAATAAATGTTGTGACGACAATAAATGTTGTGACGACAATAAATCTAAGCCTATGACTCTAAATGCTCCCCTCTCCCTTAAAAAATAAAGTTGCAGCCATCTTCAGTCAGGAAAACATTGAGGTATGACTGCAGCATTACTGGCTATATAGTGTTTGTGAATGCATGTGGCAAGGTGGGGGGGAGGGAAGGTGATTGGGCTAAAGGGGAGGTTTGCTGATGTGAGTGAGGGTTCTTGCACACAACACAAAGTGCTGGAGTAATGTAGCGGGTCGGCAGCATTTGGGGAGGTAATAGAAAGTTTATGTTTCAAGTTGGAACTTTTCTAACACACCAAGGCAGGAGGAAAGCTGACCTAATTTATTTGGGATCATTTATCAGATGTATAAGTTTGATAGTTGCTTTCCACAAAAGGAAGCCTTTGAAGTTAACTACAATTTGATAATGCTATTGACGTTTGTATGGATTTATCTTAATCAGAATAGGTTATCTAACTTTAAACAAATTTATTTTGTGTATTATTTGTTGAAATAGTAAAAATAACATTTATATCTTGTTTAATGGTCATATCTTTGCTAATATTTACAATATTTTTTCACTTCAATATATTTATATAAAATTTGAGGACTTTATTTTGATTAAGGCAGGTTTGATGTAGTGTGGGTTTAATTAATCTTCAACCATAGCTCAGAACAGCTTTCAGGACTGCCCATCAAATTACCAGTTTCTGTCAAGACTGGGGGTTCGGATGAAAGGTCATCAGACTGTAGTATTAGCTCAACTTTTCTCTCCACATGTGTTGCTTAATCTACTGAAGATTTCCCACATTCTTCTTTAGTTAGGGATTAGAGTAACTACATCTCACGCTTCCAACCTGCTTTCTTCTGCCCTCGTTCAGCTTCTTGGGTAACCAAAGAGGTAGTAAATTTGATCAAAAAGAAAAAGGAAGTGCATGCAAGGTTTAAAGGCTGTTGAGGAAGATAAAGAAACGAGGAAAACACTCAAATGGATTAGAAGAGCCAAAAGGGCCACAACATTAGTTTGGCAAGTCGGCTTAAAGAAAATATCAAAGCTTTTTATACCAATATTAAAAACAAGAGGAGAAAGGCAGTAGGACAGAGGAAATTGGAGCAGTCACTGGAAGTGGCTTGAGAGCAGTTAGGGTTACTGTCGAAGAAGTACTGAAGGTACTGTCGTGTTTGAAGGTAGACAAATCTCCAGGGCCTGATCTGATATACCCGAGGACATTGTGGGAAACGCGAGAGGAAATTGCAGGAGCTCTGGTTGAAATTTACGAGTTGTCCTTAAATACAGGAAGACTGGAGGGTGGCAAATATTGTACCTCTTTTCAAGAAGGGCTGCAGGGAAAATGGTGGGAATGATAGGCCGGTGAGCTTAACATCTGTAGTTGGTAAGTTACTGGAGAGTACAGGTGCATGGTTCCTTGAAGAATGAGTAGCAGGTAGATAAGATGGTCGAAAAGGTTTTTGGCACTTTGGCCTTCATCAGTCAGAGTATTGAGTATAGATTTTACGAGGTCATGTTGCAGTTGGGAGGTCACGTTGGTGAGACTGCATTTATATTCAGATCTGGGCACCATGTTATAGGAAAGATATTGTCAAGCTTGAAAGGGTTCAGAAAAGATTTACGAGGATGTTGCCAGGACTAGAGGGTGTGAGCTGTAGGGAGAGGTTGAGTAGGTTGGGTCTCTATTCCATGGAGCGCAGGAGGATGAGAGGTGATCTTATAGAGGTATACAAAACCATGAGAGGAATAGATAGGGTAGATGCTCAGTCTCTTGCCCAGAGTAGGGGAATCAATGACCAGAAGACATAGGTTCAAGGTTAAGGGCTAAAGATTTAATAGGAACTGAGGGGTAACTTTTTCACACAAAGGGTGGTGGGTGTATGGAACACGCTGCCAGAGGAGGTGGTTGAGGCTGAGACTATTCCATCATTTAAGAAACAGACAGGTACATGGATAGGACAGGTTTGGAGGGATATGGACCAAGCGCAGGCAATTGGGACTAGTGCAGCTGGGACATTTGTTGGCCGGTGTGGGCAAGTTGGGCCGAACGGCCTGTTTCCACACTGTATCACTATGACTTACGACTATGACCCAGCGCTGCCGGTTTGGCGCTTTAAAGGTAGCGCTACCGGCCACAGCGCTGTGGGCTTTAAACGTAGCGCTACGAGCTTTAAACGTAGCGCTACCGGCCGCAGCGCTGTGGGCTTTTAACGTGGCGCTACCGGGCACAGCGCTATGTGCTTTTAACGTGGCGCTACCGGCTACAGGCTGTGTACTTTTAACGTGGCGCTGTGGGCTTTAAACATAGCGCTACCGGCTCTTGACTCTGGAATAGATCTCATCAGACCATCGAGGATTGATGTATGTTCATGCTCTTCGAGGATTAATGTGATGAAAAAATCAAATTATGAAGGCATAACTTTAAGGTGAGAGGGGCAAAGTTTAAAGGTGATGTGCGGGGCAAGTTTTTTACACAGGTGGTGGGTGGCAAGTGCCTGGAATTATGTTCGGCACAGACATTGTGAGCCAAAGGGCCTGTTCTTGTGCTGAACTGTTCTGTGTTAAGAGCCCCAGCAGTACCTCCTTCTTGATCTCAAACTGTCCTAGCTTATTAATATTTCCCACACTGATCCCACTATATGTCCTTCTAATTGATGAATACAGATGCAGTGCTCGTTTATAGACAATAGGTGCAGGAGGAGACCATTTGACCCTTCGAGCCAGCACCTCCATTCAATGTGATCATGGCTGATCATTCACAACCAGTACCCTGTTTCTGCCTTCTCCCCATACCCCCTGACTCCGCTATCATTAAGAGCTCTATCTAGCCCTCTCTTGAAAGCATCCAGAGAATTTTCCTCCACTGCCTTCTGAGGCAGAGAATTCCACAGATTTACAATTCTCTGATTGAAAAGGTTTTTCCTCAATTCTGTTCTAAATGGCCTATGGCCTATGCCTTATTCTTAAACTGTAGCCCCTAGTTCTGGACTCCCCCATCTTGTCTACTTCCATTATTTCCAAACATAAATTCTCTCCTTTGTCATCGAGCCTTTGACATTCCTACCTACTCCCTTGTTACTCTCTTATTTTTTATGTACATAGAACAGTCTCGGCAATTTCTTTAATCCAATTCACTACAGTCATTTAATTGCATTTTGTGTCTATCTTAAACCATCTTTTGCCACTTGCAAGTGTGTACTATGTCCCCAATTGTACATAATTGGAGACATAGTACAACATCTTACATCTTCATCCAATGTACAAACATTTTCTTATCAGCACTGAGCCAATCACTTGTAATCAACCCGTGCCTTGTAGCCCTATCTCTATCAGGCCCGGATAACTTTCACTGTGGGAATCCAATGTGATTAGTTTAGTTCAGAGTTACAGCGTAGAAACGGGCCTTTTGGCTCATGGAATTGTAAAGGCAAGAAGACACTAATTGGTGTTATCTACAGACCCCCCAAATAGTAGCCCGGATGTAGGGTGTAAGATGCAGCAAGAGTTAAAACTGGCATGTAAGAAAGGTAATGCCACTGTGGCGCTGGAGTTAACATCGCCGGCGCAGCTCGGCCGCTGGACTTAACATCGCCGGCGCAGCTCGGCCGCTGGACTTAACATCGCCGGCGCAGCTCGGCCGGGGGAATAAGCAGCGCCCGGTCCGGCTCGGCCGCGGGGCCTTCCATCGCCCGGCGCGGCTCGGCCGCTGGACTTAACATCGCCGGCGCTGCTCGGCCGCGGGACGTTTCAGTGCCCGGTGCGGCTCGGCCGCGGGGCCTTCCATTCCCTTGCGGGGGCTGTGCGTGTCGGTCGCCTCGTATGGGGTCGAGCTGCCTGTCCGTGGGCGCGGAGGGAAGAGAGTGGAAGTTTTGTTGCCTTCCATCACAGTGAGGGGGTGTTTGGACTCACTGTGATGGATGTTTGTGTTGGGGTCGTGTGTCCTGTGTACTTTTTTCTTTTTTTTTGTTGTGTTTTGTGACTGCTGAAATTTCGTTCGGTACTTGTACCGAATGACAATAAAGTTCTATTGGATTGGATTGGATTGGTGATGGGCAATTTCAATATGCAGGTAGACTGGGAAAATCAGGTTGTTTCTGGACCCCCAAGAAAGAGAGTTTGTAGAGTGCCTCTGAGACGGATTCTTAGAGCAGCTTGTAATGGAGCCTACCAGAGAAAAGGCAATTCTGGATTTAGTGTTGTCCAATGAACCAGATTTGATAAGAGAACTCGAGGTAAAGGAACCGCTTGGAGGAAGTGATTATAATATGATTAGTTTTAATCTGCAATTTGAGAAGGAGGTTAAATCGGAAGTGTCAGTGTTGCAGTTGAACAAAGGGGAATATGAAGGCATGAGAGAGGAGCTGGCCAAGGTAGACTGGAAAGGGATCCTAGCAGGATTGACGGTGGAACAGCAATGGCAGGAATTTCTGGGCATAATCGGGAAGACGCAGGATCATTTCATTCCAAAGAGGAAGAAAGATTCTAAGGGAAGTAGGAAGCAACCGTGGCTGACAAGGGAAGTTAGGGATGGAATAAAACTAAAAGAAAAGATGTATAACACAGCAAAGAGTAGCCGGAAGCCAGAGGATTGGGAAACTTCATAGGACAACAGAAGGTAACAAAACGGGCAATACAGGCTGAAAAGATGAAGTACGAGGGAAAGCTGACCAAGAATATAAAGAATGACAGTAAAAGCTTCTTTAGATATGTTAAGAGAAAAAGAGTAGCAAAGTCAAATGTGGGTCCCTTGAAGGCAGACACGGGTGAAATTATTATGGGTAACAAGGAAATGGCAGAAGAGTTGAACAGGTACTTCGGATCTGTCTTCACTAAGGAAGACACAAACAATCTCCCAGATGTACTGGAGGACAAAGGATCTAGGGGGGGAGAGGAACTGAAATATATTTTCATTAGGTGAGAAATAGTATTGGGTAGACTAATGGGACTGAAGGATCATAAATCCCCTGGGCCTGATTGTCTGCATCCCAGGATCCTCAGGGAGGTGGCTCTAGAAATAGTGGACGCACTGGTGATCATTTTACAATGTTCAATAGATTCAGGATCAGTTCCTGTGGATTGGAGGATAACTAATGTTACCCCACTTTTCAATGACTTGGATGAAGGGATTAAAAGTACCATTAGCAAATTTGCCGATGATACAAAGCTAGGTGGCAGTGTGAACTGTGAGGAAGATGCTATGAGGTTGCAGGGTGACTTGGACAGGTTGTGTGAGTGGGCGGATGCATGGCAAATGCAGTTTAATGTGGATAAGTGTGAGGTTATCCACTTTGGTGGTTAGAATAGGAAGGCAGATTATTATTTGAATGGTGTCAAGTTAGGAAAAGGGGACGTACAACGTGATCTGGGTGTCTTAGTGCATCAGTCACTGAAAGGAAGTATGCAGGTACAGCAGGCAGTGAAGAAAGCCAATGGAATGTTGGCCTTCATAACAAGAGGAGTTGAGTATAGGAGCAAAGAGGTCCTTCTGCAGTTGTACAGGGCCCTAGTGAGACCGCACCTGGAGTACTGTGTGCAGTTTTGGTCTCCAAATTTGAGGAAGGATATTCTTGCTATTGAGGGCGTGCAGCGTAGGTTTACTAGGTTAATTCCCGGAATGGCGGGACAGTCATATGTTGAAAGACTGGAGCGACTAGGTTTGTATACACTGGAATTTAGAAGGATGAGAGGGGATCATATCGAAACGTATAAGATTATTAAGGGGTTGGACATGTTAGTGGCAGGAAACATGTTCCCAATGTTGGGGGAGTCCAGAACCAGGGGCCACAGTTTAAGAATAAGGGGTAGGCCATTTAGAACAGAGATGAGGAAAAACTTTTTTAGTCACAGAGTTGTGAATCTGTGGAATTCTCTGCCTCAGAGGGCAGTGGAGGCCAATTCTCTGAATACATTCAAGAGAGAGCTAGATAGAGCTCTTAAGGATAGCGGTGTCAGGGGGTATGGGGAGAAAGCAGGAACGGGGTACTGATTCAGAATGATCAGCCATGATCACATTGAATGGCGGTGCTGGCTCGAGGGCCGAATGGCCTACTCCTGCACCTATTGTCTATTGTCTTCAGAACATCCTAGCGAGGGAAGGTGATCAACCGGAAGTAGTTGTGCATGTGGGCACAAACGACGTCGGGAGGAAGAGGAAGGAGATACTGCAGCGTGAGTTTAGGGAGTTAGGAAGAAGACTGAGAAGTAGGACGTCGAGGTGGTTATCTCTGGACTGCTGCCTGTACCTCGTGCTGGTGAGGGCAGGAACAGAGATCGGGGATATGAATGTATGGCTGAGGGGCTGGTGCAGGGAGCAGGGATTTAGATTTCTGGACCACTGGGATCTCTTCTGGGGTAGGGGTGACCCGTACAAAAGGGACGGGTTACACCTTAACAGCAGGGGGACCAACATTCTGGCAGGCAGGTTTGCTAGTGCTACGAGCGTGGCTTTAAACTAAGTAGTGGGGGGGAGGGGTTGACAAATTGGGAATATGGAGATGGAGTTAAAGGGGAAGCGAATACAGGAGAAACTGTAAAGGACTCTCGTATGAATGGGAAGGGAAGTTCTAGAAGGGATATGAGAGTAAGGTCAGGGCCAATTGTGACCGGTGTGAGAGGGGAGGTAAATACCGATGTTAAAGTGTTGTATTTAAATGCGCGAAGTATAAGAAATAAAGTGGATGAGCTTGAGGCTCAGTTAGACATTGGCAAGTATGATGTTGTGGGAATCACTGAGACATGGCTACAAGAGGACCAGGGCTGGGAGCTGAATATTCAGGGGTACACAACGTACAGAAAAAACAGGCAGGTGGGGAGAGGGGGCGGGGTGGCTCTGTTGGTATGGAATGATATTCACTCCCTTGCAAGGAGTGACATAGAATCATGAGATGTAGAATCAGTATGGATAGAGATGAGGAATTGTAAGGGTAAAAAGACCCTAATGGGAGTCATCTACAGGCCCCCAAACAGTAGCCTCGACATAGGGTGCAAGTTGAATCAGGAGCTAAAATTGGCACGTCACAAATGTAATGCTACGGTGGTCATGGGAGATTTCAACATGCAGGTAGACTGGGAAAATCAGGTTGGTAATGAACCCCAGGAAAGAGAGTTTGTGGTGTGCCTCCGAGATGGATTCTTAGAACAGCTTGTACTGGAGCCTACCAGGGAGAAGGCAATTCTGGATTTAGTGTTATGTAATGAACCTGACCTGATAAGGGGACTCGAGGTAAATGAGCCATTAGGAGGCAGTGACCACAATATGATAAGCTTTACTCTACAAATGGAGAGGGAGAAGGGAAAATCGGAGGTGTCAGTATTACAGTATAGCAAAGGGGATTACAGAGGCATGAGGCAGGAGTTGGCCAAAATTGACTGGAAGGAGGCCCTAGCAGGGAAGACTGTGGAACAGCAATGGCAGGTATTCCTGGGAATAATGCAGAAGTTGCAGGATCAATTTATCCCAAAGAGGAGGAAAGATTCTAAGGGGAGTAAGAGGCACCCGTGGCTGACAAGGGAAGTCAAGGACAACATAAAAATAAAAGGGAAGAAGTATAACATAGCAAAGAAGAGTGAGAAGCCAGAGGATTGGGACTCTTTTAAAGAGCAACAGAAGATAACTAAAAAGGCAATACGGGGAGAAAAGATGAGGTACGAGGGTAAACTAGCCAATAATATAAAGGAGGATAGTAAAAGCTTTTTTAGGTATGTGAAGAGGAAAAAAATAGTCAAGGCAAATGTGGGTCCCTTGAAGACAGAAGCAGGGGAATTTATTATGGGGAACAAGAAAATGGCAGACGAGTTGAACCGGTACTTTGGATCTGTCTTCACTGAGGAGGATACAAACAATCTCCCAGATGTTCTAGTGGCCAGAGATCCTAGGGTGACAGAGGAACTGGAGGAAATCCACATTAGGCAGGAAAAAGTTTTGGGTAGACTAATGGGACTCAAGGCTGATAAATCCCCAGGGCCTGATGGTCTGCATCCCAGGGTGCTTAAGGAGATGGCTCTAGAAATTGTGGACGCATTAGTGATTATTTTCCAATGTTCTATAGATTCCGGGTCAGTTCCTGTGGATTGGAGGGTAGCTAATGTTATCCAACTTTTCAAGACAGGAGGGAGAGAGAAAACGGGAAATTATAGACAAGTTCGTCTAACATCAGTGGTGGGGAAGATGCTGGAGTCAATTATAAAAGACGAAATTGCGGAGCATTTGGATCGCAGTAACGGGATCGTTCCGAGTCAGCATGGATTTACGAAGGGGAAATCGTACTTGACTAATCTACTGGAATTTTTTGAGGATGTAACTAGGAAAATTGACAGGGGAGAGCCGGTGGATGTGGTGTACCTCGACTTTCAGAAAGCCTTCGACAAGGTCCCACTTAGGAGATTGGTGGGAAAAATTAGAGCACATGGTATTGGAGGTAGGGTACTGACATGGATAGAAAGTTGGTTGACAGACAGAAAGCAAAGAGTGGGGATAAATGGGTCCCTTTCAGAATGGCAGGCAGTGACTAGTGGGGTACCGCAAGGCTCGGTGTTGGGACCGCAGCTATTTACAATATACATAAATGACTTGGATGAAGGGATTAAAAGTACCATTAGCAAATTTGCCGATGATACAAAGTTAGGTGGCAGTGTGAACTGTGAGGAAGATGCTATGAGGTTGCAGGGTGACATGGACAGGTTGTGTGAGTGGGCGGATGCATGGCAGATGCAGTTTAATGTGGATAAGTGTGAGGTTATCCACTTTGGTGGTAAGAATAGGAAGGCAGATTATTATTTGAATGGTGTCAAGTTAGGAAAAGGGGACGTACAACGTGATCTGGGTGTCTTAGTGCATCAGTCACTGAAAGGAAGCATGCAGGTTCAGCAGGCAGTGAAGAAAGCCAATGGAATGTTGGCCTTCATAATGAGGAGTTGAGTATAGGAGCAAAGAGGTCCTTCTGCAGTTGTACAGGGCCCTAGTGAGACCGCACCTGGAGTACTGTGTGCAGTTTTGGTCTCCAAATTTGAGGAAGGATATTCTTGCTTTTGAGGATGTGCAGCGTAGGTTTACTAGGTTAATTCCCGGAATGGCGGGACTGTCATATTTTGAAAGACTGGAGCGACTAGGTTTGTATACACTGGAATTTAGAAGGATGAGAGTGGATCTTATCGAAACGTATAAGATTATTAAGGGGTTGGACATGTTAGAGGCAGGAAACATGTTCCCAATGTTGGGGGAGTCCAGAACCAGAGGCCACAGTTTAAGAATAAGGGGTAGGCCATTTAGAACAGAGATAAGGAAAAACTTTTTTAGTCAGAGAGTTGTGAATCTGTGGAATTCTCTGCCTCAGAGGGCAGTGGAGGCCAATTCTCTGAATACATTCAAGAGAGAACTAGATAGAGCTCTTAAGGATAGCGGAGTCAGGGGGTATGGGGAGAAAGCAGGAACGGGGTACTGATTGAGAATGATCAGCCATAATCACATTGAATTGCGGTGCTGGCTCGAGGGGCCGAATGGCCTACTCCTGCACCTATTGTCTATTGTCTATTGAAAGGAGCGAGAGAGAGAAAACGGGGAATTAGAGACCAGTTAGCCTGACTTTGGTGGTGGGAAAGATGCTGGAGTCAATTATTAAAAAGGTAATAATGGTGCATTTGGATAGCAGTAAAAGGATAAGTCCAAGTCAGCATGGATTTATGAAAGGGAAATCATGCTTGACTAATCTTCTGGAATTTGTTGAGGACGTGACAAGTAAAATGGATGAAGGGTAGCCAGTGGATGTAGTGTATCTAGACTTTCAGAAAGCCTTTGATAAGGTCCCGCACGGGAGATTAGTTACTAAAATTAGAGCACATGGTATTGGGGGTAGGGTGTTGACATGGATAGAAAATTGGTTGGCAAACAGGAAGCAGAGTAGGAGTAAACGGGTCCTTTTCAGAATGGCAGGCGGTGGCGAGTGGAGTGCCGCAAGGCTCAGTGTTGGGGCCGCAACTGTTTACCATATATATTAATGATTTGGAAGAGGGAATTAGAACCAACGCTAGCAAGTTGGTAGCAGTGTAAACTGTGAAGAGGATGTTAGGAGGTTGAAGGGTGACCTGGACAGGTTGAGTGAGTGGGCAGATGTGTGGCAGATGCAGTATAATATAGATAAATGTGAGGTTATCCACTTTGGCGGCAGAAACAAGGAGGCAGATTATTATCTCAATGGAGTTAGGTTAGGTAAGGGGAAGGTGCAGCGTGACCTGGGTGTCCTTGTACACCAGTCACTGAAAGTTCGTGTGCAGGTACAGCAGGGAGTGAAGAAAGCTGATGGAATCTTGGCCTTCATAACAAGAGCATTTCAGTACAGGAGTAATGAGGTTCTTCTGCAGTTGTATAGGGCCCTGGTAAGACCAAATCTGGAGTATTGTGTACAGTTTTGGTCTTCTAATTTGAGGAAGGACATTGGGGAGGGATCCAACTGCTCTACGCAGATATCTGTAGTGCAGACCATATCAATGGCTTACAAAAGTATAGCTTTCCAGGCGTCAGGCAGGCTTTCTCCCTCTCCCCTGCTCTCTCTTCCGCATACCTCCCGCCTGTTCTTTCCCTACCCATCCGCCCCTCCCCCTCCTTCCTAGGGTCTTCTCTCTCTTCACTCCTGTGGTCTTCTCTCTCTCTCTTCCCACTCCTCCGGCTCTCTCCTTCTCCCCACTCCACTGGGTGTCTCTCTCCCAAATCCCCCTTCGCTCTCGCCTCCCAGATTTTCTCCCCCCTGCGCATCTCGATTACGCTCTCCCCATTTCTTCCAACCCTTTTTGCCCCACACTTCTCCTCATGCCCACCCCCATCCTCCGGCCTTTACTTTCCATTTCTATAGGCACTTTCCAACACACTTTCGGCCTTTTCTCAGACCCTACCCGTCCGTGTATATATATATATTTTTTTTTTCTCATTTTCTCATTTTCTCATTTTCTCATTTTCTCTCTCTCTCTCTCTCTCTCTCTCTCTCTCTCTCTCTCTCTCTCTCTCTCTCTCTCTCTCTCTCTCTCTCTCTCTCTCTCTCTCTCCTCTCTCCTCTCTCCTCTCTCCTCTCTCCTCTCTCCTCTCTCCTCTCTCCTCTCTCCTCTCTCCTCTCTCCTCTCTCCTCTCTCCTCTCTCCTCTCTCCTCTCTCCTCTCTCCTCTCTCCTCTCTCCTCTCTCCTCTCTCCTCTCTCCTCTCTCCTCTCTCCTCTCTCCTCTCTCCTCTCTCCTCTCTCCTCTCTCCTCTCTCCTCTCTCCTCTCTCCTCTCTCCTCTCTCCTCTCTCCTCTCTCCTCTCTCCTCTCTCCTCTCTCCTCTCCCCTCTCCCCTCTCCCCTCTCCCCTCTCCCCTCTCCCCTCTCCCCTCTCCCCTCTCCCCTCTCCCCTCTCCCCTCTCCCCTCTCCCCTCTCCCCTCTCTCCTCTCTCCTCCCTCTCTCTCTCTCTCTCTCTCTCTCCCTCTCTCCTCTCTCTCTCTCTCTCTCTCCCCCCTCCTCTCTCCCCTCCTCTCTCTCTCTCCCCCCCTCTCTCTCCCCCCCTCTCTCTCTCCCTCTCCCCCCCCTCCTCCCGGGTGTGAGCGGGGCCGGGTGTATTCGGGGCCGAGTGCGTTCGCCGAATGGAGGTTGCAACTCGCCTCCTGGCCCGCGCTGTGGTCACTGGTGGAGCGGGAGCACGTGGCCGCTGGCTGGGTGAGGTCATGTGGAGCGCAGGCGGTGATGTCACCTTGTCCCGTATTTAAGGTCCCTTTATAACATATGCTACGGGCCCCGCACTAGCTTAATCGGGCCCTGTTACGGGGAGAAGGCAGGAAAATGGGATTAGGAGGCAGATATTAGCCATGATTGAATAGCGGAGTAGACTTGATGGCCGAATGGTCTAATTCTACTCCTATAACTTGTGAACTATTCGCCAATCTCTTCAGCATCTGGTCTGACTACCTGAAGGTGCTGGGGATCTGGTTTGAAGTGGCCTTGACAAGCGACAAAAATTAGCTGGAGTGGATAGGCAAGGTTAATCAAAGAGTGGGCAGCTTCCCTTTCGATACCCAATAAAAACCTGGTCATCAGAAATAATCTCACAAACGCAAAGTGTGATTGCACTTTGAACATGTGACAATAAAGCATCGTTGAAGTGGTTATCTGCATAGGAGGCAAGAAAGAAATATGAGAGAGCATGAGTGATAGGGGATTCAGTAATTAGTGGGATGGACAATTATTTCTCTGGTCTCGTACATGACCCTGATCAGATTTTTGAAGGAGGTGACAAAGGTGATAGATAAGGGCAGGGTGTATGTTGTCTATATGGACTTTAATAAGGCATTTGATAAAGTCTCCCATGGTAAGCTGATCCAGAAGATGATGATGCTCAGGATTAACAAAGACTTGGCTGTATGGATTCATAAATGGCATATTAATAGAAGGCAGCGGTTATGGTGGAAGGGCGTTATTCAGGTTGGAGATCTGTGACCAGTGGAGTTCCGCAGAGATCTGTGCTCGACCTCTGTGGTTTGTGCTATATATAAAAGACAGCCAAAGAAGCAGACGGATTGATTAGTAAGTTTTCAGATGACACTAAGATTTCTGGAATCATGGACAGTGAGTGGAAGGCTGTAAAAGTATACAGTGGGACAGGCAGCATCTCGGGAGAGAAGGAATGGGTGACGTTTCGGGTCGAGACCCTTCTTTAGTCTGAAACGTTACCTATTCATTTTCTCCAGACATACTGTCTGACCGGCTGAGTTACTCCAGCATTTTGTGAATAAATACCTTTGATTTGTACCAGCATCTGCAGTTATTTTCCTACACTACAGTCGGATGTAGTTCAGCTACAGAAATGGGTGGAAAAATGGCAGATGGAGTTGAATCTGAGCAAATATGAGATATTACACTTTGAGAGGTTGAATATAAGGTGAAAATATACAATTAACGGCAGGATCCTTAACAGCTTTGAAGTAGAGAGGGATCTTGGGATGATGCCTGGATTAGGGGCTATTTGCTACAGGAGAGGTTGGACAGACTTGGATTGTTTTCTCTGGAATGCCAAAGGTTGAGGGAAGACCTAATAGAAGTATATAAAATGAAGAGTCATAGATAGGGTACAGTCAGAACCTTTATCTCAGGATGGAAAAATCAAATAAAATCGGGCTTAGCTTTAATGGGAGAGGGGCAAAGTTTAAAGGAGATGTGTAAGGCAACTTTTTTCATGGAGGGTTGTGAGTGCCTGGAATGGTGGTGGAGGCAGATATGATTGTGATATTTAAGAAACTTTTGGATAGGACTCAATATATAGGGAATGCAGGAATATGAATGATATGAGGCCAATAAGAGTGGTCTTGCATCATGTTCAGCATAGACTTCACACTAAATTAGGTCAATGTAAAGATTTTGAGGTCAATGAAAATGGAAATGAAATGTTACTAAATGAATGCACAGAATGTGGTAAATAAGACTGATGAACATTATGCGTAGATAACACCTGTGTACCTCAGCGGGTTAGTGAGTCTGAAAAGGGGACCCTATCTGAAATATTACCTATCCATGTTCTCCAGAGATGTTGCTGACCTGCTGAGTTACTCCAGCTTCTTTATATCTATTTTTGTAAACCAGCATCTGCAGTTCCTTGTTTCTGCATAAATAACAACATATGGTTTGGATTAGCCGAGAAATGTACATAAAGGAATCCAAAGTAAAAATAATCAGTTGGAGGAGAACCAATTACAATGGGATAATATTGGAACCAGCTCAGGTAAGCTTGAACTTGAAGCGGTTTGGCAAAACTATAACAGAACAATGGCTTCCGTTTAAGGAAGTGTGGTTCAGGTACATTTGACGCACATACATGTGAAGGGCAAAGTAAGAACAAAGTCAGAGCTTCATGGATGATGTCTGAGATTCAGAGGAAGATGAGGAAAGGATAGGAGCAGTGGTGGTTTTTGAATGTAATTTATACATAGATACATAGACAATAGGTGCAGGAGTAGGCTATTCGGCCCTTCGAGCCAGCACCGCCATTCAATGTGATCACGGGTGATCATCCACAATCAGTACCCCATTACCGCCTTCTCCCCATATCCCTTGATTCCGCTAGCCCTAAGAGCTCTATCTAACTCTTTTGAATGCATCCAGTGAATCAGCCTCCACTGCCTTCTGAGGTAATTTATATGTGTTTTTATCTTTTTTGGATTTGGCAATAAACGGGAGGTGCAGAGAAACTGTACTCTTACGTAGTTGTCACACACTGTGCAGGTTTCTCCTTTTTGAAAATAATAGTCAATATATTGTTTACATAGAATATAGAACAATGTAGCCACAGGAACACAACGTCCTTTGGCCCATGGCATCCTTGCTGAATATGATGCCAGTATAAAATAATAACTTCTGTCTGCACATGATCCAGATCCCTCCAATCTGCATATTCATATGCCGATGGAAAAGCCTCTTAAATGGAGGGGGAGGGTGAGCAGCCAGTTGTTGTGGTGCACATTGGCACCAACGATTTAGGTAAAAAACGGGATGAGGTCCTACAAGGTGAATTTAGAGAGCTAGGAGATAAACTTAAAAGTAGGACCTCAAAGGTAATAATCTCTGGATTACTACCAGTACCACGTGCTAGTCAGAGTAGGAATAGGAGGATATTTCAGATGAATACGTGGCTTGAAAAATGGTGCAAGGGGGAGGGATTCAAATTTTTAGGACATTGGAACCAGTTCTGGGAGAGGTGGGACCAGTACAAACAGGACGGTCTGCACCTGAGCTGGAATGGAACCAATGTCCTTGGGGGAGTGTTTGCTAGTGCTGTCGGGGAGGATTTAAACTAATGTGGCAGGGGGATGGGAGCGTGAGCAGAGAGACAGAGGGGTGTAAAATGAGGATAGAAGCAATAGGTAGCAAGGTGAAAAGTAAAAGTGGCAGGCAGACAAATCCAGGGCAAAAATCAAAAAGGGCCACTTTTCAACATAATTGTATAAGGGGTAAGAGAGTTGTAAAAACAAGCCTGAAGGCTTTGTGTCTCAATGCAAGGAGCATTCGTAATAAGGTGGATGAATTAAATGTGGAGATAGTTGTTAATGATTATGATATAGTTGGGATTACGGAGACGTGGCTCCAGGGTGAGCAAGGCTGGGAGCTCAACATTCAGGGGTATTCACTATTCAGGCGGGATAGACAGAAAGGAAAAGGAGGTGGGGTAGCGTTACTGGTTAGAGAGGAGATTAAAGCAGTGGAAAGGAAGGACATTAGCTTGGAGGAAGTGGAATTGATATGGGTAGAGCTACGAAACATTAAGGGGCAGAAAACGCTATTTGGAGTTGTGTACAGGCCACCTAACAGCAGTAGTGAGGTTGGGGATGGCATCAAACAGGAAATTAGAAATGCGTGCACTAAAGGTGCAGCAGTTATAATGGGTGACTTCAATCTACATATAGATTGGGTGAACCAAACTGGCAGGGGTGCTGAGGAAGAGGATTTCTTGGAATGTTAGCGAGATGGTTTTCTAAACCAACATGTCGAGGAACCAACGAGAGAGCAGGCCATTCTAGACTGGGTATTGAGTAATGAGGGAGGGTTAGTTAGCAATCTTGTTGTGCGAGGCCCCTTGGGCAAGAGTGACCATAATATGGTGGAGTTCTTCATTAGGATGGAGAGTGACAAAGTCAATTCAGAAACAAGTGTTCTGAACTTAAAGAAAGGTAACTGAGGGTATGAGACGTGAATTGTCCAAGATAGACTGGCAATTTATACTTAAAGGGTTGACGGTGGACATGCAATGGAAGGCATTTAAAGATTGCATGGATGAACTACAACAATTGTTCATCCCAGTTTGGCAAAAGAACAAACCAGGAAAGGTAGTGCATCCGTGGCTAACAAGGGAAATCAAGGATAGTATTAAAACAAAAGATGAAGCATATAAATTAGCCAGAAAAAGTATCATACCGGAGGACTGGGAGAAATTCAGAGTCCAGCAGAGGAGGACAAAGGGCTTAATTAGGAAAGGGAAAATAGATTATGAGAGAAAACTGGCAGGGAACATAAAAACTGACGGCAAAAGCTTTTATAGATATGTGAAGAGAAAAAGACTAGTTAAGACAAATGTAGGTCCCTTGCAGTCGGAAACAGGTGAATTGATCTTTGGGAACAAGGAGATGGCAGACCATTTGAACAACTGCTTTGGTTCTGTCTTCACTAGGGAAGACATAAACAATCTGCCGGAAATAGCAGGGGACCGGGGGGTCTAACGAGATGGAGGAACTGAGGGTAATCCAGGTTAGTCGGGAAGTGGTGTTAGGTAAATTAAATGGATTAAAGGCCGATAAATCCCCAGGGCCAGATAGGCTGCATCCCAGAGTGCTTAAGGAAGTAGCCTCAGAAATAGTGGATGCATTAGTGATAATTTTTCAAAACTCTTTAGATTCTGGAGTAGTTCCTGAGGACTGGAGGGTAGCTAATGTAACCCCACTTTTTAAAAAGGGAGGGAGAGAGAAAACGGGGAATTATAGACCAGTTAGCCTAACATCGGTAGTGGGGAAAATGCTAGAGTCAGTTATTAAAGATGTGATAGCATCACATTTGGAAAGTGGTGAAATCATCGGACAAAGTCAGCATGGATTTACAAAAGGCAAATCATGCCTGACGAATCTTATAGAATTTTTCGAGGATGTAACTAGTAGAGTGGATAAGGGAGAACCAGACGATGTGTTATATCTGGACTTTCAGAAGGCCTTCGACAAGGTCCCACATAGGAGATTGGGGTACAAACTTAAAGCACACAGTATTGGGGGTTCAGTGTTGAGGTGGATAGAGAATTGGTTGGCGGACAGGAAGCAAAGAGTAGGAATAAACGGGTCCTTTTCGGAATGGCAGGCAGTGACTAGTGGGGTACCGCAAGGCTCAGTGCTGGGACCCCAGTTATTTACAATATATATTAATGATTTGGACGAGGGAATTGAATGCAATATCTCTAAATTTGCGGATGACACGAAGCTGGGTGGCAGTGTTAGCTGCGAGGAGGATGCTAGGAGGCTGCAGAGTGACTTGAATAGATTAGGAGAGTGGGCAAATGCATGGCAGATGCAATATAATGTGGATAAATGTGAGGTTATCCACTGTGGCGGCACGAACAGGAAAGCAGAGTATTACCTGAATGGTGGCCAATTAGGAAAAGGGGAGATGCAACGTGACCTGGGTGTCATGGTGCACCAGTCATTGAAAGCAAGCGTGCAGGTGCAGCAGGCAGTGAAGAAAGCGAATGGTATGTTGGCATTCATAGCAGGAGGATTTGAGTTTAGGAGCAGGGAGGTTCTGCTGCAGTTGTACAGGGCCTTGGTGAGACCGCACCTGGAGTATTGTGTGCAGTTTTGGTCTCCTAACCTGAGGAAAGACGTTCTTGCCTTAGAGGGAGTACAGAGAAGGTTCACCAGATTAATCCCTGGGATGGCGGGACTTGCATATGAGGAAAGACTGGATAGACTGGGCTTGTACTCGCTCGAATTTAGAAGACTGAGGGGGGATCTTATTGAAACATATAAAATTCTTAAGGGGTTGGAGAGGCTAGATGCGGGAAGATTGTTCCCGATGTTGGGGGAGTCCAGAACCAGGGGTCACAGCTTAAGGATAAGGGGAAGTCTTTTAGGACCAAGATGAGAAAACATTTCTTCACACAGAGTGGTGAGTCTGTGGAATTCTCTGGCACAGAAGGTAGTTGAGGCCAGTTCATTGGCTATATTTAAGAGGGAGTTAGATATGGCCCTTGTGGCTAAAGGGATCAGGGGGTATGGAGAGAAGGCAGGTACAGGTTACTGAGCTGGATGATCAGCCATGATCATATTGAATGGTGGTGCAGGCTCGAAGGGCCGAATGGCCTACTCCTGCACCTATTTTCTATGTTTCTATGTTTCTATACCACTATTATGTCTACTTCCACCACCATCGCCCAGGCATCCACTACTCAGTGTAAAAACAACTTGCCCCACACATCTCCTTTAAACATTCTCCATCACAATGCCCTCTAATCTTCTTGTTCATAAGTCATAGGAGTATAATTAGGCCTTTCCCCCAGGATGGAAATGTCAAATATTAGCGGGCATAGCTTTAAGGTAAAAGCGCCAAAATTCAAATGAGATCTGCAGGGCAAGTTTATCTTAGAGAGTGGCAAATATCTGGAGTACACGACCAAGTAGGTGGTGGAGGCAGATACAAGAGTAGTGTTCATGAGGAATTGAGATAAGTGCAGGGATATGGATCACTTGTACACAAATCAGATTAGTTTATCTAGGCATCATGTTCAGCACAGATATTGTGACATAAAGTGCTCCTTCCAGTGCTGTACTGTCTATGTGCCTGTAAAGCATGTAAGAATTTCATTGTTACGGTCTTGGTGGATATGACAATAAACACTCTTGATTTGCCTTGATTCTTCATGATGCCATCTAACACTGTACCTACCAATAAACCTCACAATTAACCTGCCTGTATTTGGGATGTGTGTGGAAACTAAAGCACCAGTACACATCCAAGAGATGACAAGGGGAACATTGGGGCTCAACAAAGTTAGAAACAAAGTTCAGGATGGAACCTGGGCCACTGATTCTGTGAGGGAGCAACTCGATGAGTCTTTCAGCTGGTCTGGATCTGGAGGCAATGCAATACTTCGTTCTGTGCATCCAACGAGTCAATCCTCGCAGTACAGTGATAAAAAGATTATTATGCTTGTCTGGGTTCAAAAGCTTTTAGAATATCAACAAATGTGTTTGATGGTCTTGCCACTTATAACAGAATTTGTTCACACCCAGAATATTGAAATATATTGTTGAGGTTGCATTTCATCACCGTGTTTAAAGGATGTCAAAATTCGATGCATATTGAGTTCAGGAGATTTTTCCCGTGCGTATATGTTTGTGCCGAATAAAGTTCTACATTTACTCTCCGGTCTCCATGTGACTGAATGCGGAGTCAAGCGACGGAACACAATAACAGATGCAATAGTATTTACTTCCGCGCGAATAGCGGAATGGTGGGTATTGCCTTCGGAAGGTTAATCTCTGTGTACTGTGTTAGACTGTGAGTCGCCCACATCATGTGCCCGTGATTCCAAGGCGCTCAGATGTCCCGTTGCAACAACAAATTCATTTTAGAAAAGTCAAAACTCGTAATCTTCTTAAAACAATATAATATGGATTATTTTGTTTTAAGAAGGTTACGAGTTTTGAAGCTTGGTTTAAAATAAAACTACAGGTCAGGCGGCAAAGAGAAATAGATTTGACGGTTCAAGTAAGGGGATTTCGATTTGTAATATTTCCCCCTGTTCCGTGCGAATAATAACGTGAGATTTTGCCCACTGCGTTACTTGGAGGCCGGTTTAATATTAAGCACGGAACAGGAACTCAGACCATAAATTTCGCTACTGTCGCAACGTTTAAGAAACAGTTAGACAGGTACACGGATAGGTCAGGTTTAGAGAGATATAGACTAAACGCAGGCAGGTGAGAAGAGTGCAGATGGGGCAAGTTGGTGGGTGTGGGCAAGTTGTGCCGAATGGCCTGTTTCCGCGCTGCAAGACTCTACAACTCAGAACCTTTTCCCACCGGGGGCAGGAGAGTTTGCTTTGCAATCTAATCTCGATCTCTCCCCCACTCCCTCGCTGACGTGACAATGCCAGACGCGTCCTCTGGTTGAACCAAATGAGGCGGTGTCCGTAACCGCAGCCCGGTCAGGTGATTGGACTCAATAAAGGCGAGAGGCTGGTTATGCGCTGCTTCCTCTGCTGTCACAGTGAGTATGTTTGCGGGCTGCCTGTGCCTCCGCTGCTGCTGCTTCGCTGCTTGCTTGTTTCTTGTAACCGCAGTAGCGGACTGCAAGCGCGGAGAGCCGGATGGCTGCGGGGAGCGGTCGGTGGGTCGCTGGTTTTCGGGTGGGTCTAAATAATTGGTGCCCTCGGGTAGGGTCTTGTTTGCTGCTGAGAATTTCACTAATTAGTTCTCCCTTTTCATCGCAATGTCAGCTTTAAGTGTGAAAGTATTACAATTGCTTCAGAACAAAGTCACTGATCGCAGGGAAATTGTGCATAATTTTTGCAAATAAACCCACAAGTATGTCCGCTACATGCCTTACAAATGCTTTAATTAAAATAATTCAAATTTAAATTAATATCTTGGGGTTTATCTGGCTCATGGTGTCTTTAAACAAGTTAAATACGCTTTATTCTAATGTCAGTGGTTGGTAACTGAATGTCCGGGGCTCTCTTTCGTCGTTAATATTTAAAAGTATGGTGATTTATTCCCCATCTCATTTTCAATTTTACGCATTTGATTGTTTTTCTTTACTGGTGTTGATTTTTGGGGTGGGGCAATGGAGTTCTGGCCATCGTTTTCTAAACTAATTCTCCAGAAGAAAACTAATGTCCCAACCTAAACTGTTAATAGTTCTGGTTTTTAGGCGCTGGATGTTTTGGTCCTCGAACTAATCGACGTTTTTAGAAGGAAACTGTGCCTTTAAAAAATGGCTCATGTGAGCTAATTTTTCGAACCGGGGCCATACAACACGGAGCCAACGCAGGCCCCTCTGCCCAGTGTGCCCATGTTGACCAGGATGCTTCACCTAAACTAGTCTCATTAACCTGCATATCCCTTTCAACCGTTCCTATCCAAATGTGTCTCAAATGTTGTTAAGGGCCTGTCCCACTTAGGGGATTTTTTTAGGCGACTGCCGACGACTGTCAAAGTCGTAGCAGATCGCAGAAATTTTCTTTTACCCTACGACAACATCTGATTATGTGGGAATCTTTTAAAGGAGGGTTAGCAAGAGTTCAGGGCCAGCATGTTCTGGTATGGGTGAAAGGCAAAGACAGCAAGGTGACATGGTAGTGTAGATGAAAGTAACTTTGCAGATGACATGGAAATTGGTGGTGGTGGAGGAATGTTGTCTCAGGCTACAGCAGGATATAAATCAAATTGTAATCTGGGCACATCTTTGTCAAATGAATGAATCCCCACATTAGATATAATATTTTGGTAAATCAAATGGGGGTAGGACACAAACAGCAAATGGTAAGACACTAAGGAATGTGTGACACTGAGGCTCCAGCCTTGAAGAAAGCGAATGGTATGTTGGCATTCATAGCGAGGGGATTTGAGTATAGGAGCAGGGAGGTTCTGCTGCAGTTGTACAGGGCATTGGTGAGACCACACCTGGAGTATTGCGTACAGTTTTGGTCTCCTAATCTGAGGAAAGACATTCTTGCCATAGAGGAAGTACAGAGAAGGTTCACCAGATTGATTCCTGGGATGGCAGGACTTTCATATGAAGAAAGACTGGATAGACTCGGCTTGTACTCGCTGGAATTTAGAAGATTGAGGGGGGATCTTATAGAAACTTACAAAATTCTTAAGGGGTTGGACAGGCTAGATGCAGGAAGATTGTTCCCGATGTTGGGGAAGTCCAGAACAAGGGGTCACAGTTTAAGGATAAGGGGGAAGTCTTTTAGGACCGAGATGAGAACGTTTCTTTTCACACAGAGTGGTGAATCTGTGGAATTCACTGCCACAGAAGGTAGTTGAGGCCAGTTCATTGGCTATATTTAAGAGGGAGTTAGATGTGGCCTTTGTGGCTAAAGGGATCAGGGTGTATGGAGAGAAGGTACTGGATACTGAGTTGGATGATCAGCCATGATCATATTGAATGGCGGTGCAGGCTCGAAGGGCCAAATGACCTACTCCTGCACCTATTTTCTATGTTTCTATGACAATGGCCACGACAATGCCGAGTCAGGTCGATACAAGTTACTTTATTTTGTAAAAGTAGCACCTGGCTAAGAGATTACACTGTCTTCAGAAACATCGCGAAATTCCCACGCTTATCAATGCTTCTCCAGCGTCCTAATGTTCGCTGAAATCACTGACAAGTCTGTAATTACTTGATAGTTTTGAAATATGACATCTTACCCGGGTTACTTAAAAACCAAGCTTCACGGTAACAAGGCATAAACTGGATTGACTTCCAATTTACTAATAGTAGTATTAAGAAATTTAATTTTAAACGTTTTTAAATGGATTTTTGTGCAGTGTGTGGGCATTCTTTGAAAATGTACGGGAGATGCATATCTGGTTTCTGGGTTGCATTTCTGGGTTGGGAGCCTACTTTAAAAGTAATCGCTGATGGCCATAAACATCGCGGAATTCCCACGCTTACCTGACCGTCGCCTTAAAATCACCTAAGTGGGACAGGCCCTTCAATTGTATCTGCCTCAACTATTTTCTCCGGCAGCTCGTTCCATATACCCACCTGTGAAAACTCTCGATTCCTATTAAATCTTTCTTCTCTCCCATTAACAGTTCTTGATTTCCCCTGGGGAAAAGGCTGTGCGTTGACCCTATCAATTCCACTCATGATTTTATACACCTCTATAACATCATCCCTCAATCTCCTGTGCTCCAAGGAATATAGTCTAGCCTTCCCAACCTCTCCTTCTAGCTCAGGCCATCAAATCCTAATGACAGCCTTATAAATCTTCTCTGCACTCTTTCCAGCTCAATGACAGCTTTCCTGTAGCTGGATGACTAAAACCAAACATTTTTATTGCATTAATTGACTTTTTTCCATTTATAATTAACACCCAGTTGTGGTCTGTTGGAGATTCAATGATCACTTCCATTGTCTGCAAAATCTTTTATAGGTGCATATGTAAGGAAATACGAATCCCTGTACTTCCCCCCTTCTTCAAAATCCCAACAAAACATATCTGGAAAAGGTGTTCATTTAGTTCATTATTGTCATGTGTACCGAGATACTTGAAACAAAGCTTTTCACAACAAAGTATCTGATGAGACCATTTCATACATGAATACAATTCAACACAAGTAAAAGAGTGAACAGGTTAGAGGATAATAGTAGAACCTCCTTTGGTTCAACGTGCAAGAAGTTGCCACGTCCCAGTGACATCTTACAACTTTCAAGTTTCTGAAAATTATCAGGTCTGAGATTTATATTTTAATGTTAATAAGCTGGCTTCAAATCCAAAAGATATAAAATTTTAAGCCTGATTAATTTAGTTTCCCCATTCAGAAATGCAAAAGCAATGGGAACTGTGGGCAATTTGCCAGAATAGTTGTTTTGTCATGGGTGGGGAAGTATTTGTACACATAATGCATGAGTAGTCTTATTTTTTTGTTATTCATTTTATATTCACAAGGGATTTAGAAAGCCATTGTTGCTTTTTATAGTGAGGTAGTATTGGTCAGCATATTGGAGATGAATGCTGGCAGTTACATTCTTTAATTGAAAGATAATTTGAACTTGCCACAGTTGTGCTAACTTTCATTTTCCAACTGAACTGCTACTTAATTTTCTGATGATTTGGATGTTCCAGTTAAGGCCGTATCTACTTGACGTATCATCTTATCTAAACTAGTCAGTGTTTCTAAGAAGAAAAATACATATTTTTGGAGAACCCTATAATATTGAGTAAGACATTCACTGTAATTCTGTGATAAATAATCTTCTTTGCAGCAACACTGAGTCAGACTCTGCATCCCTCTGAAAGTGTCTGCACAAAAACCTTGGCTGATACTGCAAGTGGTTTTCTGTGGGAGTATTATGCTAAACTCCTCAACAAAGATATTCATGTGTCAGGTTTTCGATGAACAAGACTTCCATCTGTTCTCTGGATGTGTAAGATTCTGTGGTAGCTGTTTCAACACAGAAAAAAACCTCAAAACAAAGTCAAAAAGGGCTGTTAACTACCAGAATCCAAATATAGTTACCAGTGTAAGTGAAAAGAATCCCTGGGGAAGTAAACATTTAAAAAGAGGCAAAGAGCTTGTGACAAAATATTAGCTGCTGCCTCAAAAGGCAGTTTGAAAGTGTTCTAGTTTATCAATAGTAAAGTGATCAAATTAAACTTTATTTTCCCACCTTCCTCTTCCAGAGACATTAACAATGGATCCTCTGACTGCTCCAAATGTCAAGTTTGCTATTGATCTCTTCAAACAGTTGGATAAAGATGACAAAGTGGGCAATATCTTTGTATCCCCCTTTAGTATATCAGCTGCTCTGGCCATGGTGTATCTTGGTGCTAAAGGAAATACAGCAACTCAGATGGCCAAGGTGGGTATGGCTTGAACTTTAGAAGGAGGGTCTTGTTTTATTAACCAACTTTATTTAAATCTGAAAAAACACAAAGTGTCTGAGTAAGTCAGCGGGTCAGGCAGCATCTCTGGCGAACATTATGACGGGTGACATTTAGGGCCAAGAATGGTATTAGATTTTGCCGATTGTTTGCTGTAGCTGAATTAGGGATTATCATTGTGTAAGTAGTAGAAACAAACAACTGAGATGCTGGTTAATACATCAAAAGGGAACAAAGTTCTGGAGTAACTCGACAGGTTGGGCAGCATCTCTGGAGAACATGGATAGGTGACTATTTGGATCGGGGCCCTTCTGTGGACCCTCTCTGGACCTGGGTTTGGAATCCAGGTAAGTCGATGGCCCCGGCCTGCTGGAGGCTGGTGGAGAGACAAGGATCGGCGGAGTCATTGGTTATGGCCCGCATACGGCTGGAGTGCAGGTAAGGGTCAGCGGTGGCAAGCGCAGCCTGGAAGTGGCTGGGAAGGCGGTGGGGGCCTGGGCTGGTGTCAGCAGTCCGGCCTGGTGGTGAAGGTCTGTAGGTATGTCTGCTATAATGAAATACATTATAAAGAGGTCCATAAAAACAAAGGTGTCCTGTATTGTGACAATTTGACTGTTTTGGTTGTACTAACAATAATTACTATTAACTAGATTTTTTTGGTATGTAAAATGTATGTAAAATACAAATTGAGGATAAAAGCTGGGCTGTTTTATTTATCAACTCTTTAAGCCATACCTGGCCTGTTATGTGCAGTTCTACTGACAGAGCACAGGAGGGATATGATTATGCTGCTGAGGGTGTGGTGAATATTTACCACGATGTTGGTTGGGTTCAGACTGGATAGGCTGTTTGTTTTCCTTGGAATGTACAAACTGAGAGGTGATCTGATAGAGGTGGATAAAATTAAGGGAGCTAGATGGAGTAGACATTAAAAAAGTCTTTATTCACTCATGGACATCTCTAAGACAGGGACTTGGGGTTAAGGTGGAAGATAGAGGTTTGGAGGGTCTCCGAGGGATAATTATTCCAAAAATTGGCAGATTTTGGAATGTGCTGCCTGAAGAGGTGATGGATGTAGATGCACTCATGACATCTAGACATGCCTTGAATCGCCAACCTAATGCAGGTAAATGGGATAGGAACAAGATGGGAACTGGACTGAAGGGCCTATTTCTGCACTGTAAGATGTCATGCATGTTGAGGAATAAAACATTCTGCAGAAACAACTTTACAATCAAAAGTTTGGGTTAGGCTCCAGTGCTGAAAAACAGCTGTTTCCACAGATAATGTTTAACAGCTATATATTTTCATTTTCCAGTTGTTGGTTCCAGGTTGAGTGTCTTGGCCGGAATGAATTTATTGTGGACACAGTAGTATGGTAGATTAATACAACCCTGTTTCCAGTTGGCCTAAGTACATCTAGCTCTACTCCTGATGATGTTGCTATTTATAAATTCTCCCTTTTCTTCCATTAAAATCTTAAATCTTCTCCATTGAGGTACAATCACACAATACTCAGTTCTTCATTACAAGTGACCATAAAGACCCCAAATCTCATGTTTTCTGTGAACACTGAAATGACCAGGAAGTTATCTGGCCCATCTCAATCAGTAGGACTGACTTATCTGGGCATCTTGTTTTCACTATTCCACAATTCCAATGAACCTTTACATTTAAAAGTCACCTGGGTAGGTACATGGATAGGAAAGATTTAGAGAAATGCGAGTAGGTGGGACTATTGTAGATCGCGCATCTTGGTCAGCATGGACAAGTTGGGCTGAAGGTGTGTTTCTATAATTCCTATAACTCTCTAATTCTGATATTCTTGCTGATAGAATTTGGAGACTTTCCACAAATGTAAGTACTTTGCTGAGATTTAATAACCCACCCATACTTTGCGATGACTCGGTTGTCTGGCCTCTGTACATTACCCTACTGTGTAAGGAATGGATACAAAAGTGGGATAATATAGAACTAGTGTGAATGGATGATCAATGATTGGCATGACCTTGATAGGCCAAAGGGCCTGATTTCACGCTGTATCACTAAACTAAATTGAATTTATTTTTATTAATTTATGTTAACTTCATTTTTTAGGTGCTTGGTTTTAATGGCGTCAAGGACGTCCATGCTGAATTTCAGAAACTTCAAACTGAGTTAATCAACCCTAAAGCAGAGCATGTGTTGAAGCTCGCCAATCGCCTCTATGGGGAGCAGACCTACAACTTCCTTGCAGTAAGATTTTCTTCTGGTTAGAGTATTGGAAGCTCAACTGCCCAATTTGCTTTTGATATATTGATGCAGGAATATTTAATGAACTGAATATGGAGTTTAGTTTGTGATGGTCTGCTAGGATAAATACAATTAGTGAGATGATACTTTTTTGTAAGAAAACTTAGGCTTGGGCAATGCGTTATTTATTTGTAGTATATATGAAAATTTCCAATCATTGGTCAGAATTTATTTTAAACAAAATTACGGCAGTGTTTGAATGATTAATTGAATGTTTTTTTAGTTGAAAATATTATGTACTATAAATACTTTATATGCACAGTGGGAGAGTTTAGGACTCGAGGCCATAGCCTCAGAATTAAAGGACGTTCTTTTAGGAAGGAGATGAGGAGAAATTTCTTTAGTCAGAGGGTGGTGAATATGTGGAATTCTTTGCCACAGAAGGCTGTGGAGGCCAAGTCAGTGGATATTTTTAAGGCAAAGATAGATAGATTCTTGATTAGTACAGGTGTTATGGGGGGAAGGCAGGAGAATGGGGTTAGGAGGGGGAGATAGATCAGCCGTGATTGAATGGCAGAGTAGACTTGATGGGCCTAATGGCCTAATTCTACTCTATAGTAATACATGCCCTCTGCTGCCTGTAGTAATCAAAGTAAGCAATGTTATCCCAAGACTGTTTAGAATTTTTCATTCATGGCATGAGGGCAACATGTATCATCCCTGTGCAGGTGATGATCAAACTATCTTGGCCTGTTGTAATTCTTCTACTCTGAAAACAAGTTATTTGATGTGTCACTTTCTCTGTGCAAATGTCAGTGCTATCATTTTCTGACATCTGAAGCACTGGAACTCAGGCTGGGCTTTCATTAGCATTCAAGTACTTGTGTCGTAGACTAAAGCAAGTCTAAAGTTGGGTCGTAGTATTAACCTTTATAATGCTTTGCCTTTGCTTGCCATATCACTGAAATATTAGTGTAAATTTCATGTTCATAAGTCATAGGAGCAGAATTAGGCTATTCAGCCCATCGAGTGAACTTTGCTATCCAATCATAGCTGATCTATCTTTCCCTCTCAACCCCATTTGCCTGTCTTCTTCCCATAACCCTTTTTACTACCGGTGTCAAACTTCCGGGCTGCATCCGGCCCGCGAAGGGGTCCAATCCGGCCCACGGGATGATTTGGGGAAAAGCCAATGCTGTTAGATTATACACAGAAAGTGAGCTACATGACTGCTTAAACTTGCAGGAAATATGAATTTTGCGCCAAAGGAAAATGGAAGTTTAGACCAGCAGGTTTTTATTTTTCGTAACATCTACTTGAGACCCAGGTGAGTGCGTGGATAGAGGCTGGTGGGAAGTCGCCACACTGTGAATGGGGCCACAGCCAACGATCCAAAATCTGAGCTGCTCTCCAGGGTGGGGGCTCTAGGTTTGGGTTGTTAGGTGGGATGTGAAGACGTGCTGGTAGTTATGCGGGAATAGGGAAGAGAAGGGAGAAGGTGGTGGTAAAGGAAAGGGAGGGGGAGCAGATGAGGGAAGGGAGGGTTTTTAGAGATGAGGAAGGGAAGAGAGGGTATCAAGGGAGGGGAGTGGGGGAATAGATGGTAAAGAAAGGAAGTAGGGAGGGAGGGGGTGAGGTAGGCAGCAGATGAGAGAAGGAATGGTGTTTAGGGATGAAGGAAGGAGATTTGGGGAAAGGAAAAGAAAGAGAGAATGAAGTAAGGGAGGAGAGTGGGGGGTAGTTGGAAGGAAGGAAGGAAGTGAGGATGAGAGAAGAGATAGGCTGAGGAAAGGGAGAAGGCGGGTGAGGGAGAAGGTGAAGGACATGAGAGGTGAGGGGAGAGGATGTGAGGGGAAGGAAGAAAGACATAAGGAGAAGGATGGGGAGTGGAGCCTTCGGGTGAGATGATGGACAGACCATCTTTCACCATGCCAGGAAACTGCCGTTTGGCTAGTCACCACCCAGCCAGTCCATTGTGGGCAAAATATTAAACAGTGCAGGAAGACTAAGACAGGGGAACAGAATTTAGGCCATTTAGCCCATCAAGTCTACTTTGCCATTCAACCATGGCTGATCTATTTTCTCTCTCAACCACATTCTATTGTCTTCTTTCTCCCTGCAACCTAATCAAGACCTATCAATCTCTGCCTCAAAAATACCCAATGTCTTGGCCTCCACCGCTGTCTGTAGCAATGAATTCCACAGATTCAACACCCAACCCTCCTCATCCCTATTTTGAATGTATGACCTTTTATTCTGATGCTGTGACCTCTGGTCCTAGGCTCTCCTATTACCGGAAACATTATTTCCACACCCACTCTATCTAGAGCCTAGATATCAATCATAAAAGTAATGCTTGCTAGGCAATCATAAGAAACAAAATTCGTAAAGTGAAACACTTTAGTTATAGCTGAGACAGACACATGCGAGCAGGTTGAAGAAACAAAGGTAACGGAAGTTGTGGGACCACGCATTCACGCTTGCACAACTGATCCGGCCCGCATGAAGTCGCATTTTGCCCATTCTGGCCTGTGACCTAAAATGAGTTTGACACCCCTGCTTTACACCCTCACCAATCATCTTGTCAATCTCCGCCTAAAAAACACCCACAGTCAAGTCAAATTTTGTCTGTGGCAATGAATTCACCAGATTCACCATCCTTTGACAAAAGATATTCCTCTTATTCCTTTTCTTCGGAGGCTATTCCCTCTGATTCTTGATGCTCCCACTAGTCGAAACATCTTCTACACATCACTCTACCCAGGCCTTTCGTTATTCAGTAACAAAAATGCCATAATTTTAACCCTTGCCTTTCAAATTCAATATCATCATTCCATTCCAGTAAGACAATAACAATTTAATGGTACAAATTGGAAAAGTGAGGGTTATTTTGATCTGTTATGTTTTAGGATTTTCTTGCTGCTACACTGAAATACTATCAGGCACAGCTGGCTTCAATTGACTTTGCTAATGCAGCAGAAAAAGTCAGAAAAGAAATCAACAACTGGACAGAAGAGCAGACTGCAGGTAAGTGATGCTAGAGAATACATGTGGTAATACACGCCCTCTGCTGCCTATAATAATCAGAGTAAGCAATGTTTCCCAAGACTGTTTAGAGAATTTTTAATTCATGGCATGAGGGCAACATGTATCATCCCTGTGCAGGTGATGATCAAACTATCTTGAACTATTGTAATTGTTCGGGTATGAAGGTATACTTCCATTGAGCTCCATATCTGAATTCAATGGCTCAATGATAGTAAAGGAACAATTGTGTGTTTGACATTTGATAAAGTTCTTCAGGGCAGCCTGATCCAGAAGATTAAGATACATGGAATCCACATCGACTTGGCTGTTTGATTTGAGAACTGGCTTGCTCACAGAAGACAGAGGGTTGTGGTGGAAGGTAGCTATTTGAGCTGCAGATTTGTGACCAGTGGAGTTTAGTTTAGAGATACAGTGAGGAAACAGACTTACCAAGTCTATGCCGACCAGTGATCACTTGTACATTGGTTGTATCCTACACGCTAAGGACAATTTACAGAAGCCAATTAACCTACAAACCTGCACGTCAGTGGGATGTGAGAGGAAAAGAAAGCACCCAGAGAAAACTCATGCAGTCATAGGGAGGACGTACAAACTTTGTACAGATAGCACCCCTAGTCGGGATCAAAGCCAGGTCTCGTACTATAAGGCAGCAGCTCTGGCACTGTGCCACTGTCACATTGCAGCTTTATAGGTGTCTGGTAAGGCCACATTTGGAATATTGTGCTCGGTTCTGATCGTCCCACTGCAGGAAAGATGTGGAGGCTTTGGAGAGGGTACAGAAGTAGTTTACCAGAATGCTGTCTGGATTAGAGGATATTGGCTTTAAGGAGTGGTTGGACAAACCTGCACTGTTTTCTCTGGAATGTCAGTGATTGGGACAATCCTCATAGAAGTCTATAAAATTGAGTGCTATAGATTGGGTGGTCGGAATGTATTTCCCTGGGATGGAAATGTCAAGGACTAGAGGGCTTAGGTTTAAGGAGAGGAGCAATTTTTAAAGGAAATATGAAAGGCAAGTTTTTCACATGGAATGGTGGTGGCTGCAACAAGCTACCAGAGGTGGTGGAGGAGGCAGATACGATAGGAGTATTTAAGAGATTGTGGGATAGGCATGTGTATGCAGGGAATTAAGGGACATGGATCGTGTGCAAGCAGAGATTAGTTTAACTTGGTATCACAATCAACACGTGCATTGTGGGTCGAAGGACCTGTTCCAGTGCTGTACTGTTCAATGCATTTCTTTGTTGGGCTGGTGTGTGAACTGGAATCTGCAAGCACACTTGTTTCCATGTACCTACTCTCCTTGATCTTCCTGATTGGAGGTCACGGGTGGGAGAATCATCATTACCTGCAAGTCATGAATCTTTACACTCTGCAATAATGTGCCAGGTTTTTCTTTGGTTTGGTGTCTTTCCTTGTTGTTTGTTTTAGTTTACTTATTAATAATGTGCATATTATCTTCCCTCTTCCCCCACCCCACTGCACCCACTCCTTAGGCAAGATCAAGAATTTACTAGCTGAAGGAACTGTCGATGGATCCACAAAGCTTGTTCTTGTAAATGCCATATATTTTAAGGGAAACTGGAACAAGAAATTTGAGAGTGAAAATACAGAAGGGGGACAATTCAGAATAAACCAGGTAATGTGCGAGTGAGAAAAATCAAAAATGTTGATGAACATTGAACTCCATTTGATAGTTGATCAACAAAGTGGTGAAGTCTAGCAAGATATTGTGAAATGGCCAGAATAAATTCCTGCCTTTTTGGACAATAATAATTTGAATATATTGCCCACCATAACTGGTTATCAGGTTGCTGTTTACTTGAGTCAGATAATGGGTTACAAATTTGAACTCTGCTCATTCCACATGATTTTGCTGACATCATTCTTGCTCATCAACAAATGTTTTCTTTTGCTATTGAACAGATAGGAAAAGTAGCTCAAGAAATGTCTTTGTTTTCATTTTGGATGAGAGATACGCCTAGAGTAATGTGAGTTCCTTGGAAGGTAAATGACAGATAACAAATAATTATTTTGTTTCAGTAATTGCTAATGCCATAGCCTGAAAGTTAGTTTAGTTAAGAGATACAGCGGGAAACGCTTCAGCCTACTGAGTGCACACCAATCAATGATCACCCATACACTTATTCTATGTGACACACTAGGGACAATTTGCAGAGGCCAATTAGCCTATAAACCTCTACGTCTTTGGAATGTTGGGGTACTAGAGAAAACTCGTGTGGTCACAGGAAGAACATAGAAACCTTGCTCAGAGAGCACCTTTAGTCAGAATTGAACCTGGGTCCCTGGTGCTGTAAGGCAACAGCTCTACCACTGTGCTGCCTGGCAAAAAGTAATATTGAATAGGGTGTTTCCAAAATGTAATGGAAGAAATTATTGTCATTGAAGGTGCCAACTAAGCCTCCTACCCAAGGCCCTGAAGAAAAACACTACTTTCCAAAAAGTTGTTTGTGCATGTCTTCTTTAAGAATATAGAATAATGTCAGGGAGTTGTAGACTGGGTACTTTATGGATGCAGTGACTGATTACATTACATTTTCAGGTTTTTGGGAAGCTAGCCGGTATTTATAAATAAAATGCAGATACTGGAAATCTGTAGGAAAATCAGAAAATGCTGGAAAATCTCAGCAGGCCAGTCAGCATCTGTGGAAAGAAATGGTTAATGTTTTGGGCCTAAAATATCTGTTGGAACTAAGAAAGAGAAATGAATGTGGTCTTGGTAGTTGACACGGTGGAGGAGAACATTGGTTGAAACAAAGGAATTTCTCTGATGGGTTGAAATAATGTAACCATTAAGTGGGAAAAGTTGGAGCAAGAGGTCTTTGCTAAGGAGAATTTTGACTGTGGAAGTGAGTTTGGGTCAATCAAGTGAACTTCAAGATTGTCATTCCTGGAAGAAAAAAGGTGGTGAATTCAATCATGTAAAGGAGTAATAATGTCACAAAATAATGTCACAAAATAAAATGTCAGGAATTGTTGAATAAAGCTCTATTTTGCATTTCTCATTCTTCTCTTAAAATTATTTCCTCTTTTCCTGGGTTAAATGAGTCTCCAACTTTGTTCATTTTTCTTTTGTTTTGCTTGCAGCATGACGCAAAACCTGTTCAAATGATGCAGCAGAAAAGCAAATTTCCATTCAATTATATCCGGGAAGTTTCAACCCAGATACTCGAGCTCCCCTACGTGGGCAGTGAGCTCAGTATGGTCATCCTGTTACCGGATATAAACGAGGATTTCAGTCAGCTCGAAAAAGTGAGTGGGAAGCTTTGATATGAAACAATTTGAATTATTTTTCAAAGAAAACATTGGATTCCACCTTCCTGGCAAGCAGGAGGGAAAAAAAACCTCTGAGTAATTGACAAATGAGACTTGGTCACACTCGTTTATAGAAATGACTTGTGATTAAGCCTAAATATGTTTGTGGTTTTAAAATTTTGATTGGCAATTGATGTTGTTGAGATAATGTGATGGGTAAATTTGAATATATAAATTGCAAACACAATATTAGAGACAAGGCTATTTAATGCCTCAAGATAACTTTGCCGTTTAATAAAACCAAGGTTTTACTTGTAACAACACAAAGCGGACCAGGCATGGACTGGTGAGCCGAAGGGCCTGTCCATCAAAACTAAGGCAAAGAAAGCGCACCAAAGCCTCTACTTCCTTAGACCACCCCTCATCAACTTCCAGAAATGTTCTGTAGAAAGCATGTTATCTGGATGCATCACAGCATAGTTTGGGAAAAGCTCCATCTAAGACTGCAAGAAATTGCAGAGAGTTATGGACATAGCCCGGACCATCACACAAACCAATCTCCCTTTTACATTGACTCCATCTACTCTTCGCACTGCCTTGGTAAGACCATCATCATAATCAAAGTCTAGCCCCACCCTGGTCATTCCATTTTCTCCCCTCTCCCATCAGGCAAGATGTAGAGAAGTGCAAAAATGCATACCTCCAGATTTGGCGAGAATTTCCCCCCGCTGTTATCAGGCAATTGAATCAATTTATCACCAACTAGAGAGCGGTCCTGAGCTGCCATCCACCTCATTGGAATCACTTGGACTATCTTTTATCAGACTTTACTGGACATTATCTTGCACTGAACGTTATTCCCCTTTAGCCTGTATCTGTACACTGGATGACTTGATAGTAATCATGCATAGTCTTTCTGTTGACTGGATAGCATGCAACAAAAAAGCTTTTAATCTCAGTACATGTGACAATAAACTAAACTGAACCTTCTGTCGATCTCCTGTTTTCCCTAATGAGTCTCCTTCCCCTTCCTGTGTCCCGTTCCCTCCCTCTGTTTCCTTTCTCATCTGACACTCTTTTATTTCCATTTCATTTCTAACCTTTATCTGTGGAATTCTCTGCCACAGAAGGTAGTTGAGGCCAGTTCATTGGCTATATTTAAGAGGGAGTTAGATGTGGCCCTTTTTGCTAAAGGGATCAGGAGGTATGGAGAGAAGGCAGGTACAGGCTACTGAGCTGGATGATCAGCCATGATCATATTGAATGGCGGTGCAGGCTCGAAGGGCCGAATGGCCTACTCCTGCACCTATTTTCTATGTTTCTATCACCACCTCCAACTACCTAACACCCCTCCTCAACTGCCCGCTTTGCCCCATCCTTGCCTCAATTGTCGGCATGGACTGGTGAGCCAAAGGGCCTGTTCCTAAGCTGTATCTCTAAACTAAACTCCATCTGGAACTTTTAAAAATAACTGTACTCCTTTGTGCTTTAAGCTTCAGAACCACATCACTTCTGATCAGCTGATGAATTGGACCAACCCAGACACGATGAAGCAGATGGAGATTGAAGTTGTGTTGCCTAAATTCAAGCTGGAAGAAAAATATAATCTTGAATCGATCCTCTCCCGAATGGGGATAGAGGATGCTTTTAGCACCATGCAAGCCAACTTCTCTGGAATGACTAGTAGAAATGATCTAGTTTTGTCAAAAGTTGTCCATAAATCCTTTGTGGAAGTTAATGAGGAAGGCACAGAAGCAGCTGCTGCAACAGCTGGAATAATGATGTTGCGATGTGCATTGATAACTAACAGGTTTATGGCTGATCATCCATTCCTGTTCTTCATCCGGCACAACAAAACGCGCAACATATTATTCTTTGGCAGGTTCTCCTCTCCTTAAAACACAGTGCCATTTGGCTGTAGCATTTCAACCCTTCTCCCTCCTTTCCTCTTGACTCACTCCACATTGCCAATCAGATAGGTTGCCTGATGTCAGCACAAGTAGTCATCAAGGAGGAGCAAATAACATTTTATTTTAGCAAACTGAGGAATTCTGCTATGATCAACTTTTATGATGGCCAGTGATTGAGTGGAAAAACCAGCTTGAAATTTGCTTCTAATTGTTATGGGGTGCTGAGTGTATTTGGATGGTTATCAAATGCTTAAAAAATATGCCTTGTCATTGCTCACATTCTTGTTAAATGAGGTACACTATCTGGCTTAATACTCCTCCCTACCCCACCGCCTAATTCAACTTGCAACATTTAAAAAAAATGTTGCATTGCACAATTACCCACATCAAATTTTGAACAGCTTGTGTAACTTCCTAACTTTGTCCACAATTTTTTCCTTTGGCCACCTTGGCCCCATAGCTCCTTGGTCTGTTTACAGTTCAATTTATGTTGGTGTTCTGAGTTAACATTGCTTTTTTGGGTTAATGTTCCAGGTTCACCACGCTACATAAGAAATAATTTGACATGCAGTGGAATGTATTAATTGAGAATTTATTGCAAGGAATATGGAAAGGCTTAAAATAAATACTCAAAATATTTGTTTTAAAATTCAAGACTGAGATTAAGCATAATAATGTGTTTCGTGTTTTATCTACTAAAATAAAAATGCTTACATTGAGCTCCATGAGTGCAATTGTGCAATGGAGAATATGAATGGGATCATTAGACTTTTTTGATTCAACTTTTTCTTTACATTGGAATTAACATTTAATGCGTACCTCCATATGATCTTGGACAGGAATAATAATAGAACATTAGTTACAGTAACATGAAAATTCATAATTCATGGCTGTGTATCTGGCACACAAGGTTCACCCTATAACCTCTGACACCTGTACAAATCAAGAATCTATCTGTCTCTGCCTTAAATATATCCAGAGACGGCCTCCACAGCCATCTGTCGCAAAGAATTCCACAGATTCACCATCTTCTGACTAAAGTTCCTCCTCATCTTCTTCCTCAAAGAATGTCCTTTAATTCTGAGCTATGACATCTAGTCCTAGATTCTCCCACGAGGAAACATCCTCTCCACATCCACTCTATCTAAGCCTTTCACTATTCTGTACATTTCAATGTGGTTCCCTCCTCATTCTTCTAAACTCCAGCGCGTACAGACCCAGTGCCGACAAATGCTCATCATATGTTAACCTACTCATTGCAGGGATCATTCTTGTAAACCTCCTCTGGACTCTCTCCAGAGCCAGCACATCCTTCCTCGGCTATGGTGCCCAAAATTGCTCTCAATATTCCAAATGCGGCCTGACCAGCGCCTTCTAAAGCCTCCGCATTACATTCCTGTTTTGGTATCTAAGCGCTCGTGAGTTGGGTGAAGGGCCTCGCGGATCGCAGCCCGGACTCGTGGGCTGGAACCTCAAGTGGTTGACGCAGACATGCGGCTGGGGCCTGGGTCGATGCCACGGAGGCGCCCGGAGAGGACCCGGCAGCATTAGTTGAGAGTTCGGTGCGGCGGTCGATGATGATGTCGACCAACAGAAGAGGACGGACACATGGAAGTGAGGACCCCGCTGCCGAGGGAAGGAACAAAGAAAGATCCAGTGTGGAGAGTACGCCGTGAGGGAGGGGGAAGTGCAATGGGGACCCGGTGTGGGGGGACTGCCGTGACGGAGGGGGGGAGTTTGTAACTTTGTAAGCACCCTTTATAGGCGAACTATTTACAGAGGCATGAGGCAGGAGCTGGCCAAAATTGACTGGAAGGAGGCCCTAGCAGGGAAGACGGTAGAACAGCAATGGCAGGTATTCCTGGGAATAATACAGAGGTTACAGGATCAATTTATTCAAAGAGGTGGAAAGACTCTAAGGGGAGTAAGAGACACCTGTGGCTGACAAGGGAAGTCAGGGACAGCATAAAAATTAAGGAGAGGAAGTATAACAGCAAAGAAGAGTGGGAAGACAGAGGATTGGGACTCTTTTAAAGAGCAACAAAAGTTAACTAAAAAGGCAATACGGGGAGAAAAGATGAGGTACGAGGGTAAACTAGCCAATAATATAAAGGAGGACAGCAAAAGTTTTTTTAGGTACGTGAAAAGGAAAAAAATAGTCAAGGCAAATGTGGGTCCCTTGAAGACAGAAGCAGGGGAATTTATTATGGGGAACAAAGAAATGGCAGACGAGTTAAACCGTTACTTTGGATCTGTCTTCACTGAGGAAGATACACACAATCTCCCAAATGTTCTAGGGGCCGGAGAACCTAGGGTGATGGAGGAACTGAAGGAAATCCACATTAGGCAGGAAATGGTTTTGGGTAGACTGATGGGACTGAAGGCTGATAAATCCCCAGGGCCTGATGGTCTGCATCCCAGGGTACTTAAGGAGGTGGCTCTAGAAATAGTGGAAGCATTGGAGATCATTTTTCAATGTTCTATAGATTCAGGATCAGTTCCTGTGGATTGGAGGATAGCAAATGTTATCCCACTTTTTAAGAAAGGAGGGAGAGAGAAAACGGGTAATTATAGACCAGTTAGTCTGACATCAGTGTTGGGGAAGATGCTGGTCAATTATAAAAGACGAAATTGCTGAGCATTTGGATAGCAGTAATGGGATCATTCCGAGTCAGCATGGATTTACGAAGGGGAAATCATGCTTGACAAATCTACTGGAATTTTTTGAGGTTGTAACTAGGAAAATTGACAGGGGAGAGTCAGTGGATGTGGTGTACCTCGACTTTCAGAAAGCCTTTGACAAGGTCCCACATAGGAGATTAGTGGGCAAAATTAGGGCACATGGTATTGGGGGTAGGGTACTGACATGGATAGAAAATTGGTTGACAGACAGAAAGCAAAGAGTGGGGATAAATGGGTCCCTTTCGGAATGGCAGGCAGTGACCAGTGGGGTACCGCAAGGTTCGGTGCTGGGACCCCAGCTATTTACGATATACATTAATGACTTAGACGAAGGGATTAAAAGTACCATTAGCAAATTTGCAGATGATACTAAGCTGGGGGGTAGTGTGAATTGTGAGGAAGATGCAATAAGGCTGCAGGGTGACTTGGACAGGTTGTGTGAGTGGGCGGATACATGGCAGATGCAGTTTAATGTAGATAAGTGTGAGGTTATTCACTTTGGAAGTAAGAATAGAAAGGCAGATTATTATCTGAATGGTGTCAAGTTAGGAGGAGGGGGAGTTCAACGAGATCTGGGTGTCCTAGTGCATCAGTCAATGAAAGGAAGCATGCAGGTACAGCAGGCAGTGAAGAAAGCCAATGGAATGTTGGCCTTCGTAACAAGAGGAGTTGAGTATAGGAGCAAAGAGGTCCTTCTACAGTTGTACCGGGCCCTGGTGAGACCGCACCTGGAGTACTGTGTGCAGTTTTGGTCTCCAAATTTGAGGAAGGATATTCTTGCTATGGAGGGCGTGCAGCGTAGGTTCACTAGGTTAATTCCCGGAATGGCGGGACTGTCGTATGTTGAAAGGCTGGAGCGATTGGGCTTGTATACACTGGAATTTAGAAGGATGAGGGGGGATCTTATTGAAACATATAAGATAATTAGGGGATTGGACACATTAGAGGCAGGAAACATGTTCCCAATGTTGGGGGAGTCCAGAACAAGGGGCCACAGTTTAAGAATAAGGGGTAGGCCATTTAGAACGGAGATGAGGAAGAACTTTTTCAGTCAGAGAGTGGTGAAGGTGTGGAATTCTCGGCCTCAGAAGGCAGTGGAGGCCAGTTCGTTGGATGCTTTCAAGAGAGAGCTGGATAGAGCTCTTAAGGATAGCGGAGTGAGGGGGTATGGGGAGAAGGCAGGAACGGGGTACTGATTGAGAGTGATCAGCCATGATCGCATTGAATGGCGGTGCTGGCTCGAAGGGCTGAATGGCCTACTCCTGCACCTATTGTCTATTGTCTATACCTTGGCAAGGTATGAAAGCAAAGAATTTCACTGTTACTTAGTTTAGAGATGCAGTGCGGAAACAGCCCCTTTGGCCCACCCGGTCCACGCCGACCAGCGATCCCCGCTATCGTGGATCAACACTATCCTACACCCACTAGGGACAATTTACATCTATACCAAGTCAATTAACTTACAAACCTGTACGTCGTTGGAATGTGGGACGAAACTGTACATCTTGGAGAAAACCCACTACAGACAAGCACCCGTAGTCGGGATCGAACCCAGATCACCGGTGCTGCATTCACTGTAGGGCAGCAACTCTACCACTGTGCCACCATACCGCCCTTGTCACATGTAAGAATAAAGAATTCAATTCACATGACTACAATCAAGGCATGCACAAAAATGTCAGATAGAGCCAAGAGGAAAATACCAGACTGCAGAATACAGCATTATAGTGCCACGGAAATGAGGTAGGTTGGAAGATCGGGACTACACTCTAGCTTGTGGGAAGACCGATGACAGGGATAGAAGCTCTTGCTGATCTCTGAACAGTAGGTCAAGCTTTGACCTGTGCTGCCCTAGCAGCTGTGGCATATCTGCAGTCCGTCTGTCTGTGTTTATATGTTGGGTTTTTTGCCTTGGTTGTACTGTAAATGTGATGTTGTTTTTGGGGGGTTGTATACTATGGGGGAGGGGTGGGTGACGGGAACTGTAAATGTAAAGTCTTCCGAACGGAGACGCGACCTTTTGTTTCTGGGTCGTGTCTCCGTTCCCTCTGCGGCCTACCATCGGCCAAACCCCTGGAGCTGGCGGCCTCCAGCTGGGACTCGCCTGCGGAGGCTCCGGCCGCGTGGACGTCGGAAGCTCGCAGCCCCCTGGGTGGGGGCCGACATCGGGAGCTCAGGCAGTGGCAGTGTCTTCGCCCGCCCCGAGTCGCGGGGCTTGGGTCGGCCCGCCGCGGACTCTTCACCGTCCGGGCGCGGCCTGCAATAGGCCTCGGGATTTTCTCTGCCCGGCGGGGGCTTCAATGTCGGGAGCTTCGACCGCCCCGACGTGCAGCCGCAGCGGCGGTGTCTTCGCCTGCTCCGGATCGCGGGGCTTGGGTCGGCCCGCTGCGGAATTTTCACCATCCGGCGAGGCCTGGAATGTGGCAACTACAACAGCCTGACCACGGGAGAAGCCGACAGGGGAAGAGAAAAGACATTTTGGCCTTCCATCACAGTGAGGAGGAGACTCACTGTGATGAATGTTTCTTTTTGTTTGATTGTGTGTGTTATTGCTTATTTTTATTGCTCTTGTTGTTGGACTGTGGGTAATCTTTCATTTCACTGCACATTTATGTGTATGTGACAAATAAAATTGACGTGACTTGACCTCTCCTTTGTCTATTGGATAAGGAAACTTTGCAGAACACCTCTTACAAATTATACCCCGAATCAGCCCTAGACACGATGGCGGCCCCAGTCTATAATGGGAATATTAAAATCCACAACTAATTAATAACATTCATGTTACATTCAAGTTTCCTCAAACACAAAGCAGTTTATCCAGGAAAGATTGAACATTTCTGTATAGTTTTTCAAAATGACAGAGGGTGTTCTCTGTCCTTGAACTAGGCTCTGCCATTACACTTTTAACCTGATTCCTAAACACTGAAAGAGACAGAGAAATGGCACTTCAGGCATACTTTGAGAAAATTATAAATCTCTTCACCATACATTAGCCATTTTAAACATCTGGTTTTTTTTAATGTCCAATAAGCGAGTTTGGTATCTCGATAAACGCAAGGAATCATGGGATTTGTCAAAGGTCATTCGGGATAAACAAAGAGCGTTGCTAGTGATCACAAACGCAACGCTGTTTAAACTGTGTGTACATATTGGGCGGAACTCTGTGTAACTACTTCTAAATATATACATGTAACTTAATGGCTAATGTATACTGAAACAATGGTTGATAATTGATTAAATGAAATGAAAGAAATTAAGAGTTGTATGACCTGTACATTTGCTGATTCAGTTCTGGATTTCAGTTCATATCAAATCTGGTTGAACATAAAGTTGAACTTCCGATCAAAATGATCTGCAAGTGCAACAACATCTCATTTACACATCAATGAAGGCAGTAAATTACATAATGCAAACGGTGAAAATATCATCAATATATAGAAACATATAGAAAATAGGTGCAGGAGTAGGCCATTCGGCCCTTTGAGCCTGCACCGCCATTCAATATGATCATGGCTGATCATCCAGCTCAGTAACCTGTACCTGCCTTCTCTCCATACCCCCTGATTCCTTTAGCCACAAGGGCCACATCTAACTCCCTCTTAAATATAGCCAATAAACTGGCCTCAACTACCTTCTGTGGCAGAGAATTCCACAGACTCACCACTCTGTGTGAAGAAATATTTTCTCATCTCGGTCCTAAAAGACTTCCCCCTTATCCTTAAGCTGTGACCCCTGGTTCTGGACTTCCCCAACATCGGGAACAATCTTCCCGCATCTAGCCTCTCCAACCCCTTAAGAATTTTATATGTTTCTATAAGATCCCCCCTCAGTCTTCTAAATTCCAGCGAGTATAAGCCTAGTCTATCCAGTCTTTCTTCATATGAAAGTCCTGCCATCCCAGGGATCAATCTGGTGAACCTTCTCTGTACTCCCTCTAAGGCTAGAAATGGAATTAAAGTGATGGGTAAAGTGTTTCTCAGGATGTTAAACCACTTCAGATGACCTATGGCCCGTTCAACATGAATACGAACATTGGCAATCTTCTTGGTTTTGCGTTGATTAGTCAGGATTAGTCAGGACACTCGTGACGAAGTTTTGTACTACACAACTTTACTTACACATGTACATGCAGAACCATTCAGAAGTCAACAAACGTGCACACAGCCCGTGGCCGTGGACTAGTATAGTAAGAGGTGAAAACCCCACAAATACTCTTCCTATTATCTATTGATAGTTATAGAAATCATACATTTCATTTTATTTCACCCCCCAAAACAAAAACAATAAAAAAATGGGTGTTATTGATCGTCACAATCGCTCACACACCGAACACTTGGGACAGCAAGCGACCAAGGAGAAGCCAATTAAACCATCAAAATCAATGTAGTTTTGTACAAATAAATCATAAATACACACAGTTAATAGTTTTGAAAACAGTATTTTCTTACCTCGAAGAAGCAAAACTGGAAAATACATATGAAAAGCAGGTCTGTATACACCCAGTGGCTCAGCAGGCGAGAATGTTTATCCCGAATGACCCATGACTTGGCCATGCGCAGTTGTATTACCAAACTCGCTTATTGCGTTTTCTTGAAAGCAGATTGTAGATCCCCAACCTGGTAAGAGAATACAAATGATATAAGTATCAGAATCGGGCAATGAGAAAAAAACCAATTGATCAATTGATACTTTATTGCCATGTATACGGAGTACTTTATTTACATGCAGTATAAGCATGCAAGAGTTGCCACCTAAAGGTCGGCAACAAAATTACAAAAGTATTCAATATAGTACCTCTTCCTTCTCCCCCCCCCCCCCCCCCCCCAACTACCGTCCCTCTTTGATCTCAGCGCCCCCCCCCCCCCCCCCCCCTCTCACCCGCCGTCCGGTCCCGATCAGCTCTGCACCGGAAGCAAGGCCCGGTCCAACACGGCTGCACAATAAAACAGGCTTGCATCCCCATCAAAGATGGTGATCATGTGTACGTTTGTAGTTTGGGGGGGCAGTGTTATTTGTTTACACCAAGATAAACCATGGCCATTGCATTGAAAATGCTGAATGGAGAAAAAAGACATTGCCCACTTGATTTCTTTCAGTCAGTTCTCTGAATATGTCAAAGATGAAATGGTGATTTGCTTTGTTCCTTTCCTCCATTGTTTCAAACTACAATAAAAATATACAATTCAGATGATTAGAATGACTTTGATATGACAAGGTGCAGCAACCGAAGAAATAAAGCTTTATAAATTGAGGGCTGTCTACATTGATAAATTTATATTCTTCTCTGAAGTGTTCAGCTGTTATATTTTACATGCCTCAAGTATAAATTTGATTCCATTAATCAGTGTAGTGAAGCAGTTTTGGTGATGGCTTTCAGTAAACAAAGACTTCTGAATCAAGGCACACCTTGCCAAAAGGTTTATTAAGTCAATATACTATATGTGCTCAGGTAAACTGCCAAACCGATGGGAAAGTAAATATTGCGCTGAATCATATTAAATTTGGACCACTGCCCAAGGTCATCCTTACCACCACTCTTCCACCCTACCCGACCTTGGGTAGCACATAGTGAAAGAATTGCTGGCAATTCCCTGCCAAACTGGAACAACGGCTTGAAATAGTTTAAAAAAATAGTAAACCATGAAGGAGTATTTCAGCTATAAACCCACCACATTAAGCCTCCCTTGATTCTGTTTAATAACATGTTGCTAAATAGGAAAATATCTTCCAATACAAATAGATTTACGGGGTTTATTTTATGCAATGTTATCAATGAAAATCTGCAAGTAACAATTACTTGTAAATAGCAAAACATACACTTGACTGAGTCTTTTCCATTTATTTGCTCCTCCTTCCTGCAATACATTCACAAGCTCCCAACTGGCACCACCACTTTGGAAAGCTATTGAATAAGATAACTCGGACCATGCCGTCAGTCAGTCAGTCATTGAACCTTTCAGGTCTGTTTCATCTTTCAGTTCAATCACTAGTGTATTCATACTTTTTCACTCATTTTTGAAGTATTTAAATGCCCCAGCCCCAAATTTGCAATGCATTTTTGTTTATTTATCTGTGGTATAGCCGGCATCTATTGTCCAATCCAAAATGCCCTCATGAATATGGTGCCTAGTCAACATCTTCAACTGTTGCTGTTATTCTTTTCATGACAGTAGTCCAATAGTGCTGTGGGATAGGGATAAGAGAGTAAGGTCGGGTAAAATCAGGACAGATGTGAGAGGAGGGGGAGTGAATGCCGAATTAAAGATGTTATATTTGAATGCATGTAGTATAAGAAACAAAGTGGATGAGCTTGTAACACAGTTAGAAATTGGTAGGTTCAATGCTGTGGGTATTAAAGATTAGAAGATGTAGAGACCTTGTGGGTGGAGCTGAGGACTAGAATACAAAAACAGGGATGTGATGCTGAGGCTTTATAAGGTGCTGGTCAGACTGTTTGGAGTATTGTGAGCAATTTTGGGCCCCATGAGGAAGGATGTGCTCGCACTGGAAAGGGTCCAGTGGAAGTTTAAAGGATTTATCTCACGAATGAGTGGGTTAACATATGATGAGCGTTTGACCACACTGGGCCTCCACTTGCTGGGGTTTAGAAGGATGAGGGGGGACCTCATTGAAACTTACCAAATATCAAAGGATTGAATAGAGTAGATGTGGAGAAGATGGTTACACTAGTGGGAGAGTCTAGGACCTCAGAATAAAAGGACGTTCCTTTAGGAAGGAGATGAGGAGGAACTTCTTCAGTCAAATTACGGTAAAACTGTAGCATGCCACTGAAGGCTATGGAGACCAAATCAATGCTATTGAGGGCGTGCAGCGTAGGTTCACTAGGTTAATTCCCGGAATGGCGGGACTGTTGTATGTTGAAAGGCTGGAGCAATTAGGCTTGTATACACTGGAATATAGAAGGATGAGGGGGGATCTTATTGAAACATATAAGATAGTTAGGGGGTTGGACACGTTAGAGGCAGGAAACATGTTCCCAATGTTGGGGGAGTCCAGAACAAGGGGCCACAGTTTAAGAATAAGGGGTAGGCCATTTAGAACGGAGATGAGGAAGAACTTTTTCAGTCAGAGAGTGGTGAAGGCGTGGAATTCTCTGCCTCAGAAGGCAGTGGAGGCCAGTTCGTTGGATGCTTTCAAGAGAGAGCTCGATAGAGCTCTTAAGGGTAGCGGAGTGAGGGGGTATGGGGAGAAGGCAGGAACGGGGTACTGATTGAGAGTGATCAGCCATGATCGCATTGAATGGCGGTGCTGGCTCGAAGGGCTGAATTATCTATTGTCTATTAATGGATATTTTTAAGATGGAGATAGAGAGATTCTTGATTAGTATGGATGTCAGGGGCTATGGGGAGAAGGCAGGAGAATAGGGTTGAGGGGGAGAGATAGATCAGCCATGATTGAATGGTGGAGTAGACTTGATGGGCCAAATGGCCTAATTCTGCTCCTATCACTTATGAATTGTTTAAAGGCCAGCTGATTAAGGTGCAGGATCAGTATGTTCCAGTGAGGAGGGTGGGTAAGGATAAGGATGGCAAGGTAAAGGAACAGGAGGTTTTAATTTGGTCAGGGAAAAAGGAAATATCAGGTTTAAGAATGTGGCATCAGGCAGGGCTTACGGGGAATATAAAGCAAGTAGGAAAGAACAACTCAAGGTGATTAGAATCTGGGCCATGAAATGTCACTGGCGAGTTAAGATAAGGAAAATCCTAAGGCGTTTCATACGATCTGTTAAAAACAAAAGGGTCCCAGGAAGAAGCTCGGAATGCTCAAAGACAAAGGAGGGTATCTATGGTTGGAGGCGGAGGATGTAGGTGAGGTACTTTGCATTTATATTTACCAAGGAGAAGGTCTTGAAGGACAGCAAGATTGAAGTTAAGAAATATGCTTATGCAGTTTGAGATCAAAAAGGAGGTGGCGCTGAGGCTCTTGAAGAATATTATGGTGGATAAGTCCCCAGGGCCTGATGGGATCTATCCCAGGTTATTGAGGGAGGCAAGAGAGGAGATTTGTTGGGTCTTGATGAGGATCTTTGTTTCTTCTCTAGCCAGAGGCAATGTCCCAAAGGACTGGAGATTGGCCCGTGTTGTTCCTTGGATTAAGAAGGGAAGTAGAGAGGATCCAGGGAATTATAGGATAGTCAGCATCATGTCAGTGGTCGGAAAACTATTGGGAAGAATTCTTTGAGAAGGTAATTACTCCCATTTAGAAGACAATGGGCTAATTAGATATATCTAGCATTGCATGCTGTACGGCAGGTCGTGTCTTACTAATTTGATTAAGGTTTTCGAGGAGGTGACAAAGGACTGCGGTAGAACAAAGATATTCTGGCTGGAGGCCTGTGAGCATTGGAGTTCCACAGGAATCTGTGTTGGAAACTCTGCTGTTTTATCATCATATATATATATATTACACACACATATGTACACATATATACATATATATACACATATATATATATATATATATATAAATAAACTTGGGCACAAATGCAGATGCATTGGGCAGAGAAATGGCAGATGGAGTAAGTGAACAATGGATCCAAGCTAGAGTGAGGTATAGCAAATTGGGAAAATGAATGTGAGGGGACGTGCAGATCTTGCAGTTCAAGTTCATTGAAGGTGGTAGCACAAGTTGATAGGGAGGTAATGAGGTTTTATGGTATGCTTGCCTTCATTGCTTGGGGCATTGAGTGTAAGAGCTAGAAAAGCCATTATGCAGCTCTGTAGGCCTTCTTAAGCCATATTTGGAATATTACATGCAGTTCTGGTCGCCCCATTACAGGAAGGATGTGGAAGCTTGGGAAAGGGTGCAGAGGAGGTTTGCCCGAATGCTGTCTGGATTAGAGGGTTTCCGCGACAAGGAGTTGTTGTACAATGTCCACAATGCTTGTGCCATACACAATACCAAGATCAACTCTTAACTCCTCTATATAATCCATAGCTTCCCTGCATATCCATGTGCCCATTCAAATGCCATTATCATATTTGCCTCCCACCGCAACTCTCTGTCTTCTATCAGTTAGCCAGTTCTGAATTTATAGTCACCGTAGCCAGTTCTGACCTAAATTATCTCCCCCAAACCCCACAGATATGATGTAGAACATGTTGCAGGGTGGAGAGGTGAATGGGGCTGATGAGATTGTTCTGTTTGTAGTTGGCGTGTGCACAACAACGTCCTCCTGTGTTGCAGAGGCATCCCTCAGTGTGATGAGCAATCATATTATTCTCAAAACGCGCCAGCAGCCTCTAAACACACCGCTTTCTTTTGACGCAAAGTGTTGTAGTAACTTCGCGTGTCAGGCACCATCTCTAAAGAACGTGGATAGTTTAGTTTAGTGATACAGCGTGGAAACAGGCCCTTTGGCCCACTGGGTCTACACCAACCAGCGATCCCTCCACATTAAACACAAGTCGACACACGCTCGGGACAATTTACACTTATATCAAGTTAACGAACCCAAGCCAATTAACTTTCAAAAATGGACTTTGGGAGTAAGCTGAAGGAAGATCTTGGGGAAATCCATGCAGTCATGGGGAGAACGTACAAACTCCATAGTCGGGATCGAACCTGGGTCTCTGACGCTATAAATGCTGCAAGGCAGCAGCTCTACTGCTGCACCGCTGTGCTGCCCAAGCGATAGATGACGTTTTGGGTCAAGACCCTTTTTCAGACTGATTGTGGTGGGGGTGGGGGAAAGAGAAAGCTGGAAGAGAGGAGAGGCAGAACAAAGCCTGACGAGTGATAGTGGATACAGGTGAGGGGAGGGGTGGTGTTGATAGGCAGATGGTTGGATAAAGGCCAGAGATGAAGAGACAAAAGTATGAGATGAAAGAGGTGTGAAATGTGAGGCTTGAAGACAGGTGGATGGGGAGGGGTGAAGGGTAGAAGTGGGTATGAGTCCAGGTAGCACACAGTGGGGGAAGGAAGACGGTTTTTGGAGTTTCGTCAGCCTGCAGTAAAAGGTCAGGTTTGCAAATGGGCTTTCTGTAGAATGACCACAGGTTTGAAATCTGGCAGATTTAATACTCACAGTAGAGATGAGAAAGGAATCCTCAAACATGGACAAAATGGAGAGGTGGTTATTTGTTGTGACACTAAGCCTCTGGGCTGGAATGTGAAAGCACTTACCCTACGTTGTCTGGCTTCCAAACCATTGCCCTTCCTAAATGAACCTCATCCTCTACATTGGTTTTTCCCGAAGCAGCTCACCTCAAACTAAGAGCATAAATCTGCACCATCACAGCGGAGGCCGCTACATGTTAAGGAAGTTAGGGAGTTTATTTTTAAACCTTGAGGGGAAATTAATCATACAGATATGTACCAAGCAATTACATTTTAAAAGTATAAGCCGAGAGTCTAAAATGTTTGTGCAAGGTACAGTGAAAAGCTTTTGTTGCACCAAATGTTGAATTTCCAAGAAGACAGACTAGTGATAACGTTGTCAAGGCTTCGGAAAATCTGTATTTACCATTAATAATTGGTTGTCATATATCTGATTATTTTTGTTTAAGAAGTTTCAAGAAAAGGAAGGAAGTCATGAGTGGAGATGGGCAGATGCAATGAAGGGCACAGGAGAGTCAAAAAAGGGGCTGGAGCAATTTGTAAAATTGAATCCAGATGTGGAAGGAACTTGTAGTCAATCTAAAGTGAATGCTATAAAGATGATAAATTACTGTTGTGTGGCTTTTTGTGTTACATGGGCATGCTATAGATAACTTACAGTAATACGTATACACCTCTGAAAAAAATCCTGGCGCCACCTATCCAAGATGTGGCCAAAATGTTAATTTGATCCCATCTTTAGCAGCTGCCTAAAATAAATTAATTGTGGATGTTGTTAAACATAAGCATTAGTACTTGGCTCTCTGCTTCTAAAATGTATCTTCAGGTCATCAAGTTTGATGAAGTTTGGAAGCAGTTTGCATGTGTTCCCCTGTAGGTTTAGCTTCTGCGGCCATATTGACTTTCTCTGTACCCGATCTCTTGTTTCCTTGGGCTCTGGTTTGAATTCCAATTTTACATGAACTTTCCCTATTCTCAATGCCACTCTACTTTCTGCTGAAGTTCTCTACAAAAGATGAATCATATAGGTATCCAATTCCCAAGCCACATTCTTATTCCGATGTAATGTTCATTGGCATTCCATCTCTCCTTCTCTTCCACAAAACTTTGGAAAGGCATATTACTGGTATTGTAAAGTAGTTCTTACATATCCAAGTTCCTCATTAATTTTTTTGTTGTCTTAAGTTAGTGGTATTACGCCTTCTCTCTATTGTGATACGAAAGCCACTTGGTTGAAAAGCCAACCAATGCATTCACCTGGTTTGAAAGAAGCTTACAACATCCACAGTGAATAAACAAATTGCTCTGAACTTTTATTTTTGTAACAAACACACCATAAAGGTGGCTGAAAGCATTGTGTTCATAATTGTTGGAAAGGCAAATATAACAAACTTGAGAACAATTACTTCAGTATCAAGCTAAAGTAGGTAATTGTAGGAAATGAAAAAAACAGCTTCTAACAGATTTATCAAAAGCTTTGGCATTAAAGTTGTCTCCTGGGCTAAATCCTCTACTCTCAATGCCCACTCCTGTAATGTATTTATTGAATTCATGTTACTACACTTCACATGCTCTACATTAATGATTTTATTTTAACTTGGAAACAAAGTGTCCCAAAACCAGCCAGATAGATAAGAGAACAAAAGATCAACTTGGAAGACCACTTAAGATTAACAGGATGAGGGAAATGGATCTAAACTGGTTCAAAAATCAGATTGAAATCAACAAGTGTTATTTACCAGTTTAAATTCTGAGGCAAAACCCTTCAGATGCACAAATGATAATTTCAACAAGACAGCGAAATGGTTTAATGGGGGTAGGGGAGAGGCCTGTGTCTCCAAGTGGACAAATTAACATGTTTTGGCAAGAGTACTGATAAACGAGGTGGGATGGTGATCAAAGTTCTACAGCCCATTGTCTACTTCTATCGCACTTTAGTGGTAACAAATTTGTAACTTTCATGGCCTTGACTAATGGATTACAAATTTTTAGCATGAGACAAACTCCTCAAGAGGGCCCCTCTTTTCAATAGGCCCCTCATTTTACAAAATGACTTGATATCATCTAATTTCTATTCCCTCACCAGTTAAGAGTACAATGATAACATTATAATGAATGCTAATACGATAAAAATCAATGCGTAAATTTGACTAAATTCTACCCCACTTCTCAACCACCATGAACATTTTGAGTTCCAAGTAAATCCTTGGAAATCATTCAGATTATAAAAAAGTTCCAATGACCAATCTATCAAACTTACAATTGTAGATATTGACAAAATTGTTATGAAATTAATTGACTGACAAGGCATTGCATTTAAGGAGAGGTTAGCCTTCCATAAAATAAAATGCTCTGTGTCTTTGCGTGGCGGATGAAAAACAGGAATGGATGATCAGCCCTAAATTCTTCTGGGGATATCATTGCAGATGTCAGAACCATGGTGACTGCTGTTGCAGCTGCTGCTTCAGTGCCTTCCTCATTAACTTCAACAAAGGACTGATGAATTACTTTTGACACTGACAAATTTTTTCCAGCACTCATTCCTGAGAAGTTGGCTTTGCTGCCATCGAAAGCATCCACCATCCCCAAATTGGGGAGGATTGTTGAAAGATCATATTTCTCCTGCAGCTTGAATTTGGGTAGAGTGACTTGAACAGATGTTGTGTTCATGTTCTTTGGGTTGGTCCAATTTCTCAGACGATTAAGAGTGAAACTTCTCTGAAGCTAAACATAAGAAAAAGCAGAACATTAAATAATCCAGCCATCAAACTTTCTTCAGAAAAAGTAAATCAAGGTAATATCAAATGATACAAAATCAAGATATTCTGTGTCTCTGTTATCACTGACCTGAGACTTCAAGATATATTTAACTCAAAGTACTACCACAAAGCAACTGAAAAAGCAGAAAAAAAATCTAAAAATTAATGGGCATTAATAAACTGAATGCTGCAGTTTACGTCCAATTAGTTCCCTGACGCTGTACGGATAACTTGCTTGTCTATATATCACCACCAGATGGCGCAACCATGAGCTTTGGAAAATGATCCTGGCCAGGTGACTGGTGTTGCAGTGGAAAAATAATCTGAGGACAGTGACCACAGCGACATAAATTTTAAGATTATTTTGAATAGGGACAGGTCTGGATGTTGGGGCAACGTACTTAATTGAAGCAAGGCAGATTACAATGTCAACAGGCAGGAGCTAAATAGGTCGATTGAGAGCAGTGGTTGTTGGCAAGTCCTCTGATAACATGAGGGTGTTGTTGAAAGACCAGCTGATGAAAGTGCAAGATCAGCATGTTCCAGTAAGGCGGAGGGATAAGGATAGCAAGGTAAAGGGAACAGTGGATGGCCAAGGAGATTATAGACTTGGTCAGGAAGAAAAAGGAAGTGCATGTTAGATTTAAGAAGGGGCTTATGCAGAATATAAAATGAGTAGGAAACAACTCAAGCAGGTGATTAGGAAGCTGTAGACTTGGACCACAAGGTCACTCTGTACCTCAATCTTGACATTGACTATATTTAGGCATATTAGAGAGGCATCATGTTCAGCAAAGACTTTGTGGTCCAAAGAATCTTTTCTTGTAATGTACACTTCTCTATTCTATATCTACAGGTCGTATGAATACATTAACATAATTTATATGCATCAAAAACTGAATGACATATCTGAGAAGAAGCCAATATCTTTCAAAGGCATATGTTGAGTTTATATCCTAAAGTATAAATTTTGTAATTCAGTACTTCACTGCAAAATTGCACATAACTGGAAAGAGTGCGGATTAATGAGGATGTTGCCAGGACTCAACGGCCTGCGATATAGGGAGACATTGGGTAGGGCAGGACTTTTTCTTTGGTGCACAGGAGGCTGAGGGGTGATATTAGAGAGGTGTAAGAGATCATGAGGGGAATACATCAGGTGAATGTACAGAGTCTTTTATCCAGGGTAGGGGAATGCAAACCAGGAGGACATATGTCCAAGGTGAGAGGGGCAAGATTTAATACGAACCCGAGGATCAACTATTTCACTCAGAGAGTAAGGGTTTATTGAATGGGCTGTCTTGTGAGGTTGTCAAGTCAGATACTACAATATCACAGCATTTAAAAGACTTTTTGACAAGTACAAGGATAGGAAAGGTTTAGGGAGGTATATGGGCTGAACACAGGCAAATTTGAGTATCTTTCATGGGGCACCTTGGTTGGCATCGATGAGCTGTATGACTCTAAAGTCCAATTTCCAGGCAGAAACTCTTTACCTGTCTGATGGCAGAAGGGAATATATATTCTCAAATAACTCAGCTGAGAATTTAATAACATTAAATCATTGAAGACAATTGTGTGAATTTATTTTTAGAAGAATGTTGAATTCATTTTTTTTGAACAGCTACCTTGAAACAATAGTTCACGTTATAACATCCCACTTACAGTTTCAAGTCCATTGTCGTCATCTGGCAGTAAGATGATCATACTGAGTTCATCCTGAACATACGGGAGCTCAATGATCTTGAACGCAAATTCACGATTGTGAAAGTAAGGAAAACCTCCAGTTTGCTGCATCATTTCCAAATCTTTATTTAAATTCTACAAATAGAATTAGACACTATTAGCAAATTTGTGGAGCACCAGTAGCCAGGTAAACAAGTAATACAGAACGCACTTTCTCCGCACACATATCAGGAACCCGTGTGCCTTCTGCTCGTGTGTACAAATGAACGGGCTCTCCTGACAGGAGTTGCAGAATTGCTGATGATCTATGTTTGAAATCTCCATGTTAAACGCAGTGAAAGGGCAGGAATCTGGGAAACCTGGCCAACAATCCTGGGCCAAGGTACATCTAGAGTAACCACTCCATTCACTTGAATAGAGAAAAGATCAGGGAGATCAAACATTACATAACTTACAGTTCTTAATTTGTTGAACTGTTTATTTTTATTTCAATGTAAATATTGACATTTGGTTCCTTTAAGATACATTTTGAATGTTTCAGAATGTCAGGGATGTTTAGAAACATTGTTTTACAGGCTTTAGCCAAATGTCAACATTTCCAGCATTTTGTAAGAATGAATTTTATCCCTCAACAGCACCACCCATCCACAAAGTTGATGGAATTGGTACAGGGACCAAGATATTGCTATTCAAAAGTAGATTCGCTGAGGCAAGAATCTGGGAAACCTGCCCAACAATCAGTGTGAGCTGCGATGAGGATGCTATGAGGCTGCAGGGTGACTTGGATAGGTTGGGTGAGTGGACAGATGCATGGCAGATGCAGTATAATGTGGATAAATTTGAGGTTATCCACTTTGATGGCAAGAACAGGAAGGCAATTTGGGAAGTCAAAGCAGAGCATTGTGTTTACAGTGAATCAGGGTTCTTGGGAATGTTGCAGAGCAGGGGGTTCTAGGAGTGCAAGTACATAGTTCTTTGAAAGAGGCATTGCAGGTATATAGGATGGCCAAGAAATCTTTTGGCACATTGGCCATCGTCAGTCAGGGTACTGAGTATAGAAATTGGGATGTTAGGTTACAGTTGTACAAGTTGGTGAGGCCATATTTGGAGTATTGTGTTCAAGTATGGTCGCTCTAATACAAAAATGATATTAAGGTGGAGAGAGTGCAGAGAAGATTTAAGAGGATGTTGCCAGGGCTTGAGCGACAGGGAGAGTTTGAGCACGGTAGGATTTTATTCCTTTGGAGTGCAGAAGGACGAGGTGAAGAAATAGGGTAAATGCATAGAGTAAGGGAATTAAGAACCAGAGAACATGGGTTTAAGATGAGAGGGAAAAGATTTAATAGGAACCCGAGGGGCAACATTTTTCCACACAGTAGGAATAATTCCAAAGGGCAGAAATTTATACCGTGTATTTCGCAGGAGAGTGCCTGTAAGTGCCATTTGTATTTGTTCCAGCTGTTTAGCATATTATATTATTTGGTATCGTGCTGTATTACTTTTGGACACTAGGGGGTTGTTGTGAGATGAATACATATATGGGCATAATGGACTGGAAGGAGCCCGAACCAAATGCTAGATCTGGAAATGCAGAGATGGGAGGGGCAGGCACAGAGGAGCTTGGTGAGATATAGTTCTTACCAGACCTGAGACAAGAATTGAAAAGCTTAGACAGATACAGATCTATTTGTATTACCTTCAATAAACGACTAATTAAACTGAAAATACGTTTGGAAATCTCTTCGTTGGTTTGCGTCAAGATCGATCACTTCACTCTGTGAAGTGGTGGCAAGCGGAGAGGACTTTATTGGGGAGGACTTGAAGTTGCCATTACAGTGCCATTCTGTTGCATTTTCAAGTCTGCCTTGATGATATAGTGAATCAAGCAATTGATATTATTATTCATAATAATTGATAATTTTAACCCATCGTTCTTTACCTGGTTTAACTTGAATTTTCCAGTGAACGAATCTTTTTTCTTAAATGTATCTTTCCATTTTGCCTTAAAATAAATGGCATTCACAAGGACAAGCATTGTGTCAGAGCCAACAACACCTTTCACCAATAAATTTTGGATTTTTCCTGAAAACAAACAAAAGGCATGCATACATTTAGACCATGGATTAAATAAAAAATTAAATAGCCAATGAATGGCAACAACCACAATTTTTTTTTCGTAAATCAGAGGTTTAACAGATACACAAGAAATCTTTATGTTGTCAAAACAACACTTGACACTAAACTAGACACAACAAACTGAGTATAGAAGTTGCAAGGTCATGTTACTGTTGTGCAAGACATCAGTGAGGCCACATTTAGAGTATTGCGCTCAGTTTTGCGCATCATGTTATAGGAAAGATGTTGTCATGATGGAGAGTGAAGAGAATATTTACAGTTGCCATGACTGGGCCTGAGCTCCAGGGAAAGGTTAAGCAGGCTAGGACTTTATTTCTTGGGAATGCTTGCGGACTTAAATTATAGGGAAATGTTTGGATAGGCTCAGCATAGAAGGCCGAGCGGTGACCTTATTCTGGTACCAGATAAAGTGAATGCTCACAGTATTTTTTTCCCAGGATAAAGGATTTTAAAACTAGAGAGCATAGGCTTAAGGCAGGAGAGATGCATGAGAGGTCTCAGGGACAATGTTTTCATTCCGAGGGTAGTCCATATCTGGAATGATTTGCCAAGGAATCTACAGAAATGAATACAATTTACAACTTTTAAAAGACATTTGGTCAGTTATATGGATAGGAAGGATTTGGAGGGTTATCGACCACATGCAGGCAAATAGGACAAGCCCAGTTTGTCAACTTGAACGTCAAGGACACGGTAGCCTGAAGAGCCTGTTTCTGTGCTCTAGAGCTCCATGACTCTACAACTCAAGGATATTTCAGAAGGGATGATTGACTAATCAGTATCGCACTTAAGGCTCTGATTAGTGTGCCTATCACTTTTGGGAAATATCCCTCATTCTGAAGGTTGAATACGTAGAGCTGAAAATTTTCTGTGTAAACCCTGGGAAGAATTGTTCAGCACTGCTCACCTGCAGTCTGTTCTTCAGTCCATGTGTTGATCTCTTGTCGAGCGTTCTCTGCTGCTTTAAGAAAATCAACAGCACCCAGGGCTGCCTGATAATGTTTCTGAGAAGCGGCAAGAAAATCCTGAAGGATTACATAGAACAGATGTTTTTAATATCAGTGGGAAGAGATTAAAATAATCAGATTGCTTTAAAAAATGATTACATTATTCATAATACTATTCCAAGACAAGGATAACTTGATAGCCACACTCAATTGACCTAATGTCCAGAATGAGAGACTGAATTACTGCAAAATAATCATGTTTAAATAACTTCCAGTTCCCGAATTAAAATTATCTGCTTAAATTTCTTGATTTCCTTACTATCTTTGATTCTTTAAATCTACTTAACAGTTGCATTGCATTCAGCTCATTTGCTGATAGAAAATCTATTAAAATGTTCTGTGTTAATTTCAAAATTTCTAAATTGGAATGATGTTAAAAAAAATATTCTGGGAAGGTCGTCTGAAGATAATTCTGAAATAAATAGACCTTATTTAAGTTTAGTATGAGATCTGCTAGGCAAGGCAACATTAATGAATTCTAGTACCCATTCCTCCTTCTCACAGAAAGTCAACTGCAAGCAAGTTAAAATCTGTCAGTTGAAATGCAATTTTATTGGACGTTCCCTTTGCAGACGATCCTTCGCTTCAGAGAAAAAACATTTAAGTTCAGCATGACTTCAAACTCATTCCCTCGAGAACACACAAGGAGTCCATCCCATTTAGCAGAGCAGAACCCATCTCAGGAAGACCACCAAATAAGTTTGCTATCCTTGTTGCAAGCTATACTCTGGCTTCCAACATGAAACCCGTGCTGAACTCTGATACACTGGATCTATCTCCCTCTCCAGTAGGGATATGTAATTAATGTTAAAGGATTAGATTGTTCCCACAAATATTCCAAGGTAGGCAAAGGTGATTATTGTATACGAGATCCATGGATATTAACAATGACATTTAATAACTCATCCTGATGTTTTGGTAACCATTAAAATTCTAATGTATAACATTCTTTCTGGTTTATTTTCAAAATTAGTCTATTTCTGAATTGTGCATCTATCCAAATATCAGTTAAATGTGATCTAAGATCAAACCTTTACAAATCAGGCAGTCTTTAGACATCTGACACATCAAAAAAAAATGCTGACAGTTTTGAGAATCAATACTGAAAACCAAATTCTCCAAACATACTGCTTCAATTTTTTTTAAACTTTGTTTATAGCTTGAAAACGTAAAGATTGTACTCCTGAAATGTACAACTTAGTTTAGTTTACTTTAGAGGGTTTAGAGATACAGCGTGGAAATCCAAATCCAAAAGCCTCTCGTATCCACCTCCATCACCATCCTGGACAAAGTATTCCAGGTTCCCATTACACTGTGTAAAAAAAAACGTATCCCACACAACTCCACTAAACTTTCTCCCTCACACCCTATAGTTATGCCCTCTGGTGTTGAACATTCCACCCTGGGAAATAGGTTCTGACTGTCTAACCTATCTATGCCTCTCATCATTTTATATACTTCTATTAAGTCTCCCATCTCCAGAGAAAGTCATCCAAGTCTATCCAACTTCACCCAAAAGCTGAGACTGCCTAATCCAGGCAGCATTCCGGTAAAGTGGCTGACTTTAGCTTGCAGAGTCTAAAACCTTTAAACTTTATTGATCAACTAGACCAAGTGGACCCGTTGGGCCCAAACCTCTCCTGCATTGGTGCAGCACCCTCTCTTCCCCCCTCCCGAGGAGATGGATTTAAACTTTAAAATGTGAATAACTTAAAAAATATAACCGATTTCAATGAAATTTCTTCCATTAGCACCAAAGGGTGAGTAAGGTGGGCCTAAAATTGTCGTGCTATCATGTACCGTTTTGGCTGTAGTTCAAGAGCAAACGAGTGTTTTAGTATATAGATATACCAAAGAAAAAACAGAGTAATTATACCTGCTACATTGGTAATACAGCAGTTAGTGCTGTTGCCTCACAGGTCTAATGACTTGTTCAAACAGTATTGGGTTCAGCTTGTGTGGAGGTTATACAGTCTTCTTGTGACCAGGTGGGTTTATCTCAAGTACCTAGGTTTCTTAAATGTCCCAAAAATGTGCTGGTAGGTTATTTGGCTACTGTAAGTTATCCTTTGATGTAGTTGAGTGGAAAAAAAAGAATCAAGGGTAAATAAAAGATATATGCAAGAGAATAAATTGAAGGAAAAGAATATAAGGAGAAGGAAATGGGATTGACAAGATCACTATGCTGGGCACTGGAATGAATCTAATGGGCTGAATGATCCTCATCTATGTTGAAAATAAGGATAAAACTGATAAAATCGTATTACAAGGAAGATATTCTTAGATGCAATGGGCTATTCAACAATTAGACTGTTTTGGGGTAGATACCATTCACCATTCTCAAGACACCTCAACATTGAACCAAGCAGGAACATTCCTTCCAAATCTTAAGAGGATCGAGCTTGTGTTAACCCAATCTTTTTGATCAGGTTAACAAACACAGATTGAGCAGCTTATCCAAACCAAAACCTAACTGCATTGAACTTGTAAGTCTTCTCCCCGAAGAGGCGATTGGCTAAGTTCAAGGAAAACTTTGCCTTCGGGCTGATTAACTCAGTTTGCAGTTTTTGAAATTCTGAGTGGACGTCTTTGACTTCATCAAAGCCAAGCATCTAAGAGAGATAAAGTTAACATTATCAAAAGAAGTGAAGTGTATTTCGGGTTCCAGTTCTAAACAGTGGGAACCTTATCAGTGCATTTCAGAATTGAACATAGTTAATTTATTGTTAAAAACAGCAATTTCACCATTATTACTTTTTCATTAGCTTTATGAGAATATGGACCACCAGACTCGAGTAGTTATTCAGCATGAAAACAGGCTATTCGGCCAAATTGTCCCTGCCAACCAAGTTGCACCATCTAAGCTAGTGCAATTTGCCACCACGTTTGACCCACTCGTAAACCTTTCCTATCCATAAATCTGGACGTGTCTTTTAAATCCTGTTGTAGCACCTGCCTCAACTACTTCCTCTAGCAGCTCATTTAATATACCAAGCACCCTCCAAGTAAAAAAACTTACCCCTCAGGTATCTTACTCCACTCACTTTAAACATACATCATTTGCTTTTGATTCTCCTATTCTGGGTTAAAGATGCTGTGCATTCACCCTATCTATTCTGCTCATGATTTTACATGCCTCCTGTGCTCCAAGGAGCTAAGTCCTGCCCTACTAAACTTCTCTATATAGCTCAGCCCCTCCCGCCCTGGCAACATCCTCGTAAATCTTCTTTGCACTCTTTCCAGCTTAATGGCATCTTTCCTCTAGCAGGGTAACTAAAACTGAACACAGTACTCCAACTGTGGCTTCACCAACGTCTTTTACAACTGTAGTGTAATTTGTGGGTTATTGGAACTGGCCAAAAGTGGAATTTGGGGCAGCATGGAATAGCATTGATTACACTGAATGGTGGGAAAGGCCTGAAGCGCCTATTGGCCTCCTCCTGCTTCTATTTTCTCATGCTTTTATTTGGTCTTGTGGACAACGAGGAAAATAAGAATTGTGGATAAAGTGTATTCTCATAAGCCACAATTGCCATGGGGATAAGCCATGGATGAGGTCACCCATCTACAGTTTATCCCATTGATAACTTTGGCCCATCCCTGTCAGACAGATTTCCTTTGTGCTGACACATTCCTGCCAGATTCTCTGCAATTTCAAACTAACTTCATTTCTCAATTTCCAAGTCTGAAAAAGGATCTTCAATCTGAAATATTTCCATAGATGCAGCCCGACATGCTGAATGTTTCCAGCATTTTCTCTATTTTATTTCATTAAATCAAAATGCAATCAGTTCTACTATAAAGCGATAGATGCATTCCTTAGAAACCTTGCGTTATAGAAACTATAACTTTATAAGGACAATACCACACTATAAAGACAATAGTGTCAATGGTGAAAATGGAGCTTGGGGATACAGAGGTTCAGACTCACAATAATAATGTTATTTTCACAAAAGCTTAAAAAAATTAATAGCTAAAAGTTTATTTTTTACTGCAATCTAAAAATACTAAAGACTGCATATTACATGGCTTAGTAGAATATAGTTGCAGTGTCAATAGAAGACTTATTCATGTCAATAGCCACCTGTGGTTAAAGTAGCTGATTACCACGAGGAATGGAAACATGCAAATAACAAACCATTCCAGCTCCAATCCAACAGACAAAACCCCGCTTCTCCCCATCCTAAATCGTTACATGACCAAACATGCTGCCGTTGTTCAAAAACAGGACACACCTTCTGAAGTTAGCATAAGGCCGCACCTACCTGAGCCATCTGAGTGGCTGTCTTCTCTTTAGCACCTAGGTACACCAAGGCCAGTGCAGCTGATATACTAAAGGGAGACACAAAGATGTTGCCATCTCTGTTATGTTCATCCAAGTGCTTGAACAAATCAAGAGCAAACTGTATATTTGCAGCAACCAGAGGATCCAAACGGATTAGATCTAGAACAGAAGAGGAAAACAATTCATTATGTATGGAGTTGGCCCATTTGTTCAACCCCTTCAAGAAAACACTTTTTTGACGTTCCATGTGTACGTTCCGAAACTGTGTTTGAATCTTTGACAGTGGCAAGAAGACGGTAGTATTAATTACTCTGCAGACACAGGAAAAATACTATTACTTCACAAAAATAGTGGGGGGGGGGGGGGGGGGGGGAGGAGAAAGGGTGACCATCTGTCCCTATCCCTATTTAGTCAGAACAACATTCCTTACAAAGATCCAATACTGGCTCTGCACTGAAAGACTGCAGGACAATGATTGTCCCTGACAGACATTTCCCTTAGGCAACAGTTTCAGAGGCCCTGGTCAACACTCCTCCCAATGGCCTCCTGGACATGTAGATACACACAGTGCCTCGCTTTGAACTCAAATTCCCAATAATCAAGCTTGATGACTCCACTGCACAGCTAACTCTTCCATGTGGTTTGGCCAGAGAAAGGAGCTCTGAGGAAATGTCACTGACCATGTTGTCAGTCAATAACACTGGGAAACTGGGGACCTCATGGTGGCAATGGTAATGGTGAGAATAGGTGAGTTTGCGGAGCAGCTGTGGGTGGCAGAGGCAAAAATGGAAACATCCTTCCAGAGCAGCTCATATCCACTGAGTAAGTGTCCTGCCTGCTTTGCTTGTGTGTTACAGTGGCACTGTGTAATCAGTGGGGACAGAAGCATTCTCCCAGTCCAATCTACAAGGACCTGTTCCTCCCTAGCAGCAAGTCCACTAATATGGTCCAATATGTGTGTACCTACAGCCAGTGTGCACAAAAAAAATGTTTTAAAGAAATAAACTTGCCAAAATTAATTTGGATAGTTATTACTTATTGGGACTTACCATCAGCTATTTGGTCAGTTGCTGATTGTTGACACTGACGTATCTGATGATTTGCCATGATAGATGGTTGACCCTGGGGAAGAACAGCAAAATAGTATTGGAGAAGTAGAATCACAGTAGAATAGATCTATACCGGCTCTATTCAGAGGAAACAGGCCGTTGGGCCCACCTTATCCCATTTCCTGCATTTGGCCCCAAAACTAGTAAACTCTTCTCACCAAATGCTTATACCTGTCCAGATGTCTCCTAAAAGTTGTAATTGCATCCATTTCCATCAGTTCACCTGGCAGCTCATTCCAGATACCGACTGCTCTGAGCAAAAAAGGTGATTTATCTACCTTAGGCTCTTGGGATTTATCTACCTTAATGACCTTCAAAATCTCCATACCTCCTCTTTGATAATGTGTATATGATCTAAGATACCACAACTATTATGTAAGAAAATATCTGCAGATGCTGGTACAAATCGAAGGTATTTATTCACAAAATGCTGGAGTAACTCAGCAGGTCAGGCAGCATCTCAGGAGAGAAGGAATGGGCGACGTTTCGGGTCGAGACCCTTCTTTATTCAATTCCTTAGTTTCCAGGAGAATGGGATTAGGAGGGAGAGATAGATCAAGAAGGCAGGAGAATGGGATTAGGAGGGAGAGATAGATCAGCCATAATTGACTGCCGAAGTAGACTTGAAGGGCCTAATGCTGCTCCTATCACTTATGATCTTATCAACAGCAAAAATAGATGAGAATTATTCCTTTAATACCTGCCCCTCCACTGATCTTTCAGCTGATCTTTCAGCTACCTGCACTACTTTGTTTCCTGAGAAAATGCAATGTTGCACCCTCTCTTGTACAGCCCTCTGCAGATCGACTAAGGAAGCTTTCTTGGAAACGTAGAACAGCACAACACAGGAATGAGCCTTCAGCCAACAATGTTTGCACCAAACATGATGCCATGTTAAACAGATCTAATCTGCCTGCACATGATCTATATCCCTCTATTCCTTGTACTTCCATGTGTCTAAAAGCCTAAAAAGACTATCATACCTGCCTCCACCACTACCCATCAGCAGATTCCAGGCCCTCAAACACTGTGCAAACATCTCCATTAAACTTTAACCCTCTCAGCGTATAGCTGTGCCCTCTAGTGTTACACATTTCCACCCTGTGAAAAAGGTTCTGACCATCTACCCGATCTATGCCTCTCATAATCTACGTATCACTAAATATCACCAACTATATAACTCTCTGTAAGTCTGAGATTTGTATATTTATTTGCCGCTGCCTTGTGATGTTACCGTATTTTTGTGCCCCCGTCACACGATAGCGTCACAATTTTAGGACCACCTTACCCACCTTTGTCCTGGGGACCCTTTCATCCAAGTTTCATTCAAATTAGTTATATATATATATCATAAACAGCAGAGGTCCCAGCCCAAATCCTGCAGAACTCCACTGGTCACAGACCTCTAGCCAGAATATCTTCCTTTCACCACAACTCTGTCTTCCATAAATAAATCCATACAACCAAGTCACTGTGAATCCTGTGCATCTTAATCTTCTGGATCAGCCTACCACGAGGGACTTTATCAAAAGCCTTTTAAAATCCATGTATACAACATCCACTGTCCTCCCTAATTAAAAGCCAATTCCCCACACCCTGCTCTCTTATCTGCGTGTTTCTTTCCTGTGTATCTGTTAGTCCTGTCAGTTAATCTTGAACTCTGACTTCAGGATTTGATGCCAACCTCTCAAGAGTCATACAGTATGGAAACCGGGTTTTTGGCCCAACTTGCCCATGCTGACCAAGGTGCCCCACCTAGTCTCACCTGCCCAGGTTTGAACCATATCCCTCTAAACCTTTCCCATCCATGTACGTGGATGCAGGAGCCCTTCAAGCCAGCACCACCATTCAATGTGATCATGGCTGATCATTCTCAATCAGTACCCCGTTCCTCCAACTAATTCCAATGTAGGAAGGAACTGAAGATGCTGGTTTACACCAAAGATAGCCACAAAAAATTGGAGCAACTCAGTGGGTCAGGTGGTATCTCTGGAGAAAAGGAATGGGTAACGTTTGAGTCAAGACCCTTCTTCAGATCTTTCTGCAGTCTAAATAAGGATCTCGACCCAAAACGTCACCTATTCCTTTTCTCCAAAGATGCTGCTGACCCGTTGAGTTACTCTGGCATTTTGTGTCCATCTTCAACTAGTTCCACAGATTGATTTTGTAAAGATGGACACAAAAAGCTGGAGTAACTCAGCGGCACAGGCAGCATCTCTGGAGGGAAGGAATGGGTGACGTTTCAGGTCGAGACCCTTTTCAGACTCGTGAGCATAATCTCACTTCTTCTGGCTAATTTTGTTTCCTCTAAACTAGCATTTAAAATTCTACTTGGTACCTTTACTCTAACTTGCATAAAGTCAAGAATTTCATAAAATCATTTATAAAATGCTTACATATAAAGTATTTTACAGAATATACCAGAAATTTAAAGAAATGTAAAGAATTTAAGAAAACCTTTAAAGAAAACCAAATCCTTTTTAAGTGCACCCATTGCTGTTGTGTGGGATATTTGTACTTAGTAAGCTCCCAGATGTAGCAATGAGATAACAACCCAGTGGGTGGCAGTGTTACAGTTGTTGCCAAAGATAATAATGTCCGCTCTATTTTTGGTTGTTGCCTCTGACAGTGCCAGAGACCCGGGTTCGATCCGACTGCGGATATTGACTGTACAGAGTTTGTACCTTCTCCCCGTGGCCGCATGGGTTTTCGCCGAGATCTTCATACAGGTTAATTGGCTTGGTATAAATTGTAAAATTGGCTTGGTATGAATGTGAAATAGTCCCTAGTGTGTGGAGGATAGTGTTAATGTGCGGGGACTCAGTGGCCCCAAGGGCCTGTTTCCACGCTGCATCTCTTAAACTAAAACTACAACTAAGATAATCTGATAATGTTGAGCAAATATCATATCATCATATTATGGCGAGTCCGAGACTTGTAGTTGTAGATGAAGTTTATTGCAACCGCAATACACGAATACAGAATCAAAACAACAAGTCGCAGGACAACCAATATAAACTTACTGTCTTCCTTGAAGACTCAGACGAACTAACTAAATCGGGCGCCAAACGCACCCATGACATCGCTGACCAATCAGCGATGTCCTTCCCTGGACCAATCCCCATGGTCGCGTTCCCACGTGACCTCGCTGGCCAATCCGAGGGTTCGACGACCTAGACCATTCTCCATGGTCGCTACATGACCCCCCCCAGAACCCGAGGTGCGGAACCTAGCTGGGAGCCTGATTTCGCGACCACAACGAGTACGGAGAGGGACAGCCTGAACCACAGGAGCCGGAGGTTCCGGACTTGGTGGAACAGCCGGAACGAGAGGTTCTGGAGGAACTACCGGCACGGGGGGCTCTGGAGGAACTGCCGAAACGGGAGGTCCTGAAGGAACTGTCAGAACGGGGGTTTCTGGACTGGGCGGAACTAACGGAGGTCGGCCTCTCCGAGGGGTTTGACCGACCAAAACTGGTTGATCCGGGTCCAAATGGGCAGGTTTGAGCCGGGACACCGAGACGAGTTCGCTCTTGCCGCCCATGTCTAAGGTGAAAGTAGCCGTTCCCTTACGTAACACCCGGAACGGCCCTTGATAGACCCTCTGCAACGGGGCGCGATGGGCATCCTTACGCAGAAAAACAAACTCACAGTCTTTCAGGGCAGCCGGTTCATGCACCATGGAACACCCATGGCGTGAAGTCGGCACTGGAGCCAGGGAGCCCACCCGTTCCCGGAGAGATGCTAACGCTGATGGGACCGAAGGGAGCAGGGCTGAAGGGTCCGAAAAAAGGTCTCCGGGTACTCGAAGTGTCGAGCCATATACTAGCTCTGCAGACGACGCACCGAGATCTGGCTTAGGAGCAGTCCGGATGCCCAAAAGAACCCAAGGGAGTTGGTCCACCCAGTCCGGGCCTTCAAGCCTTGCACTGAGGGACGCCTTAAGTTGGCGGTGGAACCTTTCTACGAGTCCATTTGCCTGGGGGTGATATGCAGTTGTGGGTTGTAACTTGGACCCGTACAGTTCCGCCAGCGCGGCCCAGAGGGACGAAGTGAACTGTGGCCCTCTGTCAGTGGTAATAACTGCCGGGACCCCAAAACGAGCTACCCAATGGAGGGCCAAAGTCCTAGCACAAGACGCTGACGAGATATCAAACAATGGGAAAGCCTCTGGCCACCGGGTGAACCGATCCACCACCGTGAGGTGGTGGGTGTAGCCCCGGAAGGAAGGCAAAGGTCCGACCAAATCCACGTGGATGTGAAAAAAACGAAAGGCCGGGACCTCGAAATCCTGTACGGGGGGCTGGACGTGGCGCTGGACTTTAGCGGTCTGACAGGGCACGCAGGAACGTGCCCACCCCGCTACCTGTTTTCTCAGGCCATGCCAGACAAACCTCGCTGCTACCAAGGCAGAGGTGGAGCGGATGGACGGGTGCGCCAACCCATGAATGGCATCGAAAACTCGGCGCTGAAGGGAAGGCGGCACTACCGGCCTGGGACGAGGAAGAGAAATATCGCACCAGACTTTCGTGCCCTCCGACCCACAAGCCACCTGGGCCAACTTTAATCCCGAAGTGGTGGACCGGTAAGCCGAAACGGTATCCGCCAGAAGCTGCGCCTCCGCGAGCTCCTGGGGATCCACCTCGCAGTCCACCGCCGAAATAGGGGGAAAAGCAGGTCTAGACAGGGCGTCAGCAACGGCATTAAGCTTACCCGCGATATGACGGACATCTGTTGTAAATTCGGAGATAGCAGTCAGGTGCCGCTGCTGGCGGGCCGACCATGGGTCAGACAATTTCAAAAACGCAAATGTTAATGGCTTGTGGTCCGTAAATGCCACAAATGGGCGGCCCTCGAGGAAATACCTAAAATGACGGACAGCTAAATAGAGAGCTAGAAGCTCTCGGTCAAATGCACTATATTTCAGCTCGGCCGAATTTAGTTGCCGGCTGAAAAAGGCTAAAGGCTGCCAATGGCCACCAACCTGCTGCTCCAGAACCCCACCCACCGCCACGTCAGAGGCGTCAACCGTCAGGGCCGTGGGGGCGGAGGGGCTCGGATGGACCAACATTGTGGCGTCTGCCAGGGCTGCCTTAGCTGCCGTAAAAGCCGACTCTGCGGCCGGGGACCACAACAACTCTACCGGGTTCCCTGCAAGGCATTGGAAAAGCGGGCGCAGGACTCGCGCCGCTGCCGGAACGAATCTATGGTAGAAATTAACCATACCGACGAACTCCTGCAGCCCTTTTACAGTGGTGGGCCTGGGAAAAGCCCGGATAGCTTCCACCTTCTCGGGTAAAGGGGCGGCACCGGCAGGAGTAATTCTGTGCCCTAGAAAATCAAGGGCAGGCAGGCCGAATTGACATTTGGAGGGTTGGATAATGAGCCCGTGGTCTTGGAGCCGCTGGAACACGGTCCTCAAATGGGCCTGGTGTTCCAGCACGGAGGGGCTGGCTACCAGGATGTCGTCTAGATAGATAAACAAAAAGGGTAAACCCCGGCCCACGCGGTCCATCAGTCGCTGGAAAGCCTGTGCCGCGTTCTTTAAACCGAAAGGCATACGCAACCATTCAAACAACCCGAACGGAGTTATAGTTGCAGTTTTTTGTATGTCCTCCGGTCGCACCGGAATCTGATGATATCCTCGCACCAAATCGATTTTGGAAAACACTACCGCACCTTCCAGCCCAGATGAAAAGTCCTGTAGGTGCGGTATGGGGTAGCGATCAGCCGTGGTGACAGCATTGAGACGCCGATAATCGCCACATGGCCTCCACCCCCCAGATGCCTTGGAGACCATGTGTAACGGCGAGGCCCACGGGCTGTCAGACTGACGGACAATTCCCATTTCCTCCATCTTCCTGAACTCCTCCTTTGCCACCACCAGTTTGTCTGGCGGCAGTCTCCTGGCCCGAGCGAAAACGGGAGGGCCTTCGGTGCGGATGTGATGGACCACACCGTGTTTAGCCGAAGGTGCGTCGAAACGTTGAACGAGCAGCTCTGGGAACTCGGCCAGAATCGCAGCATACGAGTCGGGGGCCGCGACGACGGCCTGGACAGTAGGGCTGAGCGAGGAGGCGATTGTCGGAGCGACGTGCTCGTCTTCGGCGGAAGGTCGGAGGTCGTTACCGCGGACATCAGGAACCAGTGAAAAAGCCCAGAGAAAATCTGCGCCCAGGATCGCTTGTTTGACGTCGGCTATGATGAATGGCCATTCGTACGTGCGGAGGCCTAAACCCAGGGACATTTTCCGTGTACCGAAAGTGCGAATTGGGCTGCCGTTCACCGCGATGAGGGTGGGACCTGTCTTACCCGATCTGGTTTCGAGGTCGGTCGGCGGCACTATGCTGACGATGGCTCCCGTGTCTACCAAAAATTCTGTGTCCGTGAATCGATCATGGACATAGAGGCGCCGGTTCTGGCCAATCGTAACTGTCCCTATGTACGATCGGCCGAGGCATTTCCCGCGAAGGTACAAGGCAAGCGGCAGTTGCGGGATTCGTTACCCCATCGTAGGTGATAATAGCACCAGCCGCGCTTGTGCGGATCTTTTTGGCGGGCTTTCGGAGAATTGGCGGGAGACGTGGCGCCATCTTGCCGTCGCTGTGGCGTGGTCACCGATGTCGAGACTTTGTTGATGGAATCCCCTGCCTTGTTTTTTCCCGCTATGAGCGCGTCCGCTTTCGCTGCATATGCTTCGGGGTCCTTAAAAGAACAATCCGTAAGCAGCAATCGGACATCCTCGGGGAGTTTTTCGCGGAATGCCTGCTCAAACATCGGGCAATCCGTATGCTCACCGGCTAGCACCATCATTTCGGCCATGAGGACGGAAGGCAGTTTGTCTCCAAGCTCCGGTAGGTGCAGAAGTTTTGCCGCACCACCATGCTTTTTTAACCCGAAGGTCCGCAGTAATACCTTCTTCATGGTTTCATACTTGTCTTCCGCAGGTGAATTTATTATGAACCGCATCACGCGCTTGGTTGTGTCCGGCGATAGCGCGCTGACGAGGTAGAAGTACTTCGTGGAATCATCCGACACCTTCTTTATATGGAATTGGGCCTCGGCGTGGATAAACCAAGCTTGTGGTGCGTACGTCCAAAATAACGGAAGATGAACGTCCGCCGCGCTTGACTCCGGTGTGCCCTGCTCAGTCATCGTCAACGAGGCGTCGGGTTTTTCTCAGTCGGTGATCGTCCAGATCACGTTCGGGGTCACCAATATGGCGAGTCCGAGACTTGTAGTTGTAGATGAAGTTTATTGCAACCGCAATACACGAATACAGAATCAAAACAACAAGTCGCAGGACAACCAATATAAACTTACTGTCTTCCTTGAAGACTCAGACGAACTAACTAAATCGGGCGCCAAACGCACCCATGACATCGCTGACCAATCAGCGATGTCCTTCCCTGGACCAATCCCCATGGTCGCGTTCCCACGTGACCTCGCTGGCCAATCCGAGGGTTCGACGACCTAGACCATTCTCCATGGTCGCTACAATATCATATATCTACAGCCGGAAACAGGCCTTTTCGGCCCTCCAAGTCCGTGCCGCCCAGTGATCCCCGTACATTAACACTATCCTACACCCACTAGGGACAATTTTTACATTTACCCAGCCAATTAACCTACATACCTGTACGTCTTTGGAGTGTGGGAGGAAACCGAAGATCTCGGAGAAAACCCACGCAGGTCACGGGGAGAACGTACAAACTCCTTACAGTGCAGCACCCGTAGTCAGGATCGATAAAGATAAATGATAAAGATTTGCCAGGAATCTGGGAATAATTTTACAGCTTTTATATTTTGAACCACTACTGTGGGATTTATTTCATCCAGACCGAAGACAGGGCCTCAATGCTTCATCCAAAAAAAAATCTCTTCCCGAGTCCAGGTATGAGCCATTAAGTCCTGCAGTCGAATGCCAGTCTACATTTCCCTGCTCTAAGTCCCCAGAAAGTGTCCCCGAACCTACCGAACAAGAACTGTCAGTGAAACATAATGAACCACGCCCAGCAGCAGGGACCTGTACACTGGTGAGAGACACAAACTCTCCGAGTAACTCTTTGGGTCAGGCAGCAACTCTGAAGAGAAAAAGGATAAGTGATGCTTCGGCAATGTGTGTCCATCTTTGGTTTAAACCAGTATCTGTAGTTCTTTGTTCCTCCTTGTGTACTGGTGTTGGCGTTGAATTCTTACTGTCAGGTGTAAAGAAAAACAGAGAAAGACTTTCCTTCAGGAGATTTCGCATTGGAGCGGACAATATGCGGAGGGAAGAACTATCCAGGCAGACCACACCATACACGATTACATCAGGGAGAGCAAAAAAAACTAAGAGCTGAATATTGTGTTCAAACTCAAGAGAAAGTGTAGATAAAACAATAGAGCTACAAGAAAAACTGAAAGATCAGGAATTATTTGCTGGCATAGAGTAGTTAGTTCAAGTGTCTGAGCTCTGTACTGCTGCCAAAAAACTCGTGCTAATTTGCTTTGGGCTGTGAATACATTCTCAAATGTTCCAAATACACGAACATATTTTTTATCGTTTCAATCAGGCCACCCGGTTACGTGGCGAGAAGATTAGATAAAACATTAATGAAACTTGATTCAGATACTCTGGAGATTGAACGGACCAACATGGTGCTAAAACCTCTGGAAGAAACAACACGTGTCTCAACAGTCATCGACCCCTCTGTAAAATACGGAATATTCCTACTAAAGCATCGAAGCCACGTCCCGCGATTCCTCGCTCAGCAGACACTGCTGCAGTTGCAATGGGCACTGAGGCGAAAACACAACCGCGGAGCTGCAAGAATACTCACCCTCAAGCGGCCGACAGCATCAGATGCAGTCTGCAACCGTTCACTCCCCTTTATAGAAAAAAGTCATCTGACCACTGTTGTACCACCTGATCATCTGGGGGAATACTGGAACGAAAAGCAGTATTTCTGAGGGCGTGTAATGTGAAATAAAAATTGTGAAATTCAGCACAATAGTCCTTTTATAATTTTATATGTCTCTACAAGATCCCCTTTCATCCTTTCTGAACTCTAGTAAATACAGGCCCAGTCTTTCCAATCTTTCCTCATATAACAGTCCCTCCATCCCACGGATTAACCTCGTGAACCTATGCTGCACTGCTTCAATAGCAAGGACGTCCTTACTCAAATTAGGAGACCAAAACTGCACATAATACTCACGATGTGGTCTCACCAGAGCTCTATACAACTGCAGACTGACTTCTTTGCTCCTGTACTCAAATCCATTTGTTATGAAGGCCAACATGCCATTAGCTTTCTTCACTGCCTGCTGCACTTGCACGCTTACTTTCAGTGACTTGTGTACAAGGACACCAAGGTCTCTTTGCACTTCCCCTTTACCTAATCTGACACCATTGAGATAATAATCTGCCTCTTTATTTTTGCCACCAAAGTGGATAACCTCACATTTATTTACATTATACTGCATCTACCATGCATCTGCCCACTCACTCAACCTGTCCAAGTCACCCTGCAACCTAGTAACATCCTCTTAAAAAGGGAGGGAGAGAGAAAACGGGGAATTATAGACCAGTTAGCCTAACATCGGTAGTGGGGAAAATGCTAGAGTCAGTTATTAAAGATGTGATAGCATCACATTTGGAAAGTGGTGAAATCATCGGACAAAGTCAGCATGGATTTACGAAAGGCAAATCATGTCTGACGAATCTTATAGAATTTTTCGAGGATGTAACTAGTAGAGTGGATAAGGGAGAACCAGTCGATGTGTTGTATCTGGACTTTCAGAAGGCCTTCGACAAGGTCCCACATAGGAGATTGGTGTACAAACTTAAAGCAGACGGTATTGAGGGTTCAGTGTTGAGGTGGATAGAAAATTGGTTGGCGGACAGGAAGCAAAGAGTAGGAATAAACGGGTCCTTTTCGGAATGGCAGGCAGTGACTAGTGGGGTACCGCAAGGCTCAGTGCTGGGACCCCAGTTATTTACAGTGTATATTAATGATTTGGATGAGGGAATTGAATGCAACATCTCAAAGTTTGCGGATGACACGAAGTTGGGTGGCAGTGTTAGCTGTGAGGAGGATGCTAGGAGGCTGCAGAGCGACTTGGATAGATTGGGCGAGTGGGCAAATGCATGGCAGATGCAATATAATGTGGATAAATGTGAGGTTATCCACTTTGGCGGCAAGAACAGGAAAGCAGAGTATTACATGAATGGTGACCGATTAGGAGAGGGGGAGATGCAACATGACCTGGGTGTCATGGTGCACCAGTCATTGAAGGCAAGCGTGCAGGTGCAGCAGGCAGTGAAGAAGGCGAATGGTATGTTGGCATTCATAGCAAGAGGATTTGAGTTTAGGAGCAGGGAGGTTCTACTGCAGTTGTACAGGGCATTGGTGAGACCGCACCTGGAGTATTGTGTGCAGTTTTGGTCTCCTAATCTGAGGAAAGACGTTCTTGCCTTAGAGGGAGTACAGAGAAGGTTCACCAGATTGATCCCTGGGATGGCGGGACTTTCATATGAAGAAAGACTGGATAGACTAGGCTTGTACTCGATGGAATTTAGAAGACTGAGGGGGGATCTTATAGAAACATATAAAATTCTTAAGGGGTTGGAGAGGCTAGATGCGGGAAGATTGTTCCCGATGTTGGGGGAGTCCAGAACCAGGGGTCACAGCTTAAGGGTAAGGGGGAAGTCTTTTAGGACCGAGATGAGAAAACATTTCTTCACCGAGAGAGTGGTGAGTCTGTGGAATTCTCTGCCACAGAAGGTAGTTGAGGCCAGTTCATTGGCTATATTTAAGAGGGAGTTAGATGTGGCCCTTGTGGCTAAAGGGATCAGGGGGTATGGAGAGAAGGCAGGTACAGGTTACTGAGCTGGATGATCAGCCATGATCATATTGAATGGCGGTGCAGGCTCGAAGGGCCGAATGGCCTACTCCTGCACCTATTTTCTATGTTTCTATGTTTCTTTCAGTTCCTCTGTCTCCCTTGATCCTCTGTCCACAGGTACATCTGGGAGGATATTTGTGTCTTCCTTGGTGAAGACAGACCCGAAGAACCTGTTCAACTCTTCTGCCATTTCCTTGTTACCCATAATAATTTCACCCGTTTCTGCCTTCAAGGGACCCAGATTTGTCTTTACTAATCTTTTTTTCTTAACATACCTAAAGAAGCTTTTACTGTCCTTCTTTATATTCTTGGCCAGTTTGGCTTCATACCTCATCTTTTCAGCCCGTATTGCCCTTTTTGCTATCTTCTGTTGTCCTTTGAAAGTTTCCCAATCCTCTTGCTTCCCGCTACTCTTTGCTGTGTTATACATCTTTTCTTTTAGTTTTATTCCATCCTTAACTTCCCTTGTCAGCCACCGTTGCCTCCTACTCCCCTTAGAATCTTTATTCCTCTTTGGAATGAAATAATCCTTCATCTTCTGGATTATGCCCAGAAATTCCTGCCATTGCTGTTCCACTGTCATTCCTGTGAGGATCTTTTTCCATTCGACTATGGCCAGCTCCTCTCTCATGCCTTCATAGACCCATTTGTTCAACTGCAACGCTGACATTCCTGGTTTAACCTTCTCCCTCTCAAATTGCAGATTAAAACTAATCATATTATGGTCACTATCTCCAAGCGGTTCCTTTACCTTGAGTTGCCTTGTTAATTCTGGTTCATTGAACAACACTAAATCCAGAATTGCCTTCTCGCTTGTAGGCTCCAGTACAAGCTGCTCTGAATCCATCTTGGAGTCACTCTACAAACTCCCTTTCTTGGGGTTCAGAACCAACCTGATTTTCCCAGTCCACCTGCATATTGAAATCCCCCATAACCACCATGGCATTACCTTTGTTACATGCCAATTTTAACTCCTGCTGCAACTTACACCCTATATCCGGCCTACTGTTTGGGTTCTGTAGATAACTCCCATTAGTGTATTCTTACCTTTACAATTCCTCAACTCTATCCACAGTAACTCTACATCGTCAGTCCCAATGTCACCCCATGCAAGGGACTGAATTCCATCCCTCACCAACAGAGCTAATGAGACGATTCGAGCTTGGACAGGGCATCTTGTCGACATGAACGAGTTTGGCCAAAGGGCCTGTTTCCATGCTGTATGACTATAGACAATAGACAATAGACAATAGGTGCAGGAGTAGGCCATTCAGCCCTTCGAGCCAGCACCGCCATTCAATGCGATCATGGCTGATCACTCTCAATCAGTACCCCGTTCCTGCCTTCTCCCCATACCCCCTCACTCCGCTATCCTTAAGAGCTCTATCCAGCTCTCTCTTGAAAGCATCCAACGAACTGGCCTCCACTGCCTTCTGAGGCAGAGAATTCCACACCTTCACCACTCTCTGACTGAAAAAGTTCTTCCTCATCTCCATTCTAAATGGCCTACCCCTTATTCTTAAACTGTGGCCCCTTGTTCTGGACTCCCCCAACATTGGGAACATGTTTCCTGCCTCTAATGTGTCCAATCCCCTAATTATCTTATATGTTTCAATAAGATCCCCCCTCATCCTTCTAAATTCCAGTGTATACAAGCCCAATCACTCCAGCCTTTCAACATACGACAGTCCCGCCATTCCGGGAATTAACCTAGTGAACCTACGCTGCATGCCCTCCATAGCAAGAATATCCTTCCTCAAATTTGGAGACCAAAACTGCACACAGTACTCCAGGTGCGGTCACTCCAGGGCCCGGTACAACTGTAGAAGGACCTCTTTGCTCCTATACTCAACTCCTCTTGTTACGAAGGCCAACATTCCATTGGCTTTCTTCACTGCCTGCTGTACCTGCATGCTTCCTTTCATTGACTGATGCACTAGGACACCCAGATCTCGTTGAACTCCCCCTCCTCCTAACTTGACACCATTCAGATAATAATCTGCCTTTCTATTCTTACTTCCAAAGTGAATAACCTCACACTTATCTACATTAAACTGCATCTGCCATGTATCCGCCCACTCACACAACCTGTCCAAGTCACCCTGCAGCCTTATTGCACCTTCCTCACAATTCACACTACATATATGCCAGATTGGAAACCTTCATGTTGATGCATCCAAGCTAACAAAAATGTCAGCTAGTAGTCCATATGAGTGGCACTGCCTAGAATTGAATTGAATTGAATAAATTTTATTAGCCAGTTATGTATACATACAAGGAATTTGCCTTGGTGCTTTGCTCACAAGGATAACAACATGATATACAGTAGACAATTAAAAATAAAACATTACAACTTAAACATGTGAAGAATAAAACAAAATACCAAAGCAAAAGGAGGCGACAGACTTTTGATTGTTGAGTAGAAGTACTGCTCATGGAAAGAAACTGTTTTTATGTCTGGCTGTGGCGACTTTGACAGTCCGGAGTCGCCTCCCAGAGGGAAGTGCTTCAAAGAGTTTGTGGCCAGGGTGAGAGAGGCCAGAGAGGGAAATAAAATTGTTGTACAAAGGTAATTTATCACAACACATAATGACACAACTGAAATAAAACTGGAAAATGCTGGGGAACATGAAGCTCATCAGCAAATGTGGGAACAGTAAGCCTTCACCACAACAATCGTGAACATCTATTTCCACAGACACTCTTTGACTTTCTCAATTCTCCTAGCATATTGTGGTTATTATTGGTAATGCAGAAAACGTAGTTTCAAAAAATTGACATTTTAATAACAATTCATTGCAGGGCTTCAGAGCATTTGTAGCAAAATAAAATGTTGAACTCTGCAAAAAATAGTGCTCATCTATAATAATATAAAATCCTGGATACAAAATTGGCTTGATGGTAGGAAGTAGAGAGTGGTGGTGGAAGGTTATTTTTCAGACTGTCGGGTTGTTCCCAGTCTCTAGAATTTATACCTTAGAGATGCAGTTTGGCCATCATCCCTTTTACTAACACTATCCTACACACTAGGGACAATTTTACTGAAGCTAACTAACCTAAAAATCTGCATGTCTTTGGAATATGGAAGAAATCGGAACAGCCAGAGAAAACCCACGCAGTCACGGGGAGAATGTACAAACTTCATACAGACAACAGCCCTGGTCAGGATCAAACCCAGATCTCTGTCGCTATAAAGCAGCAACTTTACTGCTGCACCACTGTGCTCATCCTTGGTGATGCACCTCTGTGGTCCTGTTGTTTTTATTGGCATATATTGTTAAAAACCGGTCGGGACCAGCCTGCAACACAGGCCGGTAGAGGAGCGAAAGGTGAAGGAGCCAGTGCGGGTTTTGGCTGCAGAATTTATAGCCTTGGTGAGATTTTCCAGAACAGCAAATCCAGTAACTAAAATTGTAAATTAGATAATTAGTTCATTGAACAGCAAATAAAAGCTGGGCTTGTTCTAGGGGAGCAGTCTTCTGTAGGAGAAGTGCCTCGGTGAGTAAAGTGTGAGGCTTTTGCTCAAGAGGCTTAGTCGAGGAGGCTGAGGCAAGGAGGCGACACTTGATTCAAAATTTGTCCACTGAAGAAATGGCAGACAAGTTGGTGCAGTGTTTCCTGCAGGATGGGGGAAGTCAGGAACACTGCTGGAAACTATACCTGCTGAAATTGTGTCCAGGTGCAGCTCCTGAATAAACGTGTCGGGGAACTGCAGCAGCAGCTGGATGACCTCAGGGCCATCCGGGAAAACGAGAGTTTCCTGGACAGGACCTACAGTGAGGTTGTCACACCAAGGATACAGGAAGAGTGAAGGTGGGTGACTGTGAGAAAGAGGAGTAAACGTGGAATGCAGGAGACCCCGGTGGCTGTGCCTAGAGAAAACAGGTACACCCTCTCGGGAGCTGTCGGGGCAGACGACGCTTCCAGTCCGAGCGACGGACAGGTCGGTGGCTCCAATCCCAGCGATGGGACTAGATCGGCGAGACTGATGTCGGGCAGAGCCATAGTTGTGGGTAACTCCATTGTCCAAGGTGCGGACAGGATATTCTTTGGCGGCAGGCGAGACCTGAGGAGGTGTGTTGCCTCCCTGGTGCCAGGGTAAAAGATGTCACTGACCGACTTCAGAACATCTTCACGAGGGAAGGTGAGCAGCCGGAAGTGATTGTGCATGTGGGCACAAATGACTTCGGGAAGAAGCGGAAGAAGGTTCTGCAACGTGAGTTTAGAGTTAGGAAGGCAGCTGAAAAGCAAAACTTTTAGGGTGGTTATCTGTGGATTGTTTCCAGTACCTCATGCTGGTGAGGGCACGAACAGGGAGATAGGGGATCTGAATGTGTGGCTCAGGGGCTGGGATTTAGATTTATAGACCACTGGAATTTTGTCTGGGGTAGGGGTGACCTGTACAAAAGGGACGGGTTACACCTTAACTGGAGGGGGACCAACATTCTGGCAGGCAGGTTTGCTAGTGCTACATGGGTGGGTTTAAACTAAATAGCTGGGGGGGGGGGGGGGGGGAAGGGGGGGAGTGGAGGGAGTGGAGGGGTTGATGACAGAAAGTTCAAGAAGGGATAAGAGAGTAAGGTCAGGTGAAATAGGAACTGGTGTGAGAGGGGAGGTGAATACTGAATTAAAAGTGTTATATATGAATACACGAAGTATAAAGTGGATGAACTTGAGGCTCAGTTAGAAAATGGTAAGTATGATGTTGTGGGAATTACAGAAACATGGCTGCAAGAGGATCAGAGCTGGGAACTGAATATTCAGGGCTTTATGCCCTATTAAAAAGACAGACAGGTGGACAGAGGGGGTGGGGTAGCTCTGTTGGTAAGGAATGAAATCCAGTCCCTTGCGAGGGGTGACATAGAATCAGAAGTTGTAGAGTCATTGTGGATAGAAATGAGAAATTGTAAGGGTAACTCCTAATGGGAGTTATCTACAGGCCCCCAAACAGTAGGCTGGAGATAGGGTGCAAGTTGCATCAGGAGCTAAAATTGGCATGTAACAAAGGTAATGCTACGGTGGTTATGGGAGATTTCAATAGTCTTAGAGCAGCTTGTACTGGAGCCTAACAGGGAGAAGGCAATTCTGGATTTGGTGTTGTGCAATGAACCAGATTTGATAAGGGAACTCAAGATAAAGGAACCATTAGGAGTTAGTGACCATAATATGATAAGTTTTATTCTGCAATTTGAGAGGGAGAAGGTAAAATCGAAAGTGTCAGTATTGCAGTTGAACAAAGGGGATTATGGAGGCATGAGAGAGGAGTTGGCCAAAGTTGACTGGAAAGGGACTCTAGCAGGAAAGACGGTGGAGCAGCAATGGCATGTGTTTCTGGCAATAATCCAGAAGATGCAGGATCATTTCTTTCTAAAGAGGAAGAACAATTCTAAGGGGAACTAAGAGGAGACCGTGGCTGACAAGGGAAGTGAAGGACAGTATAAAAATAAAAGAGAAGTTGTATAACATAGCAAAGATGAACGGGAAGTCAAAGGATTGGGTAACTTTTAAAGAACAACAGAAGGTAACTAAATACGGGGAGAAAAGATGGAGTACGAAAGTAAGCTAGCCAAGAATATGAAGCTTCTTTAGGTATATGAAGAGGAAAAAATTAGTTAAGACTTGAAGACAGAAACAGGTGAATTTATTATGGGGAACAACAAAATGGCAGATGAGTTGAACAGGTACTTTGGTTCTGTCTTCACTCAGGAAGCCACAAATCTCCCAGATGTATTAGGGGGACAGAGGACATAGGGTGATGGAGGAACTGAAAGAAATTCACATTAGTCAGGAAATGGTGTTGGGTAGACCGATGGGACTGAAGGCTGATAAATCCCCTGGGCCTGATGGTCTGCATCCCAGGGTACTCAAGGAGGTGGCTCTAGAAATCGTGGAAGCAATGGTGATCATTTTCCAATGTACTATAGATTCTGGATCAGTTCCTGTGGATTGGATGTTAGCTAAAGTTATCCCACTTTTCAAGAAAGGAGGGAGAGCGAAAGCAGGGAATTATAGACCAGTTAGCCTGACATCTGTGGTGGGGAAGTTGCTGGAGTTGATTATTAAAGATGTAATGGCAGTGCATTTGGATAGCAGTAACAGGATCAGATCAAGTCAGCATGGATTTACGAAGAGGAAATCATGTTTGACAAATCTTCTGGAATCTTTTGAGGATGTAACGAGTAAAATGGACAAGGGAGAGCCAGTGGATGTAGTATATCTGGACATTCAAAAACCTTTGATAAGGTCCCACACAGGAGATTAGTGGGCAGAAATAGAGCACATGGTATTGGGGGTAGGGTATGGATAGAAAATTGGTTGGCAGACAGGAAACAAAGAGTAGGGATTAACGGGTCCCTTTTAGAATGGCAGGCAGTGACTAGTGGGGTGCCGCAAGGCTTGGTGCTGGGACCGCAGCTATTTACAATGTACATTAATGATTTAGATGATGGAATTAAAAGTAACTTTAGCAAATTTGCAGATGACACAAAGCTGGGTAGCAGTGTGAGCTGCGATGAGGATGCTATGAGGCTGCAGGGTGACTTGGATAGGTTGGGTGAGTGGGCAGATGCATGGCAGATGCAGTATAATGTGGATAAATGTGAGGTTATCCACTTTGGTGGCAAGAACGGGAAGGCAGATAATTATATGAATGGTGTCAGGTTAGGAAAAGGGAAAGTACAACGAGAACTGGGTGAACTTGTACATCAGTCACTTAAAGTAAGCATACAGGTACAACAGGCAGTGAAGAAAGCTAATGGCATGTTGGCCTTCATAACGAGAGGAGTTGAGTATAGGAGCAAAGAGGTCCTTCTGCAGTTGTACAGGGCCCTGGTGAGACCGCACCAGGAGTATAGTGTGCAGTTTTGGTCTCCAAATTTGAGGAAGGACATTCTTGCTATTGAGGGAGTGCAGTGTAGGTTCACTAGGTTAATTCCCAGAATGGCGGGACTCTAATATGTTGAAAGACTGGAGCGACTAGGCTTGTATACACTGGAATTTAGAAGGATGAGAAACATCTTATTGAAACATATAAGATTATTAAGGGATTGGACATGCTCGAGGCAGGAAACATGTTCCCAATGTTAGGGGAGTCTAGAACCAGGGGCCACAGTTTACGAATAAGGGGTAGGCCATTGAGAACAGAGATGAGGAAAAACCTTTTCACTCAGAGAGTTGTAAATCTGTGAAATTCTCTGCTTGAGAAGGCAGTGGAGGCCAATTCTCTGGATGCTTTCAAGAGAGAGTTAGATAGAACTCTTAATGATAGCGGAGTCAGGGGGTATGGGGAGAGGGCAGGAACGGGGTACGGATTGTGAATGATCAGCCATGATCACATTGAATGGCGGTGCTGGCCCGGAGGGCCAAATGGCCTTCTCCTGCACCTATTGTCTATTGTCTATTTAGTAGTGTAATAAATTACTGAGTGAATCAAAACTGTTATCTGAATCCAGTGATTTATCGAACACAACAATTCCCGTTGAAATTCATTTTCCAGAAAGTGACATCTTACAGTGGTAAAGATACTTTGGCCTTCATCAGTCAGAGCATTGACTTTAGAATTTGGGATGTTATGTTGCAGATGACAGCAATGATGTATGAGCACATTGCCAGGACTCGAGAAAGAGAGAGAGAGAGAGGGAGAGAGAGAGAGTCAGTTACAGGGAGTGGTCGTGCAGGCTGGGACTTTAATCTTTTAGCCTTGGAGACTGAGGGGTGATCTTACAGAGTGGCGTAAAATCATGAGGAGCATAGACATGGTGAATACACAGTCTTTTTCACGGGGTCGGGGAATCAAGAACTAGTGGGCATGCAGTAGGTTTAAGATGGGAGAGGAGAGATGTTATCGGAATGTGAAGGTCAACTTTTCTAAAAGAGAGTGGTACATGAATGGATGAGCTGCCAAAGGTACTGATTGAAGCAGGCATAATAGCAACATTTAAAAGACATTTGGACAGGTATATGGATAGGAAAATTTCAGAAGGATATGGGTCAAACACGGGCATACAGTACAAGATTACATGGAATCTAGGTCAGCATAAATGAGTTGGGTAGAAGGGCATTTCCATGCAGTATGATTTGATGACAATCACTACAGCAATTTGTTAGCTTATTGTGCAACTATGTCCTCAGGATGATTAAAATGCACCATTTGCAAAATTGAACAATACGTCAACAAAGCTTAAAAATACAATTTTAGCATGTTCCAACTGGTTCCTTGTACCCACTTATTACATGTTAGTAAATGCAGAGATGTCCTAAATAAGCTCTCCTTTGGCACCCTGAGAACCTCTCACAAGTTCCTGAATGTGCAGGTATTGAACTGAATTGAATAAATGTTATTAGCCAAGTATGCACACATACAAGGAATTTGCCTTGGTGCTTTGCTTGCAAGTAACAACATGACATACAGTATACAATTAAGAGTAAAACATAAAACATTAAAACATTAAGAATAAAATATTATAGTTTAAACATGTGAAGAATGAAATAAAATACCAGAGCAAAAGGAGGCTACAGACTTTTGACTGTTGAGTACAGCTATTGCTCCTGGAAAAGAACTGTTTTTATGTCTGGCTGTGGCAGATTTGACAGGACAGAGGTGCCTTCCAGAGGGAAGTGCTTCAAAGAGTTTGTGGCCAAGGTGAGAGGGGTCAGAGATGATCTTCCCCGCTCGCTTCCTGGCCCTTGCAGTGTACAGTTCATCAATGGGAGTAAGGTTGCCGCCAACAACCTTCTCGGCTGATCGAACGATGTGCTGCAGCCTCTGGATGTCATGCTTGGTGACTGAGCCAAACCAGACCATGATCAAGAAGGTGAGGACAGACTATGACGGCAGTATAAAACTGGGGTATTGCTAAACTATTGAGGACATTTCTTATGGTCAATGCCAAATGTCCTGGGAAATTCAACAACTCTTTTTAGTTTAGAGACAGAGCATGGAAATCGGCCCTTTGGCCCACTGAGTCCTCGCTGGGCATTGATCATCCATTCACAATAGTTCCACGTTATCCCACTTTCTCATTCTTCGTTACACACAAGGGGCAATTTAAAGAAGCTAATTAACCTGCAAACCCTCACGTCTTTGGGAGGTGGGAAGAAACCGGAGCACCCAGATGAAACCCACATGGTCACAGGGAGAACTGCAAATTCCACACAGATATGTCCTGAGGTCAGGATTGAACACGGGTCTCTGGTGCGGTGAAACGGCAGCTCTACCAGCTGTAACACTGTGGCGCCCAAGGTTTCTCCTTCACCTGACATATTTCAAAAGCTTCACCTGACATAGAGCTGGATCTTGGAGAATAAGGATCCTTGGTGTGGTTAAGGCATCTGTCTATGTCTCCGGTGGCCAAACCCTATGACAACAATGACCTGGGAGGCAACTGGAAGGGAGGAGTGAAGAATGCCATTGGAACTCTCAGGATGCAATTCCAGGTTCTGCTCCATTTCCAGAATGGCCTGCAGTGCTTACAGGCAGGGTTTGAAACATTATCATCATTGACTGCCCCTGCATAATCTTGCCCTTAGGCGGGCTCAGCTTTTATCCAGGATCTGCAGTGATAGGGGAAGGAGAATCATTCATGGCAGGAAAAGGAAGGGAATCCTGATTAATGTTGAGACAAGAAGACCCGCTCTGCGTGTACTCCCGGGCTCAATCTGATTCTCTCCAGATTTTCTCGAGAAAAGCGCACCATGGGCCCTGTGCTCAGACAGAGAAGTTGTGAGGGTGCTTATGACAGACTGTAGAGCTGTGCCAACTAAGATCGCCTTAAGTACCAAGAGATCTTCTCACAAATTCCTGAATGTGCAGGTATTGCAAAATTATTGAGAACATTCCTTACGGTCAATGCCAAATGACCCGGTTTGAGAGCTGAGAGAAGAGAATCTGGGAGGGGAGATGAGACTCGGGTATCTGGATCCACTGGGCCACCTGTTGGGGTTTATTTCTCAAGATGAAGGCTTGGATTCTGGAAGGCACTTGCATTGATCCAGTGATCCATTGTTGACCATTAAAACAATGGTCAACTTCCAAAGATTTTGTTTCAAAGACCCAATGTCATAATTCAAAGAATGCCGCACTGGTGGAGCTGACAGCACTGGGAAACCTCATTGATGGTGGTCTCTTAGTAGAGAGGATTGTTGAGGTACAGAAGTTGCTCCCCATACTTCTAGCCCCATGGATAGTGCAATGGAAGTTTGGTGGAGAATTTTGGGCTGGCAACGTTTAGTGACAGCGAGCATTCTTATGTGAAATATTAAATAGATCTCAACTCTCAAGTTGCTGTGAAGAGTGAGCCATCATGCAACAATTGTTTGCCAATTGAAGGCCTTGGATGTCCTTGGTGATGAATTTTTTTTCAACCCAGAAGCAACAAGAATTAAATGCTTCCAGACCTGTCAATGGCAGTAAGGTCAGGGAGATATTCCAGAAAAGGAATGATACAATAATCCTTAACAGCAGAGCAGGCAATGGAAAACTGAAAGTTGCAAACATGGAAAAAGCCTGAAATAGAGAAATAGGTCCAATAGCCTCCATGTCACTGAACTCGGCTAACAATTGGCAAGGTCAACTCCCACCCAGTACGCGCACATTTTTCCAACCATCTCCCACGTTCCCTCCCAGTCACCCATCCCCTTTCCCCTCCTTCATATCCTCGTCTACCATCCCCGTGTCCCCCATTTTCTTTTTATCTCCACTCTTTTCCCTCCGCCCTGTCCTCTTCCACTCACATCCCTTCCTCCAGCTTTACATTCCACTCCTCTCCTTCTCTCCCTATCTGCCACCCTCTTGCCTCTTTTTCTCCTCTAAACTTTATCACTTATTCCACCCATCTGCCAATCAACACACCCGTCCACCTCATTTGATGCATCTATCACTTGCCAGAGTTTGTCCTGCCCCCACCTCACTCTTCCAGCGTTCTCCCCCTTACTCCATCAGAATGAAGAAGGGTCCCGACCCCAAAATGTCATCTGTCCATTTCTTCCACATATACTGCCTGACACGCTGTGTATCTCCAGCACATTGTTTAGTTTAGTTTCGTTTAGTTTAGAGATACTGCGAGGAAACAGGCACTTCAGTCCACCGCCCGCACCGACCAGCGATCCCCTCATAGTAACACCATCCTACACATACTAAGGACAATTTACATACACCAAGCCAATTAACCTACATGCCTGTATGTCTTTGGAGTTTGGGAGGAAACCGAAGATCTTGGAGAAAACCCTAACTGAAAAGAGGGTGTGGAACTCCACGTGTAACAAGCCCACATTAGAAACATTGTATGAGCAGGCTACTGTCAGATTTAATGCCTTATGGGAATGAAGGACATGCAGCAAGGGAAGGGATACAACAGCAAGCCAAAAATCTGCAACATAATGGCCTTCAAACATACGTGAACAGCGAAGATACTGTGAGTAAAGTGGTATGCTGGTTTCTATTCAAAGAGCACCAGGTAACCCACCGATAATGCATTATTGTGTAGGAAGGAACTGCAGAGGCTGGTTTACAACAAAGATAGACACAAAATGCTGGAGTAACTCAGCAGGGTGGGCAGCATCTCTGGATAGAAGGAAGAGGTGATGGTCGGGTCGGGTCCCTTCTTCAGACTGAGAGTGAGGGAAGAGGGAGACACAGAGAGAGGATGTTGTTCCTGTTCCAGGTGTTAACTGGCTCATCCCCGAACACTCTCTCCTTTACATTGATGACTGCATCGGTGCTATCTCCTGCACCCATGCAGAACCCATGGACTTCATGACCTTCACCACCACTTTCCATCCTGTACTCAAATTCACTTAGACCATGTCAGACACTTCTCTCCCCTTTCTTGATCTTACCGTCTCCATCACAGGAAATAGACGATTGAATGACGTCTATTGTAAACCAACTGACTCCCACAACTATCTAGACGACACTTCTTCCCACCGTGCTTCCTGCAAAGACTCTATCCCCTACTCCCAATTCCTCCGTCTACTCCACATCTGCGCCAAGATGAGGTGTTCTATACAAGGGCATCGGAGATGTCCTCATTCTTTAGGGAACAGGGGTTCCCCTCTCCCATCATAGATGAGGCTCTCACAGGTGTCTCCTCGGTATCCCACAGCTCTGCTCTTGCTCTCACTCACTCTAGTCGCAACAGGGACAGAGCCAACCCAGAGTCGGCCCTCACATACAACGCATAATCTACTGACATTTTCGCCACCTCCAACAGGATCCCACCACTAATCACATCTTCCCATCTCCACCCCTTTCCGCCTTCCGCAGAGACCATTTCCTCTGCAACTCCCTGGTTAACTCATCCTTTCCCACCCAACCCCCCCCCCCCCCCCCAGGTACCTTCCCCAGCAACCGGAGGAGATGCAACACCTGTCCTTATACCTCCTCCCTCCACTCTGTCAAGGGACCCCAACAGTCCTTTCAGGTTAGGCAGAGATTCATTTGCACCTCCTCAACTTCATCTACTGTATCAGTTGTTCAAACTATGGATCCTTATACATCGGCATGACCAAACGTAGACTGGGTGATCGTTTCGCTGAACACCTGCGCTCAGTCTGCCTGGACCTACTTGATCTCCTGGTTGCCAAACATTTTAATTTTTCTTCCCATTCCCACGCTGACCTTTCTGTCTTTGGCCTATTGTCAGAGTGAGGCCAAACACATATTGGAGGAACAGTATCTCATGTTTCACTAAGGCAGCTTACAACCCAGTGGTATGAATATTGATTTCTCTAACTACAAGTAACCCTTGTATTCCCTCTCTCTCCGTCTCTCCCCCACCCAAGTCGTACCAGCTTCAAAGCCGCCTTGTTGAGTCTTATTGTCCGTATTCGTTTCCCTTTCCCCCGACCCTCAGTCTGAAGAATGGCTCACCCGAAACGTCACCTATTCCTTTTCTCCAGAGATGCTGTCTGACCCGCTGAGTTACTCCGGCTTTTGTGTCCATCTGAAAGGTCAGTATGGGAATGGGAGGGGGAGTTAAAGTGTTTCGCATTATTATGCAATATTAGTGGCTGTGATTTTAAGATCCCAAAACATATTAAGGGGAATAGTTCATTCTAACCAAATAGGTTAATCAAGGATTTTTACAAATGAATGCTATAATTGAAGTGTACACTGCTATCCTGGAAATGTTGCCTGGGTTTCCTGCTGGGATACTGGCTCAAACCCCATCCCTCATCACTGCTAAAAACACAGGCACATCAAGGAAAATATGACCATGATCTTCTCAATTCTTTGAAAGGATAAGCAAACCTTTAGCATTTGTAATGCTCTCCCAGGCTAAAATCCCTAGCATTGAAGTCCCAGTTACACTTGGTTAACATGGGTGATTCAACACCAACCTCCTGAAACACAAACTCTCTTCTGACTCTGTCATGGGAGGAGGTCACCAGGCAGATAAAGATTTCTTGAAGAAGGGCAACATCCCCACCGAGTTCTGGGAACCACTGGCACATAACTGCTCAACGTTGGGAAACTCAGTGTCGTAAATTGCAAGCACGTAGAAGCAGCAGAAGAGCATCACCTCACAAATTACCCGCCCACCCTGTCATTTGTATTAACTGGGGTCTGCTGATGAGGACATTCAACAAATAAAGAAACAATCAATATTAAAGTGAAGGTGGGCACTGTGGCATGCATCACGCCATCTTTCATCACCCTGTATTTCTTGGGGAATTCAGGCCATATAACACGCCTCCAATCTGCATGATGTGCTGTACGTACAGTGTATATTTAACCTGGAAATGAACAGTAAAATCTATTTTCAAATAGCTAAAACTTTGTTTTCAGTGTGTTGATTTCTGTATCTTGGTTGCCTGTATGCTAGTTGCCTACCCCTTTGTGACAGCAAAATAGAGGGTGTACAAGGGAGAAAGCGAGAGAGGGAGAGGGAGAGTTGACTGAGGACTGTTAAGTCAAGTCAAGTCAAATTTATTTGTCACATACACATACTCGATGTGCAGTGAAATGAAAGTGGCAATGCCTGCGGGTTGTGCACAAATATAATTACAGTTACAGCATATAAATAAAGTTAATAAGTTACTAAACATAGCACAAAAAGTGTCGACAAAAATTTAGTCTCTGGGGTTATCAAAGTTGACAGTCCTGATGGCCTGTGGGAAGAAGCTCCGTCTCATCCTCTCCGTTTTCACAGCGTGACAGCGGAGGCGTTTGCCTGACCGTAGCATCTGGAACAGTCCGTTACTGGGGTGGCAGGGGTCCCTCATGATCTTGCTTGCTCTGGATCTGCACCTCCTGATGTATAGGTCCTGCAGGGGGACGAGTGTAGTTCCCATGGTGCGTTCTGCCGAACGCACTATTCTCTGCAGGGCCATCCTGTCCTGGGCAGAGCTGTTCCCAAACCAGACTGTAATGTTGCCGGACAGGATGCTCTCTACAGCCCCAGAGTAGAAGCAATGGAGGATCCTCAGCGACACTCTGAATTTCCTCAGTTGTCTAAGGTGGTAAAGGCGCTGCTTAGCCTTACCCACCAGTGCGGCAATGTGCGTTGCCCACGTCAGATCCTCTGAGATGCGGACTCCCAAGTATTTGAAATTGCTCACCCTATCCACAATAGACCCATTTATCTCCAGTGGCGTGTACGTCCTTGGATGTTTAGCCCTTCTGAAGTCCACAATCAGCTCCTTTGTTTTAGTGACATTCAAGAGGAGGCTATTGTCCTGACACCAGAGTGCCAGATCAGCCACCTCCTCCCGGTAGGCCTTCTCATCGTTGTTGGAGATCCGGCCCACCACCACAGTGTCATCAGCAAACTTGATGATGGAGTTTGAGCTGAACCTGGCCCTACAGTCATGTGTGTACAGGGAGTACAGTAGGGGGCTAAGGACGCAGCCCTGGGGGGATCCTATGTTCAGGGTGAGGGAGCTAGATGTGTGTTCCCCCATCCTGACCACTTGGGGCCTGGCAGTGAGAAAGTCCAGGACCCAGGCACACAGAGGGGTGCTAAGCCCCAGTTCCAGCAGCTTCTCAACCAGTCTGCTGGGGACTATTGTGTTGAATGCTGAACTAAAGTCAATGAACAGCATCCTCACATAGCCCCCCTGGCTGTCCAGATGAGAGAGAGCGGTGTGTAGAACCTGGGAGACCGCATCATCCGTGGACCTGTTCGGACGGTATGCGAACTGTAGTGGGTCCATGTTGCGAGGAAGGAGGGCGCAGATGTGCTTCTTGACTAGCCTCTCCAAGCATTTCATGACAACCGAGGTGAGGGCCACCGGTCGGTAGTCATTTAAACACGCTGGAGAGGCATTCTTTGGCACCGGTACAATGATGGATCTTTTGAAGCATGCAGGGACCACGGACTTTGCCAAGGAGAGGTTGAATATTGTGGTGAGCACTGGAGCAAGCTGAGTAGCACAAGACTTTAGTACTCGCCCAGATATACCATCTGGGCCTCCAGCTTTCCTCGTGTTCACACGCGTCAGAGCCCACCTCACCTCATGCTCGGACACCGAGAATGTGTGCACATCCCCGGCGGTGGATCCCCCTCCAGCCTCGCTAGCCAGCGCCCCTTCGGTGCTGTTTTTAGACGGCGAGCTGGTGGTGTTACCCGTCTCAAACCGTGCGTAAAAAGAGTTCAGGTCATCAGCTAAGGAGGAGCCGGCACTTCCGGTTGAGGGGGTGCTGGACCTGTAGCTAGTTATAGTCCGTAGCCCCTGCCAAAGGCGCCTGGTGTCCTGCTGCTCCATCTGTGACTCCATCTTGTCCCGGTACCTCTTTTTTGCATCCTTCACTGCCCTTCGCAGTCGGTAGGACTCTCCCTTGTAGTCGTCCATGTTGCCGGATGCCAGGCCGGAGTTGTAAGCAGCGGTGCGAGCATTCAAGGCCACGCGAATAGACCTGTCCACCCAGGGTTTTTGGTTAGGGAAGATACTGACCCTTACCGTGGGGATGATGGTATCGGCTATTGTGGCAATGAAGTCCGTAACCGCTTCCGCAAACTCATTTACGTCTCTGGAACTTGCTTGGAACATGTTCCAGTCGACTTCGCTCAGTGCATCTTGCAGCATGGCCTCTGAATGGTCAGCCCACCGCTTTACGTCCCTCGTCACTGTCGCTTCCCGTACTATCCGTTGTTTGTACTCCGGCAGCAGGAAAATGGCAGCGTGGTCAGATTTCCCAAAAGGAGGGAGAGAAACGGCCTTGTAGCCTTTCCTGAACGGCGTGTAGCAGTGGTCCAAAGTTCTTTCCCCCCTGGTGACACACGTGATGTGTTGGTAGAAGTTGGGCATGACCTTTTTGAGATTTCCCCTATTGAAGTCTCCAGCCACCAGCACAGCCGCATCAGGGTTCTTGTTTTGGTGTTGACACAACACATCGTGTAGGGTGGACAGTGCCACGTCGGTGTCCGCATGCGGTGGGATATAGACGGCTGTGATGATCACCGAGCTGAACTCCCGGGGTAGGTAGAATGGTCGGCATAGGATAGTTAAATGTTCCAGGTCCGGCGAGCAGGAACGAGAAAGCGTCTTAATATTCCCAGGATTACACCAGTTATTATTGGTCAAGAAGCAGACTCCTCCGCCCTTGGATTTCCCAGATTCTTTCGTTCTGTCCGCCCGGAAAACAGTGAAGGACTCGGATGGGCAGATCACCTGGTCAGGCACCAGCGGGGTCAGCCATGTTTCAGTCAGACAAAGGATGTTACAGTTCTTTATGTCCCTCTGGAATCTGATCCTTGCCCTGAGGTCATCCAGCTTGTTCTCCAGGGACTGGACGTTGGCCAGAAGTATGCTGGGCAGAGGTGGACGTAAGGCTTGGGTTCTCAGCCTGTTCCGAACCCCCCCTCGCTTCCCTCGGTGTTTTTTCCGACTTTCCCACTGACCTGCGTTCCCACTGCTGCTGCCGCGGTGCGCTCCTTTGATGATCTCTATTGGTATATCAGTAGCAATTGAAGGACAATTCACTTGTGTTCAAACATTCACTTGGTCTTAACTTGTTTGGTTAAGGAACAAGCATTGCTTCAGGTGCAAGTTGACAATGCATCTGTTGCTGCCTGTCGACAGCTTCTCTTCACTTTTGCTCTTGGGCGCAGCAGATAATTGCCCTCTTATCCACTGCACTGACAGGAATGAGAAGGTACTAATAATGAAACAGTGAGCTCACCTCCCCGTGCCTCCCTTTCAGTCATTTTATGATCCATGGGCAGTTGCTGCTGGGACACAAGTCGGGACCTGATCAACCCCGGCTGGGTCGCCTGGGCGACGGTGTCTGATGTTGTGAGACCCGAAACACCCCATGACCCCAGGTCACATCACTGAGGATGCGTCCCAGCGCATCCAGAGGATGTATCTTTCACATTGAAGTCTGGCTCAGCCAGTGGCACCTAGGAATAGACTGGGTGACAACCAATAATAGTTTGGTGACTACTGGAGAGACAGTTGATGGCACGGAAAGACGGCTTCCGGGACAGGATGGGTTGGTACCCCAGTCTGTGTCTTTCGTGAGAAAGAAACCCAATAAGCTATGGAAAGGCCTTATGCCATCAGGCAAGAATGAAATGCTCGAAGGAGAAAGAGGTGCAGCGCACAGGCCTTGAACCTGGTGAGACGCAGGAGGAGCCCAGCCAGGACTCACTCCACAGAGCCCAGTCCCTCCATGCACCAGAGTTTCCCAAGCCCTGCAGAGTAGTTATTAAGAGGGCTGATCCGTGGACAGTTGCTGCTGGGACACAAGTTGGGGCCTGATCAACCCCGGCTGGGTTGCCTGGGCGACGGTGTCTGATGTTGTGAGACCCGAAACACCCCATGACCCTAGGTCACATCACTGAGGATGCATCCCAGCGCATCCAGAGGATGTATCTTTCACACACATATGAACTTTCAGCATCACAGAACTCATAGGACTTAATGGGAAGTGCTCTTTGATGTAAAATGGCACTGGAAAATACTGGCATTTATTCATTGTTGGGAGCTGGACACATGCCAGATAACTTTGTCAACTGCTTATGATCGTGGTTATGTTGGATATACCTTATCACACTATTGATTCCATTGTCCGACCATCCCCCCCCCCCCCCCCCCCAAAATTAAGCTGGTTTCTGTGTTTCACGCCAGGTGTTCTGGTGTAAACTACACCCTTGTCTCTCTCAAGCACAGCAGGAAAGATATGTTGTAAATCTAGATGCTTGTTCCCCACCCACCTGAATACCTGTAATAAATCACTTCAGTGTAAAGCTCCAGAATTAATTCTGAGAAATAATTTTGTGCCAGGTTCCCCTCAGGATCTAAAGCCCTGACTCCAATTACTGCCTAATCACTGTCAGTGAAGCACAGTATTTGTTAGGGAACAGTGAAAGATTCCCAGGAGTCAGTAGGGATGCTCCTATATCTTCAAAGAATTTTTGAGCACATTCTTGAATCTTTCGCAACGGTAATGTCTTTCCATGGCATAGGTCTGAACAGTCAACCTGTTTTGAGGCAGGCATGTGAACCACATAGCCGTCCAATTGTAGCCCACTAACTAGTGTCCGAATGCTTGCGATGTTGGCTTGATTTCTTTTCCAGTGAACATGGTGGATATTACAGAGGCACACAATGATTGTATTTTTCCAGCAACTTGACTCTTCTTTTGTAGTCATGGTTTCAGAAGCCTATTAGAGGGTAAGGATTACAGCAGCCCAGTAGACCATGACATTGCCTGGAGTGTATGCTGGAGTCAGTCAATGTTGTTTACCTAGATTTTCAGAAAGCCTTTGATAAGGTGCTGCACGTGAGGCTGCTAAGGAAGATGTGAGCCCATGGTATCATAGGAAAGATACTAGCATGGATAACAGGTTGGCTGGATGGCAAAGGCAAAGAATGTCAATAAAGGGGGCTTTTCCTGGTTGGCTGCCAGTGACTAGCGGAGTTCCGCAGGGCTCGCTGATGGGGCCGCTGCTATTCACCTTGTATATTAATGATTTGGATGAAGGGATTGAAGGCTTTGTGGCGAAGTTTGCGCATGATATGAAAATATGTGGAGGGACAGGTAGTGTAGAGAAAGCAGGAACTCTGCAGAAGGACTTGGATAGGTTGGGAGAGTGGGCAAAGAAGTGGCAGGTGGAATATAGTGTAGCAAAGTGTGGAGTCATGCATTTTGGTAGTAGGAATAAAGGAGTAGATTATTTTCTAAATGGGGAGATAATCCATAAATCTAAGGTGCACACAGGGAATTGGGACTGCTGGTGCAGGATTCCCAAAAAGTTCATCTGCAAGTTGAATCGGTTGTAAAGAATGCATATGCAATGCTAGCATTTATTTTGAGAAGGCTTGTATACAAATTCAGGGATGTAATGTTGTGTATGAGATGGATTTAGTGTTGTGTAATGATCCTGATCTGATAAGGGGACTAGAGGTAAAAGAGCCATTAGGAGGCAGTGATCACAACATGATAAGTTTTACTCTGCAAATGGAAAGGCAGAAGGGAAAATCGGAAGTGTCGGTATTACAGTATAGCAAAGGGGATTACAGAGGCATGAGGCGGGAGCTGGCCAAAATTGATTGGAAGGAGGCCCTAGCAGGGAAGACGGTAGAACAGCAATGGCAGGTATTCCTGGGAATAATGCAGAGGTTGCAGGATCAATTTATTCCAAAGAGGTGGAAAGACTCTAAGGGGAGTAAGAGACACCTGTGGCTGACAAGGGAAGTCAGGGACAGCATAAAAATTAAGGAGAGGAAGTATAACATAGCAAAGAAGAGTGGGAAGACAGAGGATTGGGACTCTTTTAACTAAAAAGGCAATACGGGGAGAAAAGATGAGGTACGAGGGTAAACTAGCCAATAATATAAAGGAGGATAGCAAAAGTTTTTTTAGGTACGTGAAGAGGAAAAAAATAGTCAAGGCAAATGTGGGTCCCTTGAAGACAGAAGCAGGGGAATTTATTATGGGGAACAAAGAAATGGCAGACGAGTTAAACCGTCACTTTGGATCTGTCTTCACTGAGGAAGATACACACAATCTCCCAAATGTTCTAGGGGCCGGAGAACCTAGGGTGATGGAGGAACTGAAGGAAATCCACATTAGGCAGGAAATGGTTTTGGGTAGACTGATGGGACTGAAGGCTGATAAATCCCCAGGGCCTGATGGTCTGCATCCCAGAGTACTTAAGGAGGTGGCTCTAGAAATAGTGGAAGCATTGGAGATCATTTTTCAATGTTCTATAGATTCAGGATCAGTTCCTGTGGATTGGAGGATAGCAAATGTTATCCCACTTTTTAAGAAAGGAGGGAGAGAGAAAACGGGTAATTATAGACCAGTTAGTCTGACATCAGTGGTGGGGAAGATGCTGGAGTCAATTATAAAAGACGAAATTGCTGAGCATTTGGATAGCAGTAACGGGATCATTCCGAGTCAGCATGGATTTACGAAGGGGAAATCATGCTTGACAAGTCTACTGGAATTTTTTGAGGATGTAACTAGGAAAATTGACAAGGGAGAGTCAGTGGATGTGGTGTACCTCGACTTTCAGAAAGCCTTCGACAAGGTCCCACATAGGAGATTAGTGGGCAAAATTAGGGCACATGGTATTGGGGGTAGGGTACTGACATGGATAGAAAATTGGTTGACAGACAGAAAGCAAAGAGTGGGGATAAATGGGTCCCTTTCGGAATGGCAGGCAGTGACCAGTGGGGTACCGCAAGGTTCGGTGCTGGGACCCCAGCTATTTACGATATACATTAATGACTTAGACGAAGGGATTAAAAGTACCATTAGCAAATTTGCAGATGATACTAAGTTGGGGGGTAGTGTGAATTGTGAGGAAGATGCAATAAGGCTGCAGGGTGACTTGGACAGGTTGTGTGAGTGGGCGGATACATGGCAGATGCAGTTTAATGTAGATAAGTGTGAGGTTATTCACTTTGGAAGTAAGAATAGAAAGGCAGATTATTATCTGAATGGTGTCAAGTTAGGAGGAGGGGGAGTTCAACGAGATCTGGGTGTCCTAGCGCATCAGTCAATGAAAGGAAGCATGCAGGTACAGCAGGCAGTGAAGAAAGCCAATGGAATGTTGGCCTTCGTAACAAGAGGAGTTGAGTATAGGAGCAAAGAGGTCCTTCTACAGTTGTACCGGGCCCTGGTGAGACCGCACCTGGAGTACTGTGTGCAGTTTTGGTCTCCAAATTTGAGGAAGGATATTCTTGCTATGGAGGGCGTGCAGCGTAGGTTCACTAGGTTAATTCCCGGAATGGCGGGACTGTCGTATGTTGAAAGGCTGGAGCGATTGGGCTTGTATAAACTGGAATTTAGAAGGATGAGGGGGGATCTTATTGAAACATATAAGATAATTAGGGGATTGGACACATTAGAGGCAGGAAACATGTTCCCAATGTTGGGGGAGTCCAGAACAAGGGGCCACAGTTTAAGAATAAGGGGTAGGCCATTTAGAACGGAGATGAGGAAGAACTTTTTCAGTCAGAGAGTGGTGAAGGTGTGGAATTCTCGGCCTCAGAAGGCAGTGGAGGCCAGTTCGTTGGATGCTTTCAAGAGAGAGCTGGATAGAGCTCTTAAGGATAGCGGAGTGAGGGGGTATGGGGAGAAGGCAGGAACGGGGTACTGATTGAGAGTGATCAGCCATGATCGCATTGAATGGCGGTGCTGGCTCGAAGGGCTGAATGGCCTACTCCTGCACCTATTGTCTATTGTCTATACCTTGGCAAGGTATGAAAGCAAAGAATTTCACTGTTACTTAGTTTAGAGATGCAGTGCGGAAACAGCCCCTTTGGCCCACCCGGTCCACGCCGACCAGCGATCCCCGCTATCGTGGATCAACACTATCCTACACCCACTAGGGACAATTTACATCTATACCAAGTCAATTAACTTACAAACCTGTACGTCGTTGGAATGTGGGACGAAACTGTATATCTTGGAGAAAACCCACTACAGACAAGCACCCGTAGTCGGGATCGAACCCAGATCACCGGTGCTGCATTCACTGTAAGGCAGCAACTCTACCACTGTGCCACCATACCGCCCTTGTCACATGTAAGAATAAAGAATTCAATTCACATGACTACAATCAAGGCATGCACAAAAATGTCAGATAGAGCCAAGAGGAAAATACCAGACTGCAGAATACAGCATTATAGTGCCACGGAAATGAGGTAGGTTGGAAGATCGGGACTACACTCTAGCTTGTGGGAAGACCGATGACAGGGATAGAAGCTCTTGCTGATCTCTGAACAGTAGGTCAAGCTTTGACCTGTGCTGCCCTAGCAGCTGTGGCATATCTGCAGTCCGTCTGTCTGTGTTTATATGTTGGTTTTTTTGCCTTGGTTGTACTGTAAATGTGATGTTGTTTTTGGGGGGTTGTATACTATGGGGGAGGGGTGGGTGACGGGAACTGTAAATGTAAAGTCTTCCGAACAGAGACGCGACCTTTTGTTTCTGGGTCGTGTCTCCGTTCCCTCTGCGGCCTACCATCGGCCAAACCCCTGGAGCTGGCGGCCTCCAGCTGGGACTCGCCTGCGGAGGCTCCGGCCGCGTGGACGTCGGAAGCTCGCAGCCCCCTGGGTGGGGGCCGACATCGGGAGCTCAGGCAGTGGCAGTGTCTTCGCCCGCCCCGAGTCGCGGGGCTTGGGTCGGCCCGCCGCGGACTCTTCACCGTCCGGGCGCGGCCTGCAATAGGCCTCGGGATTTTCTCTGCCCGGCGGGGGCTTCGACCGCCCCGACGTGCAGCCGCAGCGGCGGTGTCTTCGCCTGCTCCGGATCGCGGCGCTTGGGTCGGCCCGCTGCGGACTTTTCACCATCCGGTGAGGCCTGGAATGTGGCAACTACAACAGCCTGACCACGGGAGAAGCCGACAGGGGAAGAGAAAATACATTTTGGCCTTCCATCACAGTGAGGAGGAGACTCACTGTGATGAATGTTTCTTTTTGTTTGATTGTGTGGACTGTGGGTAATCTTTCATTTCACTGCACATTTATGTGTATGTGACAAATAAAATTGACGTGACTTGACCTCTCCTTTGTCTATTGGATAAGGAAACTTTGCAGAACACCTCTTACAAATTATACCCCGAATCAGCCCTAGACACGATGGCGGCCCCAGTCTATAATGGGAATATTAAAATCCACAACTAATTAATAACATTCATGTTACATTCAAGTTTCCTCAAACACAAAGCAGTTTATCCAGGAAAGATTGAACATTTCTGTATAGTTTTTCAAAATGACAGAGGGTGTTCTCTGTCCTTGAACTAGGCTCTGCCATTACACTTTTAACCTGATTCCTAAACACTGAAAGAGACAGAGAAATGGCACTTCAGGCATACTTTGAGAAAATTATAAATCTCTTCACCATACATTAGCCATTTTAAACATCTGGTTTTTTTTAATGTCCAATAAGCGAGTTTGGTATCTCGATAAACGCAAGGAATCATGGGATTTGTCAAAGGTCATTCGGGATAAACAAAGAGCGTTGCTAGTGATCACAAACGCAACGCTGTTTAAACTGTGTGTACATATTGGGCGGAACTCTGTGTAACTACTTCTAAATATATACATGTAACTTAATGGCTAATGTATACTGAAACAATGGTTGATAATTGATTAAATGAAATGAAAGAAATTAAGAGTTGTATGACCTGTACATTTGCTGATTCAGTTCTGGATTTCAGTTCATATCAAATCTGGTTGAACATAAAGTTGAACTTCCGATCAAAATGATCTGCAAGTGCAACAACATCTCATTTACACATCAATGAAGGCAGTAAATTACATAATGCAAACGGTGAAAATATCATCAATATATAGAAACATATAGAAAATAGGTGCAGGAGTAGGCCATTCGGCCCTTTGAGCCTGCACCGCCATTCAATATGATCATGGCTGATCATCCAGCTCAGTAACCTGTACCTGCCTTCTCTCCATACCCCCTGATTCCTTTAGCCACAAGGGCCACATCTAACTCCCTCTTAAATATAGCCAATAAACTGGCCTCAACTACCTTCTGTGGCAGAGAATTCCACAGACTCACCACTCTGTGTGAAGAAATATTTTCTCATCTCGGTCCTAAAAGACTTCCCCCTTATCCTTAAGCTGTGACCCCTGGTTCTGGACTTCCCCAACATCGGGAACAATCTTCCCGCATCTAGCCTCTCCAACCCCTTAAGAATTTTATATGTTTCTATAAGATCCCCCCTCAGTCTTCTAAATTCCAGCGAGTATAAGCCTAGTCTATCCAGTCTTTCTTCATATGAAAGTCCTGCCATCCCAGGGATCAATCTGGTGAACCTTCTCTGTACTCCCTCTAAGGCTAGAAATGGAATTAAAGTGATGGGTAAAGTGTTTCTCAGGATGTTAAACCACTTCAGATGACCTATGGCCCGTTCAACATGAATACGAACATTGGCAATCTTCTTGGTTTTGCGTTGATTAGTCAGGATTAGTCAGGACACTCGTGACGAAGTTTTGTACTACACAACTTTACTTACACATGTACATGCAGAACCATTCAGAAGTCAACAAACGTGCACACAGCCCGTGGCCGTGGACTAGTATAGTAAGAGGTGAAAACCCCACAAATACTCTTCCTATTATCTATTGATAGTTATAGAAATCATACATTTCATTTTATTTCACCCCCCAAAACAAAAACAATAAAAAAATGGGTGTTATTGATCGTCACAATCGCTCACACACCGAACACTTGGGACAGCAAGCGACCAAGGAGAAGCCAATTAAACCATCAAAATCAATGTAGTTTTGTACAAATAAATCATAAATACACACAGTTAATAGTTTTGAAAACAGTATTTTCTTACCTCGAAGAAGCAAAATTGGAAAATACATATGAAAAGCAGGTCTGTATACACCCAGTGGCTCAGCAGGCGAGAATGTTTATCCCGAATGACCCATGACTTGGCCATGCGCAGTTGTATTACCAAACTCGCTTATTGCGTTTTCTTGAAAGCAGATTGTAGATCCCCAACCTGGTAAGAGAATACAAATGATATAGGTATCAGAATCGGGCAATGAGAAAAAAAACAATTGATCAATTGATACTTTATTGCCTTGTATACGGAGTACTTTATTTACATGCAGTATAAGCATGCAAGAGTTGCCACCTAAAGGTCGGCAACAAAATTACAAAAGTATTCAATATAGTACCTCTTCCTTCTCCCCCCCCCCCCCCCCCCCCCAACTACCGTCCCTCTTTGATCTCAGCGCCCCCCCCCCCCCCCCTCTCACCCGCCGTCCGGTCCCGATCAGCTCTGCACCGGAAGCAAGGCCCGGTCCAACACGGCTGCACAATAAAACAGGCTTGCATCCCCATCAAAGATGGTGATCATGTGTACGTTTGTAGTTTGGGGGGCAGTGTTATTTGTTTACACCAAGATAAACCATGGCCATTGCATTGAAAATGCTGAATGGAGAAAAAAGACATTGCCCACTTGATTTCTTTCAGTCAGTTCTCTGAATATGTCAAAGATGAAATGGTGATTTGCTTTGTTCCTTTCCTCCATTGTTTCAAACTACAATAAAAATATACAATTCAGATGATTAGAATGACTTTGATATGACAAGGTGCAGCAACCGAAGAAATAAAGCTTTATAAATTGAGGGCTGTCTACATTGATAAATTTATATTCTTCTCTGAAGTGTTCAGCTGTTATATTTTACATGCCTCAAGTATAAATTTGATTCCATTAATCAGTGTAGTGAAGCAGTTTTGGTGATGGCTTTCAGTAAACAAAGACTTCTGAATCAAGGCACACCTTGCCAAAAGGTTTATTAAGTCAATATACTATATGTGCTCAGGTAAACTGCCAAACCGATGGGAAAGTAAATATTGCGCTGAATCATATTAAATTTGGACCACTGCCCAAGGTCATCCTTACCACCACTCTTCCACCCTACCCGACCTTGGGTAGCACATAGTGAAAGAATTGCTGGCAATTCCCTGCCAAACTGGAACAACGGCTTGAAATAGTTTAAAAAAATAGTAAACCATGAAGGAGTATTTCAGCTATAAACCCACCACATTAAGCCTCCCTTGATTCTGTTTAATAACATGTTGCTAAATAGGAAAATATCTTCCAATACAAATAGATTTACGGGGTTTATTTTATGCAATGTTATCAATGAAAATCTGCAAGTAACAATTACTTGTAAATAGCAAAACATACACTTGACTGAGTCTTTTCCATTTATTTGCTCCTCCTTCCTGCAATACATTCACAAGCTCCCAACTGGCACCACCACTTTGGAAAGCTATTGAATAAGATAACTCGGACCATGCCGTCAGTCAGTCAGTCATTGAACCTTTCAGGTCTGTTTCATCTTTCAGTTCAATCACTAGTGTATTCATACTTTTTCACTCATTTTTGAACTATTTAAATGCCCCAGCCCCAAATTTGCAATGCATTTTTGTTTATTTATCTGTGGTATAGCCGGCATCTATTGTCCAATCCAAAATGCCCTCATGAATATGGTGCCTAGTCAACATCTTCAACTGTTGCTGTTATTCTTTTCATGACAGTAGTCCAATAGTGCTGTGGGATAGGGATAAGAGAGTAAGGTCGGGTAAAATCAGGACAGATGTGAGAGGAGGGGTAGTGAATGCCGAATTAAAGATGTTATATTTGAATGCATGTAGTATAAGAAACAAAGTGGATGAGCTTGTAACACAGTTAGAAATTGGTAGGTTCAATGCTGTGGGTATTAAAGATTAGAAGATGTAGAGACCTTGTGGGTGGAGCTGAGGACTAGAATACAAAAACAGGGATGTGATGCTGAAGCTTTATAAGGTGCTGGTCAGACTGTTTGGAGTATTGTGAGCAATTTTGGGCCCCATGAGGAAGGATGTGCTCGCACTGGAAAGGGTCCAGTGGAAGTTTAAAGGATTTATCTCACGAATGAGTGGGTTAACATATGATGAGCGTTTGACCACACTGGGCCTCCACTTGCTGGGGTTTAGAAGGATGAGGGGGGACCTCATTGAAACTTACCGAATATCAAAGGATTGAATAGAGTAGATGTGGAGAAGATGGTTACACTAGTGGGAGAGTCTAGGACCTCAGAATAAAAGGACGTTCCTTTAGGAAGGAGATGAGGAGGAACTTCTTCAGTCAAATTACGGTAAAACTGTAGCATGCCACTGAAGGCTATGGAGACCAAATCAATGCTATTGAGGGCGTGCAGCGTAGGTTCACTAGGTTAATTCCCGGAATGGCGGGACTGTTGTATGTTGAAAGGCTGGAGCAATTAGGCTTGTATACACTGGAATATAGAAGGATGAGGGGGGATCTTATTGAAACATATAAGATAGTTAGGGGATTGGACACGTTAGAGGCAGGAAACATGTTCCCAATGTTGGGGGAGTCCAGAACAAGGGGCCACAGTTTAAGAATAAGGGGTAGGCCATTTAGAACGGAGATGAGGAAGAACTTTTTCAGTCAGAGAGTGGTGAAGGCGTGGAATTCTCTGCCTCAGAAGGCAGTGGAGGCCAGTTCGTTGGATGCTTTCAAGAGAGAGCTCGATAGAGCTCTTAAGGGTAGCGGAGTGAGGGGGTATGGGGAGAAGGCAGGAATGGGGTACTGATTGAGAGTGATCAGCCATGATCGCATTGAATGGCGGTGCTGGCTCGAAGGGCTGAATTATCTATTGTCTATTAATGGATATTTTTAAGATGGAGATAGAGAGATTCTTGATAGATCAGCCATGATTGAATGGTGGAGTAGACTTGATGGGCCAAATGGCCTAATTCTGCTCCTATCACTTATGAATTGTTTAAAGGCCAGCTGATTAAGGTGCAGGATCAGTATGTTCCAGTGAGGAGGGTGGGTAAGGATAAGGATGGCAAGGTAAAGGAACAGGAGGTTTTAATTTGGACAGGGAAAAAGGAAATATCAGGTTTAGGAATGTGGCATCAGGCAGGGCTTACGGGGAATATAAAGCAAGTAGGAAAGAACAACTCAAGGTGATTAGAATCTGGGCCATGAAATGTCACTGGCGAGTTAAGATAAGGAAAATCCTAAGGCTTTTCATACGATCTGTTAAAAACAAAAGGGTCCCAGGAAGAAGCTCGGAATGCTCAAAGACAAAGGAGGGTATCTATGGTTGGAGGCGGAGGATGTAGGTGAGGTACTTTGCATTTATATTTACCAAGGAGAAGGTCTTGAAGGACAGCAAGATTGAAGTTAAGAAATATGCTTATGCAGTTTGAGATCAAAAAGGAGGTGGCGCTGAGGCTCTTGAAGAATATTATGGTGGATAAGTCCCCAGGGCCTGATGGGATCTATCCCAGGTTATTGAGAGAGGCAAGAGAGGAGATTTGTTGGGTCTTGATGAGGATCTTTGTTTCTTCTCTAGTCAGAGGCAATGTCCCAAAGGACTGGAGATTGGCCCGTGTTGTTCCTTGGATTAAGAAGGGAAGTAGAGAGGATCCAGGGAATTATAGGATAGTCAGCATCATGTCAGTGGTCGGAAAACTATTGGGGAGAATTCTTTGAGAAGGTAATTACTCCCATTTAGAAGACAATGGGCTAATTAGATATATCTAGCATTGCATGCTGTACGGCAGGTCGTGTCTTACTAATTTGATTAAGGTTTTCGAGGAGGTGACAAAGGACTGCGGTAGAACAAAGATATTCTGGCTGGAGGCCTGTGAGCATTGGAGTTCCACAGGAATCTGTGTTGGAAACTCTGCTGTTTTATCATCATATATATATATATTACACACACATATGTACACATATATACATATATATACACATATATATATATATATATATATATATAAAAACTTGGGCACAAATGCAGATGCATTGGGCAGAGAAATGGCAGATGGAGTAAGTGAACAATGGATCCAAGCTAGAGTGAGGTATAGCAAATTGGGAAAATGAATGTGAGGGGACGTGCAGATCTTGCAGTTCAAGTTCATTGAAGGTGGTAGCACAAGTTGATAGGGAGGTAATGAGGTTTTATGGTATGCTTGCCTTCATTGCTTGGGGCATTGAGTGTAAGAGCTAGAAAAGCCATTATGCAGCTCTGTAGGCCTTCTTAAGCCATATTTGGAATATTACATGCAGTTCTGGTCGCCCCATTACAGGAAGGATGTGGAAGCTTGGGAAAGGGTGCAGAGGAGGTTTGCCCGAATGCTGTCTGGATTAGAGGGTTTCCGCGACAAGGAGTTGTTGTACAATGTCCACAATGCCTGTGCCATACACAATACCAAGATCAACTCTTAACTCCTCTATATAATCCATAGCTTCCCTGCATATCCATGTGCCCATTCAAATGCAATTATCATATTTGCCTCCCACCGCAACTCTCTGTCTTCTATCAGTTAGCCAGTTCTGAATTTATAGTCACCGTAGCCAGTTCTGACCTAAATTATCTCCCCCAAACCCCACAGACATGATGTAGAACATGTTGCAGGGTGGAGAGGTGAATGGGGCTGATGAGATTGTTCTGTTTGTAGTTGGCGTGTGCACAACAACGTCCTCCTGTGTTGCAGAGGCATCCCTCAGTGTGATGAGCAATCATATTATTCTCAAAACGCGCCAGCAGCCTCTAAACACACCGCTTTCTTTTGACGCAAAGTGTTGTAGTAACTTCGCGTGTCAGGCACCATCTCTAAAGAACGTGGATAGTTTAGTTTAGTGATACAGCGTGGAAACAGGCCCTTTGGCCCACTGGGTCTACACCAACCAGCGATCCCTCCACATTAAACACAAGTCGACACACACTCGGGACAATTTACACTTATATCAAGTTAACGAACCCAAGCCAATTAACTTTCAAAAATGGACTTTGGGAGTAAGCTGAAGGAAGATCTTGGGGAAAATCCATGCAGTCATGGGGAGAACGTACAAACTCCATAGTCGGGATCGAACCTGGGTCTCTGACGCTATAAATGCTGCAAGGCAGCAGCTCTACTGCTGCACCACTGTGCTGCCCAAGCGATAGATGACGTTTTGGGTCAAGACCCTTTTTCAGACTGATTGTGGTGGGGGTGGGGGAAAGAGAAAGCTGGAAGAGAGGAGAGGCAGAACAAAGCCTGACGAGTGATAGTGGATACAGGTGAGGGGAGGGGTGGTGTTGATAGGCAGATGGTTGGATAAAGGCCAGAGATGAAGAGACAAAAGTATGAGATGAAAGAGGTGTGAAATGTGAGGCTTGAAGACAGGTGGATGGGGAGGGGTGAAGGGTAGAAGTGGGTATGAGTCCAGGTAGCACACAGTGGGGGAAGGAAGACGGTTTTTGGAGTTTCGTCAGCCTGCAGTAAAAGGTCAGGTTTGCAAATGGGCTTTCTGCAGAATGACCACAGGTTTGAAATCTGGCAGATTTAATACTCACAGTAGAGATGAGAAAGGAATCCTCAAACATGGACAAAATGGAGAGGTGGTTATTTGTTGTGACACTAAGCCTCTGGGCTGGAATGTGAAAGCACTTACCCTACGTTGTCTGGCTTCCAAACCATTGCCCTTCCTAAATGAACCTCATCCTCTACATTGGTTTTTCCCGAAGCAGCTCACCTCAAACTAAGAGCATAAATCTGCACCATCACAGCGGAGGCCGCTACATGTTAAGGAAGTTAGGGAGTTTATTTTTAAACCTTGAGGGGAAATTAATCATACAGATATGTACCAAGCAATTACATTTTAAAAGTATAAGCCGAGAGTCTAAAATGTTTGTGCAAGGTACAGTGAAAAGCTTTTGTTGCGCCAAATGTTGAATTTCCAAGAAGACAGACTAGTGATAACGTTGTCAAGGCTTCGGAAAATCTGTATTTACCATTAATAATTGGTTGTCATATATCTGATTATTTTTGTTTAAGAAGTTTCAAGAAAAGGAAGGAAGTCATGAGTGGAGATGGGCAGATGCAATGAAGGGCACAGGAGAGTCAAAAAAGGGGCTGGAGCAATTTGTAAAATTGAATCCAGATGTGGAAGGAACTTGTAGTCAATCTAAAGTGAATGCTATAAAGATGATAAATTACTGTTGTGTGGCTTTTTGTGTTACATGGGCATGCTATAGATAACTTACAGTAATACGTATACACCTCTGAAAAAAATCCTGGCGCCACCTATCCAAGATGTGGCCAAAATGTTAATTTGATCCCATCTTTAGCAGCTGCCTAAAATAAATTAATTGTGGATGTTGTTAAACATAAGCATTAGTACTTGGCTCTCTGCTTCTAAAATGTATCTTCAGGTCATCAAGTTTGATGAAGTTTGGAAGCAGTTTGCATGTGTTCCCCTGTAGGTTTAGCTTCTGCGGCCATATTGACTTTCTCTGTACCCGATCTCTTGTTTCCTTGGGCTCTGGTTTGAATTCCAATTTTACATGAACTTTCCCTATTCTCAATGCCACTCTACTTTCTGCTGAAGTTCTCTACAAAAGATGAATCATATAGGTATCCAATTCCCAAGCCACATTCTTATTCCGATGTAATGTTCATTGGCATTCCATCTCTCCTTCTCTTCCACAAAACTTTGGAAAGGCATATTACTGGTATTGTAAAGTACTACCACATATCCAAGTTCCTCATTAATTTTTTTGTTGTCTTAAGTTAGTGGTATTACGCCTTCTCTCTATTGTGATACGAAAGCCACTTGGTTGAAAAGCCAACCAATGCATTCACCTGGTTTGAAAGAAGCTTACAACATCCACAGTGAATAAACAAATTGCTCTGAACTTTTATTTTTGTAACAAACACACCATAAAGGTGGCTGAAAGCATTGTGTTCATAATTGTTGGAAAGGCAAATATAACAAACTTGAGAACAATTACTTCAGTATCAAGCTAAAGTAGGTAATTGTAGGAAATGAAAAAAACAGCTTCTAACAGATTTATCAAAAGCTTTGGCATTAAAGTTGTCTCCTGGGCTAAATCCTCTACTCTCAATGCCCACTCCTGTAATGTATTTATTGAATTCATGTTACTACACTTCACATGCTCTACATTAATGATTTTATTTTAACTTGGAAACAAAGTGTCCCAAAACCCGCCAGATAGATAAGAGAACAAAAGATCAACTTGGAAGACCACTTAAGATTAACAGGATGAGGGAAATGGATCTAAACTGGTTCAAAAATCAGATTGAAATCAACAAGTGTTATTTACCAGTTTAAATTCTGAGGCAAAACCCTTCAGATGCACAAATGATAATTTCAACAAGACAGCGAAATGGTTTAATGGGGTAGGGGAGAGGCCTGTGTCTCCAAGTGGACAAATTAACATGTTTTGGCAAGAGTACTGATAAACGAGGTGGGATGGTGATCAAAAGTTCTACAGCCCATTGTCTACTTCTATCGCACTTTAGTGGTAACAAATTTGTAACTTTCATGGCCTTGACTAATGGATTACAAATTTTTAACATGAGACAAACTCCTCAAGAGGGCCCCTCTTTTCAATAGGCCCCTCATTTTACAAAATGACTTGATATCATCTAATTTCTATTCCCTCACCAGTTAAGAGTACAATGATAACATTATAATGAATGCTAATATGATAAAAATCAATGCGTAAATTTGACTAAATTCTACCCCACTTCTCAACCACCATGAACATTTTAAGTTCCAAGTAAATCCTTGGAAATCATTCAGATTATAAAAAAGTTCCAATGACCAATCTATCAAACTTACAATTGTAGATATTGACAAAATTGTTATGAAATTAATTGACTGACAAGGCATTGCATTTAAGGAGAGGTTAGCCTTCCATAAAATAAAATGCTCTGTGTCTTTGCGTGGCGGATGAAAAACAGGAATGGATGATCAGCCCTAAATTCTTCTGGGGATATCATTGCAGATGTCAGAACCATGGTGACTGCTGTTGCAGCTGCTGCTTCAGTGCCTTCCTCATTAACTTCAACAAAGGACTGATGAATTACTTTTGACACTGACAATTTTTTTCCAGCACTCATTCCTGAGAAGTTGGCTTTGCTGCCATCGAAAGCATCCACCATCCCCAAATTGGGGAGGATTGTTGAAAGATCATATTTCTCCTGCAGCTTGAATTTGGGTAGAGTGACTTGAACAGATGTTGTGTTCATGTTCTTTGGGTTGGTCCAATTTCTCAGACGATTAAGAGTGAAACTTCTCTGAAGCTAAACATAAGAAAAAGCAGAACATTAAATAATCCAGCCATCAAACTTTCTTCAGAAAAAGTAAATCAAGGTAATATCAAATGATACAAAATCAAGATATTCTGTGTCTCTGTTATCACTGACCTGAGACTTCAAGATATATTTAACTCAAAGTACTACCACAAAGCAACTGAAAAAGCAGAAAAAAAATCTAAAAATTAATGGGCATTAATAAACTGAATGCTGCAGTTTACGTCCAATTAGTTCCCTGACGCTGTACGGATAATTTGCTTGACTATATATCACCACCAGATGGCGCAACCATGAGCTTTGGAAAATGATCCTGGCCAGGTGACTGGTGTTGCAGTGGAAAAATAATCTGAGGACAGTGACCACAGCGACATAAATTTTAAGATTATTTTGAATAGGGACAGGTCTGGATGTTGGGGCAACGTACTTAATTGAAGCAAGGCAGATTACAATGTCAACAGGCAGGAGCTAAATAGGTCGATTGAGAGCAGTGGTTGTTGGCAAGTCCTCTGATAACATGAGGGTGTTGTTGAAAGACCAGCTGATGAAAGTGCAAGATCAGCATGTTCCAGTAAGGAGGAGGGATAAGGATAGCAAGGTAAAGGGAACAGTGGATGGCCAAGGAGATTATAGACTTGGTCAGGAAGAAAAAGGAAGTGCATGTTAGATTTAAGAAGGGGCTTATGCAGAATATAAAATGAGTAGGAAAGAACTCAAGCAGGTGATTAGGAAGCTGTAGACTTGGACCACAAGGTCACTCTGTACCTCAATCTTGACATTGACTATATTTAGGCATATTAGAGAGGCATCATGTTCAGCAAAGACTTTGTGGTCCAAAGAATCTTTTCTTGTAATGTACACTTCTCTATTCTATATCTACAGGTCGTATGAATACATTAACATAATTTATATGCATCAAAAACTGAATGACATATCTGAGAAGAAGCCAATATCTTTCAAAGGCATATGTTGAGTTTATATCCTAAAGTATAAATTTTGTAATTCAGTACTTCACTGCAAAATTGCACATAACTGGAAAGAGTGCGGATTAATGAGGATGTTGCCAGGACTCAACGGCCTGCGATATAGGGAGACATTGGGTAGGGCAGGACTTTTTCTTTGGTGCACAGGAGGCTGAGGGGTGATATTAGAGAGGTGTAAGAGATCATGAGGGGAATACATCAGGTGAATGTACAGAGTCTTTTATCCAGGGTAGGGGAATGCAAACCAGGAGGACATATGTCCAAGGTGAGAGGGGCAAGATTTAATACGAACCCGAGGATCAACTATTTCACTCAGAGAGTAAGGGTTTATTGAATGGGCTGTCTTGTGAGGTTGTCAAGTCAGATACTACAATATCACAGCATTTAAAAGACTTTTTGACAAGTACAAGGATAGGAAAGGTTTAGGGAGGTATATGGGCTGAACACAGGCAAATTTGGGTATCTTTCATGGGGCACCTTGGTTGGCATCGATGAGCTGTATGACTCTAAAGTCCAATTTCCAGGCAGAAACTCTTTACCTGTCTGATGGCAGAAGGGAATATATATTCTCAAATAACTCAGCTGAGAATTTAATAACATTAAATCATTGAAGACAATTGTGTGAATTTATTTTTAGAAGAATGTTGAATTCATTTTTTTTGAACAGCTACCTTGAAACAATAGTTCACGTTATAACATCCCACTTACAGTTTCAAGTCCATTGTCGTCATCTGGCAGTAAGATGATCATACTGAGTTCATCCTGAACATACGGGAGCTCAATGATTTTGAACGCAAATTCACGATTGTGAAAGTAAGGAAAACCTCCAGTTTGCTGCATCATTTCCAAATCTTTATTTAAATTCTACAAATAGAATTAGACACTATTAGCAAATTTGTGGAGCACCAGTAGCCAGGTAAACAAGTAATACAGAACGCACTTTCTCCGCACACATATCAGGAACCCGTGTGCCTTCTGCTCGTGTGTACAAATGAACGGGCTCTCCTGACAGGAGTTGCAGAATTGCTGATGATCTATGTTTGAAATCTCCATGTTAAACGCAGTGAAAGGGCAGGAATCTGGGAAACCTGGCCAACAATCCTGGGCCAAGGTACATCTAGAGTAACCACTCCATTCACTTGAATAGAGAAAAGATCAGAGAGATCAAACATTACATAACTTACAGTTCTTAATTTGTTGAACTGTTTATTTTTATTTCAATGTAAATATTGACATTTGGTTCCTTTAAGATACATTTTGAATGTTTCAGAATGTCAGGGATGTTTAGAAACATTGTTTTAAAGGCTTTAGCCAAATGTCAACATTTCCAGCATTTTGTAAGAATGAATTTTATCCCTCAACAGCACCACCCATCCACAAAGTTGATGGAATTGGTACAGGGACCAAGATATTGCTATTCAAAAGTAGATTCGCTGAGGCAAGAATCTGGGAAACCTGCCCAACAATCAGTGTGAGCTGCGATGAGGATGCTATGAGGCTGCAGGGTGACTTGGATAGGTTGGGTGAGTGGACAGATGCATGGCAGATGCAGTATAATGTGGATAAATTTGAGGTTATCCATTTTGATGGCAAGAACAGGAAGGCAATTTGGGAAGTCAAAGCAGAGCATTGTGTTTACAGTGAATCAGGGTTCTTGGGAATGTTGCAGAGCAGGGGGTTCTAGGAGTGCAAGTACATAGTTCTTTGAAAGAGGCATTGCAGGTATATAGGATGGCCAAGAAATCTTTTGGCACATTGGCCATCGTCAGTCAGGGTACTGAGTATAGAAATTGGGATGTTAGGTTACAGTTGTACAAGTTGGTGAGGCCATATTTGGAGTATTGTGTTCAAGTATGGTCGCTCTAATACAAAAATGATATTAAGGTGGAGAGAGTGCAGAGAAGATTTAAGAGGATGTTGCCAGGGCTTGAGCGACAGGGAGAGTTTGAGCACGGTAGGATTTTATTCCTTTGGAGTGCAGAAGGACGAGGTGAAGAAATAGGGTAAATGCATAGAGTAAGGGAATTAAGAACCAGAGAACATGGGTTTAAGATGAGAGGGAAAAGATTTAATAGGAACCCGAGGGGCAACATTTTTCCACACAGTAGGAATAATTTCAAAGGGCAGAAATGTATACCGTGTATTTCGCAGGAGAGTGCCTGTAAGTGCCATTTGTATTTGTTCCAGCTGTTTAGCATATTATATTATTTGGTATCGTGCTGTATTACTTTTGGACACTAGGGGGTTGTTGTGAGATGAATACATATATGGGCATAATGGACTGGAAGGAGCCCGAACCAAATGCTAGATCTGGAAATGCAGAGATGGGAGGGGCAGGCACAGAGGAGCTTGGTGAGATATAGTTCTTACCAGACCTGAGACAAGAATTGAAAAGCTTAGAGAGATATTTGTATTACCTTCAATAAACGACTAATTAAACTGAAAATACGTTTGGAAATCTCTTCGTTGGTTTGCGTCAAGATCGATCACTTCACTCTGTGAAGTGGTGGCAAGCGGAGAGGACTTTATTGGGGAGGACTTGAAGTTGCCATTACAGTGCCATTCTGTTGCATTTTCAAGTCTGCCTTGATGATATAGTGAATCAAGCAATTGATATTATTATTCATAATAATTGATAATTTTAACCCATCGTTCTTTACCTGGTTTAACTTGAATTTTCCAGTGAACGAATCTTCTTTCTTAAATGTATCTTTCCATTTTGCCTTAAAATAAATGGCATTCACAAGGACAAGCATTGTGTCAGAGCCAACAACACCTTTCACCAATAAATTTTGGATTTTTCCTGAAAACAAACAAAAGGCATGCATACATATAGACCATGGATTAAATAAAAAATTAAATAGCCAATGAATGGCAACAACCACAATTTTTTTTTCGTAAATCAGAGGTTTAACAGATACACAAGAAATCTTTATGTTGTCAAAACAACACTTGACACTAAACTAGACACAACAAACTGAGTATAGAAGTTGCAAGGTCATGTTACTGTTGTGCAAGACATCAGTGAGGCCACATTTAGAGTATTGCGCTCAGTTTTGCGCATCATGTTATAGGAAAGATGTTGTCATGATGGAGAGTGAAGAGAATATTTACAGTTGCCATGACTGGGCCTGAGCTCCAGGGAAAGGTTAAGCAGGCTAGGACTTTATTTCTTGGGAATGCTTGCGGACTTAAATTATAGGGAAATGTTTGGATAGGCTCAGCATAGAAGGCCGAGCGGTGACCTTATTCTGGTACCAGATAAAGTGAATGCTCACAGTATTTTTTTCCCAGGATAAAGGATTTTAAAACTAGAGAGCATAGGCTTAAGGCAGGAGAGATGCATGAGAGATCTCAGGGACAATGTTTTCATTCCGAGGGTAGTCCATATCTGGAATGATTTGCCAAGGAATCTACAGAAATGAATACAATTTACAACTTTTAAAAGACATTTGGTCAGTTATATGGATAGGAAGGATTTGGAGGGTTATCGACCACATGCAGGCAAATAGGACAAGCCCAGTTTGTCAACTTGAACGTCAAGGACACGGTAGCCTGAAGAGCCTGTTTCTGTGCTCTAGAGCTCCATGACTCTACAACTCAAGGATATTTCAGAAGGGATGATTGACTAATCAGTATCGCACTTAAGGCTCTGATTAGTGTGCCTATCACTTTTGGGAAATATCCCTCATTCTGAAGGTTGAATACGTAGAGCTGAAAATTTTCTGTGTAAACCCTGGGAAGAATTGTTCAGCACTGCTCACCTGCAGTCTGTTCTTCAGTCCATGTGTTGATCTCTTGTCGAGCGTTCTCTGCTGCTTTAAGAAAATCAACAGCACCCAGGGCTGCCTGATAATGTTTCTGAGAAGCGGCAAGAAAATCCTGAAGGATTACATAGAACAGATGTTTTTAATATCAGTGGGAAGAGATTAAAATAATCAGATTGCTTTAAAAAATGATTACATTATTCATAATACTATTCCAAGACAAGGATAACTTGATAGCCACACTCAATTGACCTAATGTCCAGAATGAGAGATTGAATTACTGCAAAATAATCATGTTTAAATAACTTCCAGTTCCCGAATTAAAATTATCTGCTTAAATTTCTTGATTTCCTTACTATCTTTGATTCTTTAAATCTACGTAACAGTTGCATTGCATTCAGCTCATTTGCTGATAGAAAATCTATTAAAATGTTCTGTGTTAATTTCAAAATTTCTAAATTGGAATGATGTTAAAAAAAATATTCTGGGAAGGTCGTCTGAAGATAATTCTGAAATAAATAGACCTTATTTAAGTTTAGTATGAGATCTGCTAGGCAAGGCAACATTAATGAATTCTAGTACCCATTCCTCCTTCTCACAGAAAGTCAACTGCAAGCAAGTTAAAATCTGTCAGTTGAAATGCAATTTTATTGGGCGTTCCCTTTGCAGACGATCCTTCGCTTCGGAGAAAAAACATTTAAGTTCAGCATGACTTCAAACTCATTCCCTCGAGAACACACAAGGAGTCCATCCCATTTAGCAGAGCAGAACCCATCTCAGGAAGACCACCAAATAAGTTTGCTATCCTTGTTGCAAGCTATACTCTGGCTTCCAACATGAAACCCGTGCTGAACTCTGATACACTGGATCTATCTCCCTCTCCAGTAGGGATATGTAATTAATGTTAAAGGATTAGATTGTTCCCACAAATATTCCAAGGTAGGCAAAGGTGATTATTGTATACGAGATCCATGGATATTAACAATGACATTTAATAACTCATCCTGATGTTTTGGTAACCATTAAAATTCTAATGTATAACATTCTTTCTGGTTTATTTTCAAAATTAGTCTATTTCTGAATTGTGCATCTATCCAAATATCAGTTAAATGTGATCTAAGATCAAACCTTTACAAATCAGGCAGTCTTTAGACATCTGACACATCAAACAAAAATGCTGACAGTTTTGAGAATCAATACTGAAAACCAAATTCTCCAAACATACTGCTTCAATTTTTTTTAAACTTTGTTTATAGCTTGAAAACGTAAAGATTGTACTCCTGAAATGTACAACTTAGTTTAGTTTACTTTAGAGGGTTTAGAGATACAGCGTGGAAATCCAAATCCAAAAGCCTCTCGTATCCACCTCCATCACCATCCTGGACAAAGTATTCCAGGTTCCCATTACACTCTGTGTAAAAAAAAAACGTATCCCACACAACTCCACTAAACTTTCTCCCTCACACCCTATAGTTATGCCCTCTGGTGTTGAACATTCCACCCTGGGAAATAGGTTCTGACTGTCTAACCTATCTATGCCTCTCATCATTTTATATACTTCTATTAAGTCTCCCATCTCCAGAGAAAGTCATCCAAGTCTATCCAACTTCACCCAAAAGCTGAGACTGCCTAATCCAGGCAGCATTCCGGTAAAGTGGCTGACTTTAGCTTGCAGAGTCTAAAACCTTTAAACTTTATTGATCAACTAGACCAAGTGGACCCGTTGGGCCCAAACCTCTCCTGCATTGGTGCAGCACCCTCTCTTCCCCCCTCCCGAGGAGATGGATTTAAACTTTAAAATGTGAATAACTTAAAAAATATAACCGATTTCAATGAAATTTCTTCCATTAGCACCAAAGGGTGAGTAAGGTGGGCCTAAAATTGTCGTGCTATCATGTACCGTTTTGGCTGTAGTTCAAGAGCAAACGAGTGTTTTAGTATATAGATATACCAAAGAAAAAACAGAGTAATTATACCTGCTACATTGGTAATACAGCAGTTAGTGCTGTTGCCTCACAGGTCTAATGACTTGTTCAAACAATATTGGGTTCAGCTTGTGTGGAGGTTATACAGTCTTCTTGTGACCAGGTGGGTTTATCTCAAGTACCTAGGTTTCTTAAATGTCCCAAAAATGTGCTGGTAGGTTATTTGGCTACTGTAAGTTATCCTTTGATGTAGTTGAGTGGAAAAAAAAGAATCAAGGGTAAATAAAAGATATATGCAAGAGAATAAATTGAAGGAAAAGAATATAAGGAGAAGGAAATGGGATTGACAAGATCACTATGCTGGGCACTGGAATGAATCTAATGGGCTGAATGATCCTCATCTATGTTGAAAATAAGGATAAAACTGATAAAATCGTATTACAAGGAAGATATTCTTAGATGCAATGGGCTATTCAACAATTAGACTGTTTTGGGGTAGATACCATTCACCATTCTCAAGACACCTCAACATTGAACCAAGCAGGAACATTCCTTCCAAATCTTAAGAGGATCGAGCTTGTGTTAACCCAATCTTTTTGATCAGGTTAACAAACACAGATTGAGCAGCTTATCCAAACCAAAACCTAACTGCATTGAACTTGTAAGTCTTCTCCCCGAAGAGGCGATTGGCTAAGTTCAAGGAAAACTTTGCCTTCGGGCTGATTAACTCAGTCTGCAGTTTTTGAAATTCTGAGTGGACGTCTTTGACTTCATCAAAGCCAAGCATCTAAGAGAGATAAAGTTAACATTATCAAAAGAAGTGAAGTGTATTTCGGGTTCCAGTTCTAAACAGTGGGAACCTTATCAATGCATTTCAGAATTGAACATAGTTAATTTATTGTTAAAAACAGCAATTTCACCATTATTACTTTTTCATTAGCTTTATGAGAATATGGACCACCAGACTCGAGTAGTTATTCAGCATGAAAACAGGCTATTCGGCCAAATTGTCCCTGCCAACCAAGTTGCACCATCTAAGCTAGTGCAATTTGCCACCACGTTTGACCCACTCGTAAACCTTTCCTATCCATAAATCTGGACGTGTCTTTTAAATCCTGTTGTAGCACCTGCCTCAACTACTTCCTCTAGCAGCTCATTTAATATACCAAGCACCCTCCAAGTAAAAAAACTTACCCCTCAGGTATCTTACTCCACTCACTTTAAACATACATCATTTGCTTTTGATTCTCCTATTCTGGGTTAAAGATGCTGTGCATTCACCCTATCTATTCTGCTCATGATTTTACATGCCTCCTGTGCTCCAAGGAGCTAAGTCCTGCCCTACTAAACTTCTCTATATAGCTCAGCCCCTCCCGCCCTGGCAACATCCTCGTAAATCTTCTTTGCACTCTTTCCAGCTTAATGGCATCTTTCCTCTAGCAGGGTAACTAAAACTGAACACAGTACTCCAACTGTGGCTTCACCAACGTCTTTTACAACTGTAGTGTAATTTGTGGGTTATTGGAACTGGCCAAAAGTGGAATTTGGGGCAGCATGGAATAGCATTGATTACACTGAATGGTGGGAAAGGCCTGAAGGGCCTATTGGCCTCCTCCTGCTTCTATTTTCTCATGCTTTTATTTGGTCTTGTGGACAACGAGGAAAATAAGAATTGTGGATAAAGTGTATTCTCATAAGCCACAATTGCCATGGGGATAAGCCATGGATGAGGTCACCCATCTACAGTTTATCCCATTGATAACTTTGGCCCATCCCTGTCAGACAGATTTCCTTTGTGCTGACACATTCCTGCCAGATTCTCTGCAATTTCAAACTAACTTCATTTCTCAATTTCCAAGTCTGAAAAAGGATCTTCAATCTGAAATATTTCCATAGATGCAGCCCGACATGCTGAATGTTTCCAGCATTTTCTCTATTTTATTTCATTAAATCAAAATGCAATCAGTTCTACTATAAAGCGATAGATGCATTCCTTAGAAACCTTGCATTATAGAAACTATAACTTTATAAGGACAATACCACACTATAAAGACAATAGTGTCAATGGTGAAAATGGAGCTTGGGGATACAGAGGTTCAGACTCACAATAATAATGTTATTTTCACAAAAGCTTAAAAAAATTAATAGCTAAAAGTTTATTTTTTACTGCAATCTAAAAATACTAAAGACTGCATATTACATGGCTTAGTAGAATATAGTTGCAGTGTCAATAGAAGACTTATTCATGTCAATAGCCACCTGTGGTTAAAGTAGCTGATTACCACGAGGAATGGAAACATGCAAATAACAAACCATTCCAGCTCCAATCCAACAGACAAAACCCCGCTTCTCCCCATCCTAAATCGTTACATGACCAAACATGCTGCCGTTGTTCAAAAACAGGACACACCTTCTGAAGTTAGCATAAGGCCGCACCTACCTGAGCCATCTGAGTGGCTGTCTTCTCTTTAGCACCTAGGTACACCAAGGCCAGTGCAGCTGATATACTAAAGGGAGACACAAAGATGTTGCCATCTCTGTTATGTTCATCCAAGTGCTTGAACAGATCAAGAGCAAACTGTATATTTGCAGCAACCAGAGGATCCAAACGGATTAGATCTAGAACAGAAGAGGAAAACAATTCATTATGTATGGAGTTGGCCCATTTGTTCAACCCCTTCAAGAAAACACTTTTTTGACGTTCCATGTGTACGTTCCGAAACTGTGTTTGAATCTTTGACAGTGGCAAGAAGACGGTAGTATCAATTACTCTGCAGACACAGGAAAAATACTATTACTTCACAAAAATAGCGGGGGGGGGGGGGGGGGAGAAAGGGTGACCATCTGTCCCTATCCCTATTTAGTCAGAACAACATTCCTTACAAAGATCCAATACTGGCTCTGCACTGAAAGACTGCAGGACAATGATTGTCCCTGACAGACATTTCCCTTAGGCAACAGTTTCAGAGGCCCTGGTCAACACTCCTCCCAATGGCCTCCTGGACATGTAGATGCACACAGTGCCTCGCTTTGAACTCAAATTCCCAATAATCAAGCTTGATGACTCCACTGCACAGCTAACTCTTCCATGTGGTTTGGCCAGAGAAAGGAGCTCTGAGGAAATGTCACTGACCATGTTGTCAGTCAATAACACTGGGAAACTGGGGACCTCATGGTGGCAATGGTAATGGTGAGAATAGGTGAGTTTGCGGAACAGCTGTTGGTGGCAGAGGCAAAAATGGAAACATCCTTCCAGAGCAGCTCATATCCACTGAGTAAGTGTCCTGCCTGCTTTGCTTGTGTGTTACAGTGGCACTGTGTAATCAGTGGGGACAGAAGCATTCTCCCAGTCCAATCTACAAGGACCTGTTCCTCCCTAGCAGTAAGTCCACTAATATGGTCCAATATGTGTGTACCTACAGCCAGTGTGCACAAAAAAAATGTTTTAAAGAAATAAACTTGCCAAAATTAATTTGGATAGATATTACTTATTGGGACTTACCATCAGCTATTTGGTCAGTTGCTGATTGTTGACACTGACGTATCTGATGATTTGCCATGATAGATGGTTGACCCTGGGGAAGAACAGCAAAATAGTATTGGAGAAGTAGAATCACAGTAGAATAGATCTATACCGGCTCTATTCAGAGGAAACAGGCCGTTGGGCCCACCTTATCCCATTTCCTGCATTTGGCCCCAAAACTAGTAAACTCTTCTCACCAAATGCTTATACCTGTCCAGATGTCTCCTAAAAGTTGTAATTGCATCCATTTCCATCAGTTCACCTGGCAGCTCATTCCAGATACCGACTGCTCTGAGCAAAAAAGGTGATTTATCTACCTTAGGCTCTTGGGATTTATCTACCTTAATGACCTTCAAAATCTCCATACCTCCTCTTTGATAATGTGTATATGATCTAAGATACCACAACTATTATGTAAGAAAATATCTGCAGATGCTGGTACAAATCGAAGGTATTTATTCACAAAATGCTGGAGTAACTCAGCAGGTCAGGCAGCATCTCAGGAGAGAAGGAATGGGCGACGTTTCGGGTCGAGACCCTTCTTTATTCAATTCCTTAGTTTCCAGGAGAATGGGATTAGGAGGGAGAGATAGATCAAGAAGGCAGGAGAATGGGATTAGGAGGGAGAGATAGATCAGCCATAATTGACTGCCGAAGTAGACTTGAAGGGCCTAATGCTGCTCCTATCACTTATGATCTTATCAACAGCAAAAATAGATGAGAATTATTCCTTTAATACCTGCCCCTCCACTGATCTTTCAGCTGATCTTTCAGCTACCTGCACTACTTTGTTTCCTGAGAAAATGCAATGTTGCACCCTCTCTTGTACAGCCCTCTGCAGATCGACTAAGGAAGCTTTCTTGGAAACGTAGAACAGCACAACACAGGAATGAGCCTTCAGCCAACAATGTTTGCACCAAACATGATGCCATGTTAAACAGATCTAATCTGCCTGCACATGATCTATATCCCTCTATTCCTTGTACTTCCATGTGTCTAAAAGCCTAAAAAGACTATCATACCTGCCTCCACCACCACCCATCAGCAGATTCCAGGCCCTCAAACACTGTGCAAACATCTCCATTAAACTTTAACCCTCTCAGCGTATAGCTGTGCCCTCTAGTGTTACACATTTCCACCCTGTGAAAAAGGTTCTGACCATCTACCCGATCTATGCCTCTCATAATCTACGTATCACTAAATATCACTAACTATATAACTCTCTGTAAGTCTGAGATTTGTATATTTATTTGCCGCTGCCTTGTGATGTTACCGTATTTTTGTGCCCCCGTCACACGATAGCGTCACAATTTTAGGACCACCTTACCCACCTTTGTCCTGGGGACCCTTTCATCCAAGTTTCATTCAAATTAGTTATATATATATATCATAAACAGCAGAGGTCCCAGCCCAAATCCTGCAGAACTCCACTGGTCACAGACCTCTAGCCAGAATATCTTCCTTTCACCACAACTCTGTCTTCCATAAATAAATCCATACAACCAAGTCACTGTGAATCCTGTGCATCTTAATCTTCTGGATCAGCCTACCACGAGGGACTTTATCAAAAGCCTTTTAAAATCCATGTATACAACATCCACTGTCCTCCCTAATTAAAAGCCAATTCCCCACACCCTGCTCTCTTATCTGCGTGTTTCTTTCCTGTGTATCTGTTAGTCCTGTCAGTTAATCTTGAACTCTGACTTCAGGATTTGATGCCAACCTCTCAAGAGTCATACAGTATGGAAACCGGGTTTTTGGCCCAACTTGCCCATGCTGACCAAGGTGCCCCACCTAGTCTCACCTGCCCAGGTTTGAACCATATCCCTCTAAACCTTTCCCATCCATGTACTTGGATGCAGGAGCCCTTCAAGCCAGCACCACCATTCAATGTGATCATGGCTGATCATTCTCAATCAGTACCCCGTTCCTCCAACTAATTCCAATGTAGGAAGGAACTGAAGATGCTGGTTTACACCAAAGATAGCCACAAAAAATTGGAGCAACTCAGTGGGTCAGGTGGTATCTCTGGAGAAAAGGAATGGGTAACGTTTGAGTCAAGACCCTTCTTCAGATCTTTCTGCAGTCTAAATAAGGATCTCGACCCAAAACGTCACCTATTCCTTTTCTCCAAAGATGCTGCTGACCCGTTGAGTTACTCTGGCATTTTGTGTCCATCTTCAACTAGTTCCACAGATTGATTTTGTAAAGATGGACACAAAAAGCTGGAGTAACTCAGCGGCACAGGCAGCATCTCTGGAGGGAAGGAATGGGTGACGTTTCAGGTCGAGACCCTTTTCAGACTCGTGAGCATAATCTCACTTCTTCTGGCTAATTTTGTTTCCTCTAAACTAGCATTTAAAATTCTACTTGGTACCTTTACTCTAACTTGCATAAAGTCAAGAATTTCATAAAATCATTTATAAAATGCTTACATATAAAGTATTTTACAGAATATACCAGAAATTTAAAGAAATGTAAAGAATTTAAGAAAACCTTTAAAGAAAACCAAATCCTTTTTAAGTGCACCCATTGCTGTTGTGTGGGATATTTGTACTTAGTAAGCTCCCAGATGTAGCAATGAGATAACAACCCAGTGGGTGGCAGTGTTACAGTTGTTGCCAAAGATAATAATGTCCGCTCTATTTTTGGTTGTTGCCTCTGACAGTGCCAGAGACCCGGGTTCGATCCGACTGCGGATATTGACTGTACAGAGTTTGTACCTTCTCCCCGTGGCCGCATGGGTTTTCGCCGAGATCTTCATACAGGTTAATTGGCTTGGTATAAATTGTAAAATTGGCTTGGTATGAATGTGAAATAGTCCCTAGTGTGTGGAGGATAGTGTTAATGTGCGGGGACTCAGTGGCCCCAAGGGCCTGTTTCCACGCTGCATCTCTTAAACTAAAACTACAACTAGGATAATCTGATAATGTTGAGCAAATATCATATCATCATATCATATATATACAGCCGGAAACAGGCCTTTTCGGCCCTCCAAGTCCGTGCCGCCCAGTGATCCCCGTACATTAACACTATCCTACACCCACTAGGGACAATTTTTACATTTACCCAGCCAATTAACCTACATACCTGTACGTCTTTGGAGTGTGGGAGGAAACCGAAGATCTCGGAGAAAACCCACGCAGGTCACGGGGAGAACGTACAAACTCCTTACAGTGCAGCACCCGTAGTCAGGATCGATAAAGATAAATGATAAAGATTTGCCAGGAATCTGGGAATAATTTTACAGCTTTTATATTTTGAGCCACTACTGTGGGATTTATTTCATCCAGACCGAAGACAGGGCCTCAATGCTTCATCCAAAAAAAAATCTCTTCCCGAGTCCAGGTATGAGCCATTAAGTCCTGCAGTCGAATGCCAGTCTACATTTCCCTGCTCTAAGTCCCCAGAAAGTGTCCCCGAACCTACCGAACAAGAACTGTCAGTGAAACATAATGAACCACGCCCAGCAGCAGGGACCTGTACACTGGTGAGAGACACAAACTCTCCGAGTAACTCTTTGGGTCAGGCAGCAACTCTGAAGAGAAAAAGGATAAGTGATGCTTCGGCAATGTGTGTCCATCTTTGGTTTAAACCAGTATCTGTAGTTCTTTGTTCCTCCTTGTGTACTGGTGTTGGCGTTGAATTCTTACTGTCAGGTGTAAAGAAAAACAGAGAAAGACTTTCCTTCAGGAGATTTCGCATTGGAGCGGACAATATGCGGAGGGAAGAACTATCCAGGCAGACCACACCATACACGATTACATCAGGGAGAGCAACAAAAAAACTAAGAGCTGAATATTGTGTTCAAACTCAAGAGAAAGTGTAGATAAAACAATAGAGCTACAAGAAAAACTGAAAGATCAGGAATTATTTGCTGGCATAGAGTAGTTAGTTCAAGTGTCTGAGCTCTGTACTGCTGCCAAAAAACTCGTGCTAATTTGCTTTGGGCTGTGAATACATTCTCAAATGTTCCAAATACACGAACATATTTTTTATCGTTTCAATCAGGCCACCCGGTTACGTGGCGAGAAGATTAGATAAAACATTAATGAAACTTGATTCAGATACTCTGGAGATTGAACGGACCAACATGGTGCTAAAACCTCTGGAAGAAACAACACGTGTCTCAACAGTCATCGACCCCTCTGTAAAATACGGAATATTCCTACTAAAGCATCGAAGCCACGTCCCGCGATTCCTCGCTCAGCAGACACTGCTGCAGTTGCAATGGGCACTGAGGCGAAAACACAACCGCGGAGCTGCAAGAATACTCACCCTCAAGCGGCCGACAGCATCAGATGCAGTCTGCAACCGTTCACTCCCCTTTATAGAAAAAAGTCATCTGACCACTGTTGTACCACCTGATCATCTGGGGGAATACTGGAACGAAAAGCAGTATTTCTGAGGGCGTGTAATGTGAAATAAAAATTGTGAAATTCAGCACAATAGTCCTTTTATAATTTTATATGTCTCTACAAGATCCCCTTTCATCCTTTCTGAACTCTAGTAAATACAGGCCCAGTCTTTCCAATCTTTCCTCATATAACAGTCCCTCCATCCCACGGATTAACCTCGTGAACCTATGCTGCACTGCTTCAATAGCAAGGACGTCCTTACTCAAATTAGGAGACCAAAACTGCACATAATACTCACGATGTGGTCTCACCAGAGCTCTATACAACTGCAGACTGACTTCTTTGCTCCTGTACTCAAATCCATTTGTTATGAAGGCCAACATGCCATTAGCTTTCTTCACTGCCTGCTGCACTTGCACGCTTACTTTCAGTGACTTGTGTACAAGGACACCAAGGTCTCTTTGCACTTCCCCTTTACCTAATCTGACACCATTGAGATAATAATCTGCCTCTTTATTTTTGCCACCAAAGTGGATAACCTCACATTTATTTACATTATACTGCATCTACCATGCATCTGCCCACTCACTCAACCTGTCCAAGTCACCCTGCAACCTAGTAACATCCTCTTAAAAAGGGAGGGAGAGAGAAAACGGGGAATTATAGACCAGTTAGCCTAACATCGGTAGTGGGGAAAATGCTAGAGTCAGTTATTAAAGATGTGATAGCATCACATTTGGAAAGTGGTGAAATCATCGGACAAAGTCAGCATGGATTTACGAAAGGCAAATCATGTCTGACGAATCTTATAGAATTTTTCGAGGATGTAACTAGTAGAGTGGATAAGGGAGAACCAGTCGATGTGTTGTATCTGGACTTTCAGAAGGCCTTCGACAAGGTCCCACATAGGAGATTGGTGTACAAACTTAAAGCAGACGGTATTGAGGGTTCAGTGTTGAGGTGGATAGAAAATTGGTTGGCGGACAGGAAGCAAAGAGTAGGAATAAACGGGTCCTTTTCGGAATGGCAGGCAGTGACTAGTGGGGTACCGCAAGGCTCAGTGCTGGGACCCCAGTTATTTACAGTGTATATTAATGATTTGGATGAGGGAATTGAATGCAACATCTCAAAGTTTGCGGATGACACGAAGTTGGGTGGCAGTGTTAGCTGTGAGGAGGATGCTAGGAGGCTGCAGAGCGACTTGGATAGATTGGGCGAGTGGGCAAATGCATGGCAGATGCAATATAATGTGGATAAATGTGAGGTTATCCACTTTGGCGGCAAGAACAGGAAAGCAGAGTATTACATGAATGGTGACCGATTAGGAGAGGGGGAGATGCAACATGACCTGGGTGTCATGGTGCACCAGTCATTGAAGGCAAGCGTGCAGGTGCAGCAGGCAGTGAAGAAGGCGAATGGTATGTTGGCATTCATAGCAAGAGGATTTGAGTTTAGGAGCAGGGAGGTTCTACTGCAGTTGTACAGGGCATTGGTGAGACCGCACCTGGAGTATTGTGTGCAGTTTTGGTCTCCTAATCTGAGGAAAGACGTTCTTGCCTTAGAGGGAGTACAGAGAAGGTTCACCAGATTGATCCCTGGGATGGCGGGACTTTCATATGAAGAAAGACTGGATAGACTAGGCTTGTACTCGATGGAATTTAGAAGACTGAGGGGGGATCTTATAGAAACATATAAAATTCTTAAGGGGTTGGAGAGGCTAGATGCGGGAAGATTGTTCCCGATGTTGGGGGAGTCCAGAACCAGGGGTCACAGCTTAAGGGTAAGGGGGAAGTCTTTTAGGACCGAGATGAGAAAACATTTCTTCACCGAGAGAGTGGTGAGTCTGTGGAATTCTCTGCCACAGAAGGTAGTTGAGGCCAGTTCATTGGCTATATTTAAGAGGGAGTTAGATGTGGCCCTTGTGGCTAAAGGGATCAGGGGGTATGGAGAGAAGGCAGGTACAGGTTACTGAGCTGGATGATCAGCCATGATCATATTGAATGGCGGTGCAGGCTCGAAGGGCCGAATGGCCTACTCCTGCACCTATTTTCTATGTTTCTATGTTTCTTTCAGTTCCTCTGTCTCCCTTGATCCTCTGTCCACAGGTACATCTGGGAGGATATTTGTGTCTTCCTTGGTGAAGACAGACCCGAAGAACCTGTTCAACTCTTCTGCCATTTCCTTGTTACCCATAATAATTTCACCCGTTTCTGCCTTCAAGGGACCCAGATTTGTCTTTACTAATCTTTTTTTCTTAACATACCTAAAGAAGCTTTTACTGTCCTTCTTTATATTCTTGGCCAGTTTGGCTTCATACCTCATCTTTTCAGCCCGTATTGCCCTTTTTGCTATCTTCTGTTGTCCTTTGAAAGTTTCCCAATCCTCTTGCTTCCCGCTACTCTTTGCTGTGTTATACATCTTTTCTTTTAGTTTTATTCCATCCTTAACTTCCCTTGTCAGCCACCGTTGCCTCCTACTCCCCTTAGAATCTTTATTCCTCTTTGGAATGAAATAATCCTTCATCTTCTGGATTATGCCCAGAAATTCCTGCCATTGCTGTTCCACTGTCATTCCTGTGAGGATCTTTTTCCATTCGACTATGGCCAGCTCCTCTCTCATGCCTTCATAGACCCATTTGTTCAACTGCAACGCTGACATTCCTGGTTTAACCTTCTCCCTCTCAAATTGCAGATTAAAACTAATCATATTATGGTCACTATCTCCAAGCGGTTCCTTTACCTTGAGTTGCCTTGTTAATTCTGGTTCATTGAACAACACTAAATCCAGAATTGCCTTCTCGCTTGTAGGCTCCAGTACAAGCTGCTCTGAATCCATCTTGGAGTCACTCTACAAACTCCCTTTCTTGGGGTTCAGAACCAACCTGATTTTCCCAGTCCACCTGCATATTGAAATCCCCCATAACCACCATGGCATTACCTTTGTTACATGCCAATTTTAACTCCTGCTGCAACTTACACCCTATATCCGGCCTACTGTTTGGGTTCTGTAGATAACTCCCATTAGTGTATTCTTACCTTTACAATTCCTCAACTCTATCCACAGTAACTCTACATCGTCAGTCCCAATGTCACCCCATGCAAGGGACTGAATTCCATCCCTCACCAACAGAGCTAATGAGACGATTCGAGCTTGGACAGGGCATCTTGTCGACATGAACGAGTTTGGCCAAAGGGCCTGTTTCCATGCTGTATGACTATAGACAATAGACAATAGACAATAGGTGCAGGAGTAGGCCATTCAGCCCTTCGAGCCAGCACCGCCATTCAATGCGATCATGGCTGATCACTCTCAATCAGTACCCCGTTCCTGCCTTCTCCCCATACCCCCTCACTCCGCTATCCTTAAGAGCTCTATCCAGCTCTCTCTTGAAAGCATCCAACGAACTGGCCTCCACTGCCTTCTGAGGCAGAGAATTCCACACCTTCACCACTCTCTGACTGAAAAAGTTCTTCCTCATCTCCATTCTAAATGGCCTACCCCTTATTCTTAAACTGTGGCCCCTTGTTCTGGACTCCCCCAACATTGGGAACATGTTTCCTGCCTCTAATGTGTCCAATCCCCTAATTATCTTATATGTTTCAATAAGATCCCCCCTCATCCTTCTAAATTCCAGTGTATACAAGCCCAATCACTCCAGCCTTTCAACATACGACAGTCCCGCCATTCCGGGAATTAACCTAGTGAACCTACGCTGCATGCCCTCCATAGCAAGAATATCCTTCCTCAAATTTGGAGACCAAAACTGCACACAGTACTCCAGGTGCGGTCACTCCAGGGCCCGGTACAACTGTAGAAGGACCTCTTTGCTCCTATACTCAACTCCTCTTGTTACGAAGGCCAACATTCCATTGGCTTTCTTCACTGCCTGCTGTACCTGCATGCTTCCTTTCATTGACTGATGCACTAGGACACCCAGATCTCGTTGAACTCCCCCTCCTCCTAACTTGACACCATTCAGATAATAATCTGCCTTTCTATTCTTACTTCCAAAGTGAATAACCTCACACTTATCTACATTAAACTGCATCTGCCATGTATCCGCCCACTCACACAACCTGTCCAAGTCACCCTGCAGCCTTATTGCATCTTCCTCACAATTCACACTACATATATGCCAGATTGGAAACCTTCATGTTGATGCATCCAAGCTAACAAAAATGTCAGCTAGTAGTCCATATGAGTGGCACTGCCTAGAATTGAATTGAATTGAATAAATTTTATTAGCCAGTTATGTATACATACAAGGAATTTGCCTTGGTGCTTTGCTCACAAGGATAACAACATGATATACAGTAGACAATTAAAAATAAAACATTACAACTTAAACATGTGAAGAATAAAACAAAATACCAAAGCAAAAGGAGGCGACAGACTTTTGATTGTTGAGTAGAAGTACTGCTCATGGAAAGAAACTGTTTTTATGTCTGGCTGTGGCGACTTTGACAGTCCGGAGTCGCCTCCCAGAGGGAAGTGCTTCAAAGAGTTTGTGGCCAGGGTGAGAGAGGCCAGAGAGGGAAATAAAATTGTTGTACAAAGGTAATTTATCACAACACATAATGACACAACTGAAATAAAACTGGAAAATGCTGGGGAACATGAAGCTCATCAGCAAATGTGGGAACAGTAAGCCTTCACCACAACAATCGTGAACATCTATTTCCACAGACACTCTTTGACTTTCTCAATTCTCCTAGCATATTGTGGTTATTATTGGTAATGCAGAAAACGTAGTTTCAAAAAATTGACATTTTAATAACAATTCATTGCAGGGCTTCAGAGCATTTGTAGCAAAATAAAATGTTGAACTCTGCAAAAAATAGTGCTCATCTATAATAATATAAAATCCTGGATACAAAATTGGCTTGATGGTAGGAAGTAGAGAGTGGTGGTGGAAGGTTATTTTTCAGACTGTCGGGTTGTTCCCAGTCTCTAGAATTTATACCTTAGAGATGCAGTTTGGCCATCATCCCTTTTACTAACACTATCCTACACACTAGGGACAATTTTACTGAAGCTAACTAACCTAAAAATCTGCATGTCTTTGGAATATGGAAGAAATCGGAACAGCCAGAGAAAACCCACGCAGTCACGGGGAGAATGTACAAACTTCATACAGACAACAGCCCTGGTCAGGATCAAACCCAGATCTCTGTCGCTATAAAGCAGCAACTTTACTGCTGCACCACTGTGCTCATCCTTGGTGATGCACCTCTGTGGTCCTGTTGTTTTTATTGGCATATATTGTTAAAAACCGGTCGGGACCAGCCTGCAACACAGGCCGGTAGAGGAGCGAAAGGTGAAGGAGCCAGTGCGGGTTTTGGCTGCAGAATTTATAGCCTTGGTGAGATTTTCCAGAACAGCAAATCCAGTAACTAAAATTGTAAATTAGATAATTAGTTCATTGAACAGCAAATAAAAGCTGGGCTTGTTCTAGGGGAGCAGTCTTCTGTAGGAGAAGTGCCTCGGTGAGTAAAGTGTGAGGCTTTTGCTCAAGAGGCTTAGTCGAGGAGGCTGAGGCAAGGAGGCGACACTTGATTCAAAATTTGTCCACTGAAGAAATGGCAGACAAGTTGGTGCAGTGTTTCCTGCAGGATGGGGGAAGTCAGGAACACTGCTGGAAACTATACCTGCTGAAATTGTGTCCAGGTGCAGCTCCTGAATAAACGTGTCGGGGAACTGCAGCAGCAGCTGGATGACCTCAGGGCCATCCGGGAAAACGAGAGTTTCCTGGACAGGACCTACAGTGAGGTTGTCACACCAAGGATACAGGAAGAGTGAAGGTGGGTGACTGTGAGAAAGAGGAGTAAACGTGGAATGCAGGAGACCCCGGTGGCTGTGCCTAGAGAAAACAGGTACACCCTCTCGGGAGCTGTCGGGTTGACGACGCTTCTAGTCCGAGCGACGGACAGGTCGGTGGCTCCAATCCCAGCGATGGGACTAGATCGGCGAGACTGATGTCGGGCAGAGCCATAGTTGTGGGTAACTCCATTGTCCAAGGTGCGGACAGGATATTCTTTGGCGGCAGGCGAGACCTGAGGAGGTGTGTTGCCTCCCTGGTGCCAGGGTAAAAGATGTCACTGACCGACTTCAGAACATCTTCACGAGGGAAGGTGAGCAGCCGGAAGTGATTGTGCATGTGGGCACAAATGGCTTCGGGAAGAAGCGGAAGAAGGTTCTGCAACGTGAGTTTAGAGTTAGGAAGGCAGCTGAAAAGCAAAACTTTTAGGGTGGTTATCTGTGGATTGTTTCCAGTACCTCATGCTGGTGAGGGCACGAACAGGGAGATAGGGGATCTGAATGTGTGGCTCAGGGGCTGGGATTTAGATTTATAGACCACTGGAATTTTGTCTGGGGTAGGGGTGACCTGTACAAAAGGGACGGGTTACACCTTAACTGGAGGGGGACCAACATTCTGGCAGGCAGGTTTGCTAGTGCTACATGGGTGGGTTTAAACTAAATAGCTGGGGGGGGGGGGGGGGGGAAGGGGGGGAGTGGAGGGAGTGGAGGGGTTGATGACAGAAAGTTCAAGAAGGGATAAGAGAGTAAGGTCAGGTGAAATAGGAACTGGTGTGAGAGGGGAGGTGAATACTGAATTAAAAGTGTTATATATGAATACACGAAGTATAAAGTGGATGAACTTGAGGCTCAGTTAGAAAATGGTAAGTATGATGTTGTGGGAATTACAGAAACATGGCTGCAAGAGGATCAGAGCTGGGAACTGAATATTCAGGGCTTTATGCCCTATTAAAAAGACAGACAGGTGGACAGAGGGGGTGGGGTAGCTCTGTTGGTAAGGAATGAAATCCAGTCCCTTGCGAGGGGTGACATAGAATCAGAAGTTGTAGAGTCATTGTGGATAGAAATGAGAAATTGTAAGGGTAACTCCTAATGGGAGTTATCTACAGGCCCCCAAACAGTAGGCTGGAGATAGGGTGCAAGTTGCATCAGGAGCTAAAATTGGCATGTAACAAAGGTAATGCTACGGTGGTTATGGGAGATTTCAATAGTCTTAGAGCAGCTTGTACTGGAGCCTAACAGGGAGAAGGCAATTCTGGATTTGGTGTTGTGCAATGAACCAGATTTGATAAGGGAACTCAAGATAAAGGAACCATTAGGAGTTAGTGACCATAATATGATAAGTTTTATTCTGCAATTTGAGAGGGAGAAGGTAAAATCGAAAGTGTCAGTATTGCAGTTGAACAAAGGGGATTATGGAGGCATGAGAGAGGAGTTGGCCAAAGTTGACTGGAAAGGGACTCTAGCAGGAAAGACGGTGGAGCAGCAATGGCATGTGTTTCTGGCAATAATCCAGAAGATGCAGGATCATTTCTTTCTAAAGAGGAAGAACAATTCTAAGGGGAACTAAGAGGAGACCGTGGCTGACAAGGGAAGTGAAGGACAGTATAAAAATAAAAGAGAAGTTGTATAACATAGCAAAGATGAACGGGAAGTCAAAGGATTGGGTAACTTTTAAAGAACAACAGAAGGTAACTAAATACGGGGAGAAAAGATGGAGTACGAAAGTAAGCTAGCCAAGAATATGAAGCTTCTTTAGGTATATGAAGAGGAAAAAATTAGTTAAGACTTGAAGACAGAAACAGGTGAATTTATTATGGGGAACAACAAAATGGCAGATGAGTTGAACAGGTACTTTGGTTCTGTCTTCACTCAGGAAGCCACAAATCTCCCAGATGTATTAGGGGGACAGAGGACATAGGGTGATGGAGGAACTGAAAGAAATTCACATTAGTCAGGAAATGGTGTTGGGTAGACCGATGGGACTGAAGGCTGATAAATCCCCAGGGCCTGATGGTCTGCATCCCAGGGTACTCAAGGAGGTGGCTCTAGAAATCGTGGAAGCAATGGTGATCATTTTCCAATGTACTATAGATTCTGGATCAGTTCCTGTGGATTGGATGTTAGCTAAAGTTATCCCACTTTTCAAGAAAGGAGGGAGAGCGAAAGCAGGGAATTATAGACCAGTTAGCCTGACATCTGTGGTGGGGAAGTTGCTGGAGTTGATTATTAAAGATGTAATGGCAGTGCATTTGGATAGCAGTAACAGGATCAGATCAAGTCAGCATGGATTTACGAAGAGGAAATCATGTTTGACAAATCTTCTGGAATCTTTTGAGGATGTAACGAGTAAAATGGACAAGGGAGAGCCAGTGGATGTAGTATATCTGGACATTCAAAAACCTTTGATAAGGTCCCACACAGGAGATTAGTGGGCAGAAATAGAGCACATGGTATTGGGGGTAGGGTATGGATAGAAAATTGGTTGGCAGACAGGAAACAAAGAGTAGGGATTAACGGGTCCCTTTTAGAATGGCAGGCAGTGACTAGTGGGGTGCCGCAAGGCTTGGTGCTGGGACCGCAGCTATTTACAATGTACATTAATGATTTAGATGATGGAATTAAAAGTAACTTTAGCAAATTTGCAGATGACACAAAGCTGGGTAGCAGTGTGAGCTGCGATGAGGATGCTATGAGGCTGCAGGGTGACTTGGATAGGTTGGGTGAGTGGGCAGATGCATGGCAGATGCAGTATAATGTGGATAAATGTGAGGTTATCCACTTTGGTGGCAAGAACGGGAAGGCAGATAATTATATGAATGGTGTCAGGTTAGGAAAAGGGAAAGTACAACGAGAACTGGGTGAACTTGTACATCAGTCACTTAAAGTAAGCATACAGGTACAACAGGCAGTGAAGAAAGCTAATGGCATGTTGGCCTTCATAACGAGAGGAGTTGAGTATAGGAGCAAAGAGGTCCTTCTGCAGTTGTACAGGGCCCTGGTGAGACCGCACCAGGAGTATAGTGTGCAGTTTTGGTCTCCAAATTTGAGGAAGGACATTCTTGCTATTGAGGGAGTGCAGTGTAGGTTCACTAGGTTAATTCCCAGAATGGCGGGACTCTAATATGTTGAAAGACTGGAGCGACTAGGCTTGTATACACTGGAATTTAGAAGGATGAGAAACATCTTATTGAAACATATAAGATTATTAAGGGATTGGACATGCTCGAGGCAGGAAACATGTTCCCAATGTTAGGGGAGTCTAGAACCAGGGGCCACAGTTTACGAATAAGGGGTAGGCCATTGAGAACAGAGATGAGGAAAAACCTTTTCACTCAGAGAGTTGTAAATCTGTGAAATTCTCTGCTTGAGAAGGCAGTGGAGGCCAATTCTCTGGATGCTTTCAAGAGAGAGTTAGATAGAACTCTTAATGATAGCGGAGTCAGGGGGTATGGGGAGAGGGCAGGAACGGGGTACGGATTGTGAATGATCAGCCATGATCACATTGAATGGCGGTGCTGGCCCGGAGGGCCAAATGGCCTTCTCCTGCACCTATTGTCTATTGTCTATTTAGTAGTGTAATAAATTACTGAGTGAATCAAAACTGTTATCTGAATCCAGTGATTTATCGAACACAACAATTCCCGTTGAAATTCATTTTCCAGAAAGTGACATCTTACAGTGGTAAAGATACTTTGGCCTTCATCAGTCAGAGCATTGACTTTAGAATTTGGGATGTTATGTTGCAGATGACAGCAATGATGTATGAGCACATTGCCAGGACTCGAGAAAGAGAGAGAGAGAGAGGGAGAGAGAGAGAGTCAGTTACAGGGAGTGGTCGTGCAGGCTGGGACTTTAATCTTTTAGCCTTGGAGACTGAGGGGTGATCTTACAGAGTGGCGTAAAATCATGAGGAGCATAGACATGGTGAATACACAGTCTTTTTCACGGGGTCGGGGAATCAAGAACTAGTGGGCATGCAGTAGGTTTAAGATGGGAGAGGAGAGATGTTATCGGAATGTGAAGGTCAACTTTTCTAAAAGAGAGTGGTACATGAATGGATGAGCTGCCAAAGGTACTGATTGAAGCAGGCATAATAGCAACATTTAAAAGACATTTGGACAGGTATATGGATAGGAAAATTTCAGAAGGATATGGGTCAAACACGGGCATACAGTACAAGATTACATGGAATCTGGGTCAGCATAAATGAGTTGGGTAGAAGGGCATTTCCATGCAGTATGATTTGATGACAATCACTACAGCAATTTGTTAGCTTATTGTGCAACTATGTCCTCAGGATGATTAAAATGCACCATTTGCAAAATTGAACAATACGTCAACAAAGCTTAAAAATACAATTTTAGCATGTTCCAACTGGTTCCTTGTACCCACTTATTACATGTTAGTAAATGCAGAGATGTCCTAAATAAGCTCTCCTTTGGCACCCTGAGAACCTCTCACAAGTTCCTGAATGTGCAGGTATTGAACTGAATTGAATAAATGTTATTAGCCAAGTATGCACACATACAAGGAATTTGCCTTGGTGCTTTGCTTGCAAGTAACAACATGACATACAGTATACAATTAAGAGTAAAACATAAAACATTAAAACATTAAGAATAAAATATTATAGTTTAAACATGTGAAGAATGAAATAAAATACCAGAGCAAAAGGAGGCTACAGACTTTTGACTGTTGAGTACAGCTATTGCTCCTGGAAAAGAACTGTTTTTATGTCTGGCTGTGGCAGATTTGACAGGACAGAGGTGCCTTCCAGAGGGAAGTGCTTCAAAGAGTTTGTGGCCAAGGTGAGAGGGGTCAGAGATGATCTTCCCCGCTCGCTTCCTGGCCCTTGCAGTGTACAGTTCATCAATGGGAGTAAGGTTGCCGCCAACAACCTTCTCGGCTGATCGAACGATGTGCTGCAGCCTCTGGATGTCATGCTTGGTGACTGAGCCAAACCAGACCATGATCAAGAAGGTGAGGACAGACTATGACGGCAGTATAAAACTGGGGTATTGCTAAACTATTGAGGACATTTCTTATGGTCAATGCCAAATGTCCTGGGAAATTCAACAACTCTTTTTAGTTTAGAGACAGAGCATGGAAATCGGCCCTTTGGCCCACTGAGTCCTCGCTGGGCATTGATCATCCATTCACAATAGTTCCACGTTATCCCACTTTCTCATTCTTCGTTACACACAAGGGGCAATTTAAAGAAGCTAATTAACCTGCAAACCCTCACGTCTTTGGGAGGTGGGAAGAAACCGGAGCACCCAGATGAAACCCACATGGTCACAGGGAGAACTGCAAATTCCACACAGATATGTCCTGAGGTCAGGATTGAACACGGGTCTCTGGTGCGGTGAAACGGCAGCTCTACCAGCTGTAACACTGTGGCGCCCAAGGTTTCTCCTTCACCTGACATATTTCAAAAGCTTCACCTGACATAGAGCTGGATCTTGGAGAATAAGGATCCTTGGTGTGGTTAAGGCATCTGTCTATGTCTCCGGTGGCCAAACCCTATGACAACAATGACCTGGGAGGCAACTGGAAGGGAGGAGTGAAGAATGCCATTGGAACTCTCAGGATGCAATTCCAGGTTCTGCTCCATTTCCAGAATGGCCTGCAGTGCTTACAGGCAGGGTTTGAAACATTATCATCATTGACTGCCCCTGCATAATCTTGCCCTTAGGCGGGCTCAGCTTTTATCCAGGATCTGCAGTGATAGGGGAAGGAGAATCATTCATGGCAGGAAAAGGAAGGGAATCCTGATTAATGTTGAGACAAGAAGACCCGCTCTGCGTGTACTCCCGGGCTCAATCTGATTCTCTCCAGATTTTCTCGAGAAAAGCGCACCATGGGCCCTGTGCTCAGACAGAGAAGTTGTGAGGGTGCTTATGACAGACTGTAGAGCTGTGCCAACTAAGATCGCCTTAAGTACCAAGAGATCTTCTCACAAATTCCTGAATGTGCAGGTATTGCAAAATTATTGAGAACATTCCTTACGGTCAATGCCAAATGACCCGGTTTGAGAGCTGAGAGAAGAGAATCTGGGAGGGGAGATGAGACTCGGGTATCTGGATCCACTGGGCCACCTGTTGGGGTTTATTTCTCAAGATGAAGGCTTGGATTCTGGAAGGCACTTGCATTGATCCAGTGATCCATTGTTGACCATTAAAACAATGGTCAACTTCCAAAGATTTTGTTTCAAAGACCCATTGTCATAATTCAAAGAATGCCGCACTGGTGGAGCTGACAGCACTGGGAAACCTCATTGATGGTGGTCTCTTAGTAGAGAGGATTGTTGAGGTACAGAAGTTGCTCCCCATACTTCTAGCCCCATGGATAGTGCAATGGAAGTTTGGTGGAGAATTTTGGGCTGGCAACGTTTAGTGACAGCGAGCATTCTTATGTGAAATATTAAATAGATCTCAACTCTCAAGTTGCTGTGAAGAGTGAGCCATCATGCAACAATTGTTTGCCAATTGAAGGCCTTGGATGTCCTTGGTGATGAATTTTTTTTCAACCCAGAAGCAACAAGAATTAAATGCTTCCAGACCTGTCAATGGCAGTAAGGTCAGGGAGATATTCCAGAAAAGGAATGATACAATAATCCTTAACAGCAGAGCAGGCAATGGAAAACTGAAAGTTGCAAACATGGAAAAAGCCTGAAATAGAGAAATAGGTCCAATAGCCTCCATGTCACTGAACTCGGCTAACAATTGGCAAGGTCAACTCCCACCCAGTACGCGCACATTTTTCCAACCATCTCCCACGTTCCCTCCCAGTCACCCATCCCCTTTCCCCTCCTTCATATCCTCGTCTACCATCCCCGTGTCCCCCATTTTCTTTTTATCTCCACTCTTTTCCCTCCGCCCTGTCCTCTTCCACTCACATCCCTTCCTCCAGCTTTACATTCCACTCCTCTCCTTCTCTCCCTATCTGCCACCCTCTTGCCTCTTTTTCTCCTCTAAACTTTATCACTTATTCCACCCATCTGCCAATCAACACACCCGTCCACCTCATTTGATGCATCTATCACTTGCCAGAGTTTGTCCTGCCCCCACCTCACTCTTCCAGCGTTCTCCCCCTTACTCCATCAGAATGAAGAAGGGTCCCGACCCCAAAATGTCATCTGTCCATTTCTTCCACATATACTGCCTGACACGCTGTGTATCTCCAGCACATTGTTTAGTTTAGTTTCGTTTAGTTTAGAGATACTGCGAGGAAACAGGCACTTCAGTCCACCGCCCGCACCGACCAGCGATCCCCTCATAGTAACACCATCCTACACATACTAAGGACAATTTACATACACCAAGCCAATTAACCTACATGCCTGTATGTCTTTGGAGTTTGGGAGGAAACCGAAGATCTTGGAGAAAACCCTAACTGAAAAGAGGGTGTGGAACTCCACGTGTAACAAGCCCACATTAGAAACATTGTATGAGCAGGCTACTGTCAGATTTAATGCCTTATGGGAATGAAGGACATGCAGCAAGGGAAGGGATACAACAGCAAGCCAAAAATCTGCAACATAATGGCCTTCAAACATACGTGAACAGCGAAGATACTGTGAGTAAAGTGGTATGCTGGTTTCTATTCAAAGAGCACCAGGTAACCCACCGATAATGCATTATTGTGTAGGAAGGAACTGCAGAGGCTGGTTTACAACAAAGATAGACACAAAATGCTGGAGTAACTCAGCAGGGTGGGCAGCATCTCTGGATAGAAGGAAGAGGTGATGGTCGGGTCGGGTCCCTTCTTCAGACTGAGAGTGAGGGAAGAGGGAGACACAGAGAGAGGATGTTGTTCCTGTTCCAGGTGTTAACTGGCTCATCCCCGAACACTCTCTCCTTTACATTGATGACTGCATCGGTGCTATCTCCTGCACCCATGCAGAACCCATGGACTTCATGACCTTCACCACCACTTTCCATCCTGTACTCAAATTCACTTAGACCATGTCAGACACTTCTCTCCCCTTTCTTGATCTTACCGTCTCCATCACAGGAAATAGACGATTGAATGACGTCTATTGTAAACCAACTGACTCCCACAACTATCTAGACGACACTTCTTCCCACCGTGCTTCCTGCAAAGACTCTATCCCCTACTCCCAATTCCTCCGTCTACTCCACATCTGCGCCAAGATGAGGTGTTCTATACAAGGGCATCGGAGATGTCCTCATTCTTTAGGGAACAGGGGTTCCCCTCTCCCATCATAGATGAGGCTCTCACAGGTGTCTCCTCGGTATCCCACAGCTCTGCTCTTGCTCTCACTCACTCTAGTCGCAACAGGGACAGAGCCAACCCAGAGTCGGCCCTCACATACAACGCATAATCTACTGACATTTTCGCCACCTCCAACAGGATCCCACCACTAATCACATCTTCCCATCTCCACCCCTTTCCGCCTTCCGCAGAGACCATTTCCTCTGCAACTCCCTGGTTAACTCATCCTTTCCCACCCAACCCCCCCCCCCCCCCAGGTACCTTCCCCAGCAACCGGAGGAGATGCAACACCTGTCCTTATACCTCCTCCCTCCACTCTGTCAAGGGACCCCAACAGTCCTTTCAGGTTAGGCAGAGATTCATTTGCACCTCCTCAACTTCATCTACTGTATCAGTTGTTCAAACTATGGATCCTTATACATCGGCATGACCAAACGTAGACTGGGTGATCGTTTCGCTGAACACCTGCGCTCAGTCTGCCTGGACCTACTTGATCTCCTGGTTGCCAAACATTTTAATTTTTCTTCCCATTCCCACGCTGACCTTTCTGTCTTTGGCCTATTGTCAGAGTGAGGCCAAACACATATTGGAGGAACAGTATCTCATGTTTCACTAAGGCAGCTTACAACCCAGTGGTATGAATATTGATTTCTCTAACTACAAGTAACCCTTGTATTCCCTCTCTCTCCGTCTCTCCCCCACCCAAGTCGTACCAGCTTCAAAGCCGCCTTGTTGAGTCTTATTGTCCGTATTCGTTTCCCTTTCCCCCGACCCTCAGTCTGAAGAATGGCTCACCCGAAACGTCACCTATTCCTTTTCTCCAGAGATGCTGTCTGACCCGCTGAGTTACTCCGGCTTTTGTGTCCATCTGAAAGGTCAGTATGGGAATGGGAGGGGGAGTTAAAGTGTTTCGCATTATTATGCAATATTAGTGGCTGTGATTTTAAGATCCCAAAACATATTAAGGGGAATAGTTCATTCTAACCAAATAGGTTAATCAAGGATTTTTACAAATGAATGCTATAATTGAAGTGTACACTGCTATCCTGGAAATGTTGCCTGGGTTTCCTGCTGGGATACTGGCTCAAACCCCATCCCTCATCACTGCTAAAAACACAGGCACATCAAGGAAAATATGACCATGATCTTCTCAATTCTTTGAAAGGATAAGCAAACCTTTAGCATTTGTAATGCTCTCCCAGGCTAAAATCCCTAGCATTGAAGTCCCAGTTACACTTGGTTAACATGGGTGATTCAACACCAACCTCCTGAAACACAAACTCTCTTCTGACTCTGTCATGGGAGGAGGTCACCAGGCAGATAAAGATTTCTTGAAGAAGGGCAACATCCCCACCGAGTTCTGGGAACCACTGGCACATAACTGCTCAACGTTGGGAAACTCAGTGTCGTAAATTGCAAGCACGTAGAAGCAGCAGAAGAGCATCACCTCACAAATTACCCGCCCACCCTGTCATTTGTATTAACTGGGGTCTGCTGATGAGGACATTCAACAAATAAAGAAACAATCAATATTAAAGTGAAGGTGGGCACTGTGGCATGCATCACGCCATCTTTCATCACCCTGTATTTCTTGGGGAATTCAGGCCATATAACACGCCTCCAATCTGCATGATGTGCTGTACGTACAGTGTATATTTAACCTGGAAATGAACAGTAAAATCTATTTTCAAATAGCTAAAACTTTGTTTTCAGTGTGTTGATTTCTGTATCTTGGTTGCCTGTATGCTAGTTGCCTACCCCTTTGTGACAGCAAAATAGAGGGTGTACAAGGGAGAAAGCCAGAGAGGGAGAGGGAGAGTTGACTGAGGACTGTTAAGTCAAGTCAAGTCAAATTTATTTGTCACATACACATACTCGATGTGCAGTGAAATGAAAGTGGCAATGCCTGCGGGTTGTGCACAAATATAATTACAGTTACAGCATATAAATAAAGTTAATAAGTTACTAAACATAGCACAAAAAGTGTCGACAAAAATTTAGTCTCTGGGGTTATCAAAGTTGACAGTCCTGATGGCCTGTGGGAAGAAGCTCCGTCTCATCCTCTCCGTTTTCACAGCGTGACAGCGGAGGCGTTTGCCTGACCGTAGCATCTGGAACAGTCCGTTACTGGGGTGGCAGGGGTCCCTCATGATCTTGCTTGCTCTGGATCTGCACCTCCTGATGTATAGGTCCTGCAGGGGGACGAGTGTAGTTCCCATGGTGCGTTCTGCCGAACGCACTATTCTCTGCAGGGCCATCCTGTCCTGGGCAGAGCTGTTCCCAAACCAGACTGTAATGTTGCCGGACAGGATGCTCTCTACAGCCCCAGAGTAGAAGCAATGGAGGATCCTCAGCGACACTCTGAATTTCCTCAGTTGTCTAAGGTGGTAAAGGCGCTGCTTAGCCTTACCCACCAGTGCGGCAATGTGCGTTGCCCACGTCAGATCCTCTGAGATGCGGACTCCCAAGTATTTGAAATTGCTCACCCTATCCACAATAGACCCATTTATCTCCAGTGGCGTGTACGTCCTTGGATGTTTAGCCCTTCTGAAGTCCACAATCAGCTCCTTTGTTTTAGTGACATTCAAGAGGAGGCTATTGTCCTGACACCAGAGTGCCAGATCAGCCACCTCCTCCCGGTAGGCCTTCTCATCGTTGTTGGAGATCCGGCCCACCACCACAGTGTCATCAGCAAACTTGATGATGGAGTTTGAGCTGAACCTGGCCCTACAGTCATGTGTGTACAGGGAGTACAGTAGGGGGCTAAGGACGCAGCCCTGGGGGGATCCTATGTTCAGGGTGAGGGAGCTAGATGTGTGTTCCCCCATCCTGACCACTTGGGGCCTGGCAGTGAGAAAGTCCAGGACCCAGGCACACAGAGGGGTGCTAAGCCCCAGTTCCAGCAGCTTCTCAACCAGTCTGCTGGGGACTATTGTGTTGAATGCTGAACTAAAGTCAATGAACAGCATCCTCACATAGCCCCCCTGGCTGTCCAGATGAGAGAGAGCGGTGTGTAGAACCTGGGAGACCGCATCATCCGTGGACCTGTTCGGACGGTATGCGAACTGTAGTGGGTCCATGTTGCGAGGAAGGAGGGCGCAGATGTGCTTCTTGACTAGCCTCTCCAAGCATTTCATGACAACCGAGGTGAGGGCCACCGGTCGGTAGTCATTTAAACACGCTGGAGAGGCATTCTTTGGCACCGGTACAATGATGGATCTTTTGAAGCATGCAGGGACCACGGACTTTGCCAAGGAGAGGTTGAATATTGTGGTGAGCACTGGAGCAAGCTGAGTAGCACAAGACTTTAGTACTCGCCCAGATATACCATCTGGGCCTCCAGCTTTCCTCGTGTTCACACGCGTCAGAGCCCACCTCACCTCATGCTCGGACACCGAGAATGTGTGCACATCCCCGGCGGTGGATCCCCCTCCAGCCTCGCTAGCCAGCGCCCCTTCGGTGCTGTTTTTAGACGGCGAGCTGGTGGTGTTACCCGTCTCAAACCGTGCGTAAAAAGAGTTCAGGTCATCAGCTAAGGAGGAGCCGGCACTTCCGGTTGAGGGGGTGCTGGACCTGTAGCTAGTTATAGTCCGTAGCCCCTGCCAAAGGCGCCTGGTGTCCTGCTGCTCCATCTGTGACTCCATCTTGTCCCGGTACCTCTTTTTTGCATCCTTCACTGCCCTTCGCAGTCGGTAGGACTCTCCCTTGTAGTCGTCCATGTTGCCGGATGCCAGGCCGGAGTTGTAAGCAGCGGTGCGAGCATTCAAGGCCACGCGAATAGACCTGTCCACCCAGGGTTTTTGGTTAGGGAAGATACTGACCCTTACCGTGGGGATGATGGTATCGGCTATTGTGGCAATGAAGTCCGTAACCGCTTCCGCAAACTCATTTACGTCTCTGGAACTTGCTTGGAACATGTTCCAGTCGACTTCGCTCAGTGCATCTTGCAGCATGGCCTCTGAATGGTCAGCCCACCGCTTTACGTCCCTCGTCACTGTCGCTTCCCGTACTATCCGTTGTTTGTACTCCGGCAGCAGGAAAATGGCAGCGTGGTCAGATTTCCCAAAAGGAGGGAGAGAAACGGCCTTGTAGCCTTTCCTGAACGGCGTGTAGCAGTGGTCCAAAGTTCTTTCCCCCCTGGTGACACACGTGATGTGTTGGTAGAAGTTGGGCATGACCTTTTTGAGATTTCCCCTATTGAAGTCTCCAGCCACCAGCACAGCCGCATCAGGGTTCTTGTTTTGGTGTTGACACAACACATCGTGTAGGGTGGACAGTGCCACGTCGGTGTCCGCATGCGGTGGGATATAGACGGCTGTGATGATCACCGAGCTGAACTCCCGGGGTAGGTAGAATGGTCGGCATAGGATAGTTAAATGTTCCAGGTCCGGCGAGCAGGAACGAGAAAGCGTCTTAATATTCCCAGGATTACACCAGTTATTATTGGTCAAGAAGCAGACTCCTCCGCCCTTGGATTTCCCAGATTCTTTCGTTCTGTCCGCCCGGAAAACAGTGAAGGACTCGGATGGGCAGATCACCTGGTCAGGCACCAGCGGGGTCAGCCATGTTTCAGTCAGACAAAGGATGTTACAGTTCTTTATGTCCCTCTGGAATCTGATCCTTGCCCTGAGGTCATCCAGCTTGTTCTCCAGGGACTGGACGTTGGCCAGAAGTATGCTGGGCAGAGGTGGACGTAAGGCTTGGGTTCTCAGCCTGTTCCGAACCCCCCCTCGCTTCCCTCGGTGTTTTTTCCGACTTTCCCACTGACCTGCGTTCCCACTGCTGCTGCCGCGGTGCGCTCCTTTGATGATCTCTATTGGTATATCAGTAGCAATTGAAGGACAATTCACTTGTGTTCAAACATTCACTTGGTCTTAACTTGTTTGGTTAAGGAACAAGCATTGCTTCAGGTGCAAGTTGACAATGCATCTGTTGCTGCCTGTCGACAGCTTCTCTTCACTTTTGCTCTTGGGCGCAGCAGATAATTGCCCTCTTATCCACTGCACTGACAGGAATGAGAAGGTACTAATAATGAAACAGTGAGCTCACCTCCCCGTGCCTCCCTTTCAGTCATTTTATGATCCATGGGCAGTTGCTGCTGGGACACAAGTCGGGACCTGATCAACCCCGGCTGGGTCGCCTGGGCGACGGTGTCTGATGTTGTGAGACCCGAAACACCCCATGACCCCAGGTCACATCACTGAGGATGCGTCCCAGCGCATCCAGAGGATGTATCTTTCACATTGAAGTCTGGCTCAGCCAGTGGCACCTAGGAATAGACTGGGTGACAACCAATAATAGTTTGGTGACTACTGGAGAGACAGTTGATGGCACGGAAAGACGGCTTCCGGGACAGGATGGGTTGGTACCCCAGTCTGTGTCTTTCGTGAGAAAGAAACCCAATAAGCTATGGAAAGGCCTTATGCCATCAGGCAAGAATGAAATGCTCGAAGGAGAAAGAGGTGCAGCGCACAGGCCTTGAACCTGGTGAGACGCAGGAGGAGCCCAGCCAGGACTCACTCCACAGAGCCCAGTCCCTCCATGCACCAGAGTTTCCCAAGCCCTGCAGAGTAGTTATTAAGAGGGCTGATCCGTGGACAGTTGCTGCTGGGACACAAGTTGGGGCCTGATCAACCCCGGCTGGGTTGCCTGGGCGACGGTGTCTGATGTTGTGAGACCCGAAACACCCCATGACCCTAGGTCACATCACTGAGGATGCATCCCAGCGCATCCAGAGGATGTATCTTTCACACACATATGAACTTTCAGCATCACAGAACTCATAGGACTTAATGGGAAGTGCTCTTTGATGTAAAATGGCACTGGAAAATACTGGCATTTATTCATTGTTGGGAGCTGGACACATGCCAGATAACTTTGTCAACTGCTTATGATCGTGGTTATGTTGGATATACCTTATCACACTATTGATTCCATTGTCCGACCATCCCCCCCCCCCCCCCCCCCCCAAAATTAAGCTGGTTTCTGTGTTTCACGCCAGGTGTTCTGGTGTAAACTACACCCTTGTCTCTCTCAAGCACAGCAGGAAAGATATGTTGTAAATCTAGATGCTTGTTCCCCACCCACCTGAATACCTGTAATAAATCACTTCAGTGTAAAGCTCCAGAATTAATTCTGAGAAATAATTTTGTGCCAGGTTCCCCTCAGGATCTAAAGCCCTGACTCCAATTACTGCCTAATCACTGTCAGTGAAGCACAGTATTTGTTAGGGAACAGTGAAAGATTCCCAGGAGTCAGTAGGGATGCTCCTATATCTTCAAAGAATTTTTGAGCACATTCTTGAATCTTTCGCAACGGTAATGTCTTTCCATGGCATAGGTCTGAACAGTCAACCTGTTTTGAGGCAGGCATGTGAACCACATAGCCGTCCAATTGTAGCCCACTAACTAGTGTCCGAATGCTTGCGATGTTGGCTTGATTTCTTTTCCAGTGAACATGGTGGATATTACAGAGGCACACAATGATTGTATTTTTCCAGCAACTTGACTCTTCTTTTGTAGTCATGGTTTCAGAAGCCTATTAGAGGGTAAGGATTACAGCAGCCCAGTAGACCATGACATTGCCTGGAGTGTATGCTGGAGTCAGTCAATGTTGTTTACCTAGATTTTCAGAAAGCCTTTGATAAGGTGCTGCACGTGAGGCTGCTAAGGAAGATGTGAGCCCATGGTATCATAGGAAAGATACTAGCATGGATAACAGGTTGGCTGGATGGCAAAGGCAAAGAATGTCAATAAAGGGGGCTTTTCCTGGTTGGCTGCCAGTGACTAGCGGAGTTCCGCAGGGCTCGCTGATGGGGCCGCTGCTATTCACCTTGTATATTAATGATTTGGATGAAGGGATTGAAGGCTTTGTGGCGAAGTTTGCGCATGATATGAAAATATGTGGAGGGACAGGTAGTGTAGAGAAAGCAGGAACTCTGCAGAAGGACTTGGATAGGTTGGGAGAGTGGGCAAAGAAGTGGCAGGTGGAATATAGTGTAGCAAAGTGTGGAGTCATGCATTTTGGTAGTAGGAATAAAGGAGTAGATTATTTTCTAAATGGGGAGATAATCCATAAATCTAAGGTGCACACAGGGAATTGGGACTGCTGGTGCAGGATTCCCAAAAAGTTCATCTGCAAGTTGAATCGGTTGTAAAGAATGCATATGCAATGCTAGCATTTATTTTGAGAAGGCTTGTATACAAATTCAGGGATGTAATGTTGTGTATGGGATGGATTTAGTGTTGTGTAATGATCCTGATCTGATAAGGGGACTAGAGGTAAAAGAGCCATTAGGAGGCAGTGATCACAACATGATAAGTTTTACTCTGCAAATGGAAAGGCAGAAGGGAAAATCGGAAGTGTCGGTATTACAGTATAGCAAAGGGGATTACAGAGGCATGAGGCGGGAGCTGGCCAAAATTGATTGGAAGGAGGCCCTAGCAGGGAAGACGGTAGAACAGCAATGGCAGGTATTCCTGGGAATAATGCAGAGGTTGCAGGATCAATTTATTCCAAAGAGGTGGAAAGACTCTAAGGGGAGTAAGAGACACCTGTGGCTGACAAGGGAAGTCAGGGACAGCATAAAAATTAAGGAGAGGAAGTATAACATAGCAAAGAAGAGTGGGAAGACAGAGGATTGGGACTCTTTTAACTAAAAAGGCAATACGGGGAGAAAAGATGAGGTACGAGGGTAAACTAGCCAATAATATAAAGGAGGATAGCAAAAGTTTTTTTAGGTACGTGAAGAGGAAAAAAATAGTCAAGGCAAATGTGGGTCCCTTGAAGACAGAAGCAGGGGAATTTATTATGGGGAACAAAGAAATGGCAGACGAGTTAAACCGTCACTTTGGATCTGTCTTCACTGAGGAAGATACACACAATCTCCCAAATGTTCTAGGGGCCGGAGAACCTAGGGTGATGGAGGAACTGAAGGAAATCCACATTAGGCAGGAAATGGTTTTGGGTAGACTGATGGGACTGAAGGCTGATAAATCCCCAGGGCCTGATGGTCTGCATCCCAGAGTACTTAAGGAGGTGGCTCTAGAAATAGTGGAAGCATTGGAGATCATTTTTCAATGTTCTATAGATTCAGGATCAGTTCCTGTGGATTGGAGGATAGCAAATGTTATCCCACTTTTTAAGAAAGGAGGGAGAGAGAAAACGGGTAATTATAGACCAGTTAGTCTGACATCAGTGGTGGGGAAGATGCTGGAGTCAATTATAAAAGACGAAATTGCTGAGCATTTGGATAGCAGTAACGGGATCATTCCGAGTCAGCATGGATTTACGAAGGGGAAATCATGCTTGACAAGTCTACTGGAATTTTTTGAGGATGTAACTAGGAAAATTGACAAGGGAGAGTCAGTGGATGTGGTGTACCTCGACTTTCAGAAAGCCTTCGACAAGGTCCCACATAGGAGATTAGTGGGCAAAATTAGGGCACATGGTATTGGGGGTAGGGTACTGACATGGATAGAAAATTGGTTGACAGACAGAAAGCAAAGAGTGGGGATAAATGGGTCCCTTTCGGAATGGCAGGCAGTGACCAGTGGGGTACCGCAAGGTTCGGTGCTGGGACCCCAGCTATTTACGATATACATTAATGACTTAGACGAAGGGATTAAAAGTACCATTAGCAAATTTGCAGATGATACTAAGTTGGGGGGTAGTGTGAATTGTGAGGAAGATGCAATAAGGCTGCAGGGTGACTTGGACAGGTTGTGTGAGTGGGCGGATACATGGCAGATGCAGTTTAATGTAGATAAGTGTGAGGTTATTCACTTTGGAAGTAAGAATAGAAAGGCAGATTATTATCTGAATGGTGTCAAGTTAGGAGGAGGGGGAGTTCAACGAGATCTGGGTGTCCTAGCGCATCAGTCAATGAAAGGAAGCATGCAGGTACAGCAGGCAGTGAAGAAAGCCAATGGAATGTTGGCCTTCGTAACAAGAGGAGTTGAGTATAGGAGCAAAGAGGTCCTTCTACAGTTGTACCGGGCCCTGGTGAGACCGCACCTGGAGTACTGTGTGCAGTTTTGGTCTCCAAATTTGAGGAAGGATATTCTTGCTATGGAGGGCGTGCAGCGTAGGTTCACTAGGTTAATTCCCGGAATGGCGGGACTGTCGTATGTTGAAAGGCTGGAGCGATTGGGCTTGTATAAACTGGAATTTAGAAGGATGAGGGGGGATCTTATTGAAACATATAAGATAATTAGGGGATTGGACACATTAGAGGCAGGAAACATGTTCCCAATGTTGGGGGAGTCCAGAACAAGGGGCCACAGTTTAAGAATAAGGGGTAGGCCATTTAGAACGGAGATGAGGAAGAACTTTTTCAGTCAGAGAGTGGTGAAGGTGTGGAATTCTCGGCCTCAGAAGGCAGTGGAGGCCAGTTCGTTGGATGCTTTCAAGAGAGAGCTGGATAGAGCTCTTAAGGATAGCGGAGTGAGGGGGTATGGGGAGAAGGCAGGAACGGGGTACTGATTGAGAGTGATCAGCCATGATCGCATTGAATGGCGGTGCTGGCTCGAAGGGCTGAATGGCCTACTCCTGCACCTATTGTCTATTGTCTATACCTTGGCAAGGTATGAAAGCACAATTTCACTGTTACTTAGTTTAGAGATGCAGTGCGGAAACAGCCCCTTTGGCCCACCCGGTCCACGCCGACCAGCGATCCCCGCTATCGTGGATCAACACTATCCTACACCCACTAGGGACAATTTACATCTATACCAAGTCAATTAACTTACAAACCTGTACGTCGTTGGAATGTGGGACGAAACTGTATATCTTGGAGAAAACCCACTACAGACAAGCACCCGTAGTCGGGATCGAACCCAGATCACCGGTGCTGCATTCACTGTAAGGCAGCAACTCTACCACTGTGCCACCATACCGCCCTTGTCACATGTAAGAATAAAGAATTCAATTCACATGACTACAATCAAGGCATGCACAAAAATGTCAGATAGAGCCAAGAGGAAAATACCAGACTGCAGAATACAGCATTATAGTGCCACGGAAATGAGGTAGGTTGGAAGATCGGGACTACACTCTAGCTTGTGGGAAGACCGATGACAGGGATAGAAGCTCTTGCTGATCTCTGAACAGTAGGTCAAGCTTTGACCTGTGCTGCCCTAGCAGCTGTGGCATATCTGCAGTCCGTCTGTCTGTGTTTATATGTTGGTTTTTTTGCCTTGGTTGTACTGTAAATGTGATGTTGTTTTTGGGGGGTTGTATACTATGGGGGAGGGGTGGGTGACGGGAACTGTAAATGTAAAGTCTTCCGAACAGAGACGCGACCTTTTGTTTCTGGGTCGTGTCTCCGTTCCCTCTGCGGCCTACCATCGGCCAAACCCCTGGAGCTGGCGGCCTCCAGCTGGGACTCGCCTGCGGAGGCTCCGGCCGCGTGGACGTCGGAAGCTCGCAGCCCCCTGGGTGGGGGCCGACATCGGGAGCTCAGGCAGTGGCAGTGTCTTCGCCCGCCCCGAGTCGCGGGGCTTGGGTCGGCCCGCCGCGGACTCTTCACCGTCCGGGCGCGGCCTGCAATAGGCCTCGGGATTTTCTCTGCCCGGCGGGGGCTTCGACCGCCCCGACGTGCAGCCGCAGCGGCGGTGTCTTCGCCTGCTCCGGATCGCGGCGCTTGGGTCGGCCCGCTGCGGACTTTTCACCATCCGGTGAGGCCTGGAATGTGGCAACTACAACAGCCTGACCACGGGAGAAGCCGACAGGGGAAGAGAAAATACATTTTGGCCTTCCATCACAGTGAGGAGGAGACTCACTGTGATGAATGTTTCTTTTTGTTTGATTGTGTGGACTGTGGGTAATCTTTCATTTCACTGCACATTTATGTGTATGTGACAAATAAAATTGACGTGACTTGACCTCTCCTTTGTCTATTGGATAAGGAAACTTTGCAGAACACCTCTTACAAATTATACCCCGAATCAGCCCTAGACACGATGGCGGCCCCAGTCTATAATGGGAATATTAAAATCCACAACTAATTAATAACATTCATGTTACATTCAAGTTTCCTCAAACACAAAGCAGTTTATCCAGGAAAGATTGAACATTTCTGTATAGTTTTTCAAAATGACAGAGGGTGTTCTCTGTCCTTGAACTAGGCTCTGCCATTACACTTTTAACCTGATTCCTAAACACTGAAAGAGACAGAGAAATGGCACTTCAGGCATACTTTGAGAAAATTATAAATCTCTTCACCATACATTAGCCATTTTAAACATCTGGTTTTTTTTAATGTCCAATAAGCGAGTTTGGTATCTCGATAAACGCAAGGAATCATGGGATTTGTCAAAGGTCATTCGGGATAAACAAAGAGCGTTGCTAGTGATCACAAACGCAACGCTGTTTAAACTGTGTGTACATATTGGGCGGAACTCTGTGTAACTACTTCTAAATATATACATGTAACTTAATGGCTAATGTATACTGAAACAATGGTTGATAATTGATTAAATGAAATGAAAGAAATTAAGAGTTGTATGACCTGTACATTTGCTGATTCAGTTCTGGATTTCAGTTCATATCAAATCTGGTTGAACATAAAGTTGAACTTCCGATCAAAATGATTTGCAAGTGCAACAACATCTCATTTACACATCAATGAAGGCAGTAAATTACATAATGCAAACGGTGAAAATATCATCAATATATAGAAACATATAGAAAATAGGTGCAGGAGTAGGCCATTCGGCCCTTTGAGCCTGCACCGCCATTCAATATGATCATGGCTGATCATCCAGCTCAGTAACCTGTACCTGCCTTCTCTCCATACCCCCTGATTCCTTTAGCCACAAGGGCCACATCTAACTCCCTCTTAAATATAGCCAATAAACTGGCCTCAACTACCTTCTGTGGCAGAGAATTCCACAGACTCACCACTCTGTGTGAAGAAATATTTTCTCATCTCGGTCCTAAAAGACTTCCCCCTTATCCTTAAGCTGTGACCCCTGGTTCTGGACTTCCCCAACATCGGGAACAATCTTCCCGCATCTAGCCTCTCCAACCCCTTAAGAATTTTATATGTTTCTATAAGATCCCCCCTCAGTCTTCTAAATTCCAGCGAGTATAAGCCTAGTCTATCCAGTCTTTCTTCATATGAAAGTCCTGCCATCCCAGGGATCAATCTGGTGAACCTTCTCTGTACTCCCTCTAAGGCTAGAAATGGAATTAAAGTGATGGGTAAAGTGTTTCTCAGGATGTTAAACCACTTCAGATGACCTATGGCCCGTTCAACATGAATACGAACATTGGCAATCTTCTTGGTTTTGCGTTGATTAGTCAGGATTAGTCAGGACACTCGTGACGAAGTTTTGTACTACACAACTTTACTTACACATGTACATGCAGAACCATTCAGAAGTCAACAAACGTGCACACAGCCCGTGGCCGTGGACTAGTATAGTAAGAGGTGAAAACCCCACAAATACTCTTCCTATTATCTATTGATAGTTATAGAAATCATACATTTCATTTTATTTCACCCCCCAAAACAAAAACAATAAAAAAATGGGTGTTATTGATCGTCACAATCGCTCACACACCGAACACTTGGGACAGCAAGCGACCAAGGAGAAGCCAATTAAACCATCAAAATCAATGTAGTTTTGTACAAATAAATCATAAATACACACAGTTAATAGTTTTGAAAACAGTATTTTCTTACCTCGAAGAAGCAAAACTGGAAAATACATATGAAAAGCAGGTCTGTATACACCCAGTGGCTCAGCAGGCGAGAATGTTTATCCCGAATGACCCATGACTTGGCCATGCGCAGTTGTATTACCAAACTCGCTTATTGCGTTTTCTTGAAAGCAGATTGTAGATCCCCAACCTGGTAAGAGAATACAAATGATATAGGTATCAGAATCGGGCAATGAGAAAAAAAACAATTGATCAATTGATACTTTATTGCCTTGTATACGGAGTACTTTATTTACATGCAGTATAAGCATGCAAGAGTTGCCACCTAAAGGTCGGCAACAAAATTACAAAAGTATTCAATATAGTACCTCTTCCTTCTCCCCCCCCCCCCCCCCCCCCCAACTACCGTCCCTCTTTGATCTCAGCGCCCCCCCCCCCCCCCCCCTCTCACCCGCCGTCCGGTCCCGATCAGCTCTGCACCGGAAGCAAGGCCCGGTCCAACACGGCTGCACAATAAAACAGGCTTGCATCCCCATCAAAGATGGTGATCATGTGTACGTTTGTAGTTTGGGGGGCAGTGTTATTTGTTTACACCAAGATAAACCATGGCCATTGCATTGAAAATGCTGAATGGAGAAAAAAGACATTGCCCACTTGATTTCTTTCAGTCAGTTCTCTGAATATGTCAAAGATGAAATGGTGATTTGCTTTGTTCCTTTCCTCCATTGTTTCAAACTACAATAAAAATATACAATTCAGATGATTAGAATGACTTTGATATGACAAGGTGCAGCAACCGAAGAAATAAAGCTTTATAAATTGAGGGCTGTCTACATTGATAAATTTATATTCTTCTCTGAAGTGTTCAGCTGTTATATTTTACATGCCTCAAGTATAAATTTGATTCCATTAATCAGTGTAGTGAAGCAGTTTTGGTGATGGCTTTCAGTAAACAAAGACTTCTGAATCAAGGCACACCTTGCCAAAAGGTTTATTAAGTCAATATACTATATGTGCTCAGGTAAACTGCCAAACCGATGGGAAAGTAAATATTGCGCTGAATCATATTAAATTTGGACCACTGCCCAAGGTCATCCTTACCACCACTCTTCCACCCTACCCGACCTTGGGTAGCACATAGTGAAAGAATTGCTGGCAATTCCCTGCCAAACTGGAACAACGGCTTGAAATAGTTTAAAAAAATAGTAAACCATGAAGGAGTATTTCAGCTATAAACCCACCACATTAAGCCTCCCTTGATTCTGTTTAATAACATGTTGCTAAATAGGAAAATATCTTCCAATACAAATAGATTTACGGGGTTTATTTTATGCAATGTTATCAATGAAAATCTGCAAGTAACAATTACTTGTAAATAGCAAAACATACACTTGACTGAGTCTTTTCCATTTATTTGCTCCTCCTTCCTGCAATACATTCACAAGCTCCCAACTGGCACCACCACTTTGGAAAGCTATTGAATAAGATAACTCGGACCATGCCGTCAGTCAGTCAGTCATTGAACCTTTCAGGTCTGTTTCATCTTTCAGTTCAATCACTAGTGTATTCATACTTTTTCACTCATTTTTGAACTATTTAAATGCCCCAGCCCCAAATTTGCAATGCATTTTTGTTTATTTATCTGTGGTATAGCCGGCATCTATTGTCCAATCCAAAATGCCCTCATGAATATGGTGCCTAGTCAACATCTTCAACTGTTGCTGTTATTCTTTTCATGACAGTAGTCCAATAGTGCTGTGGGATAGGGATAAGAGAGTAAGGTCGGGTAAAATCAGGACAGATGTGAGAGGAGGGGTAGTGAATGCCGAATTAAAGATGTTATATTTGAATGCATGTAGTATAAGAAACAAAGTGGATGAGCTTGTAACACAGTTAGAAATTGGTAGGTTCAATGCTGTGGGTATTAAAGATTAGAAGATGTAGAGACCTTGTGGGTGGAGCTGAGGACTAGAATACAAAAACAGGGATGTGATGCTGAAGCTTTATAAGGTGCTGGTCAGACTGTTTGGAGTATTGTGAGCAATTTTGGGCCCCATGAGGAAGGATGTGCTCGCACTGGAAAGGGTCCAGTGGAAGTTTAAAGGATTTATCTCACGAATGAGTGGGTTAACATATGATGAGCGTTTGACCACACTGGGCCTCCACTTGCTGGGGTTTAGAAGGATGAGGGGGGACCTCATTGAAACTTACCGAATATCAAAGGATTGAATAGAGTAGATGTGGAGAAGATGGTTACACTAGTGGGAGAGTCTAGGACCTCAGAATAAAAGGACGTTCCTTTAGGAAGGAGATGAGGAGGAACTTCTTCAGTCAAATTACGGTAAAACTGTAGCATGCCACTGAAGGCTATGGAGACCAAATCAATGCTATTGAGGGCGTGCAGCGTAGGTTCACTAGGTTAATTCCCGGAATGGCGGGACTGTTGTATGTTGAAAGGCTGGAGCAATTAGGCTTGTATACACTGGAATATAGAAGGATGAGGGGGGATCTTATTGAAACATATAAGATAGTTAGGGGATTGGACACGTTAGAGGCAGGAAACATGTTCCCAATGTTGGGGGAGTCCAGAACAAGGGGCCACAGTTTAAGAATAAGGGGTAGGCCATTTAGAACGGAGATGAGGAAGAACTTTTTCAGTCAGAGAGTGGTGAAGGCGTGGAATTCTCTGCCTCAGAAGGCAGTGGAGGCCAGTTCGTTGGATGCTTTCAAGAGAGAGCTCGATAGAGCTCTTAAGGGTAGCGGAGTGAGGGGGTATGGGGAGAAGGCAGGAACGGGGTACTGATTGAGAGTGATCAGCCATGATCGCATTGAATGGCGGTGCTGGCTCGAAGGGCTGAATTATCTATTGTCTATTAATGGATATTTTTAAGATGGAGATAGAGAGATTCTTGATTAGTATGGATGTCAGGGGCTATGGGGAGAAGGCAGGAGAATAGGGTTGAGGGGGAGAGATAGATCAGCCATGATTGAATGGTGGAGTAGACTTGATGGGCCAAATGGCCTAATTCTGCTCCTATCACTTATGAATTGTTTAAAGGCCAGCTGATTAAGGTGCAGGATCAGTATGTTCCAGTGAGGAGGGTGGGTAAGGATAAGGATGGCAAGGTAAAGGAACAGGAGGTTTTAATTTGGACAGGGAAAAAGGAAATATCAGGTTTAGGAATGTGGCATCAGGCAGGGCTTACGGGGAATATAAAGCAAGTAGGAAAGAACAACTCAAGGTGATTAGAATCTGGGCCATGAAATGTCACTGGCGAGTTAAGATAAGGAAAATCCTAAGGCTTTTCATACGATCTGATAAAAACAAAAGGGTCCCAGGAAGAAGCTCGGAATGCTCAAAGACAAAGGAGGGTATCTATGGTTGGAGGCGGAGGATGTAGGTGAGGTACTTTGCATTTATATTTACCAAGGAGAAGGTCTTGAAGGACAGCAAGATTGAAGTTAAGAAATATGCTTATGCAGTTTGAGATCAAAAAGGAGGTGGCGCTGAGGCTCTTGAAGAATATTATGGTGGATAAGTCCCCAGGGCCTGATGGGATCTATCCCAGGTTATTGAGAGAGGCAAGAGAGGAGATTTGTTGGGTCTTGATGAGGATCTTTGTTTCTTCTCTAGCCAGAGGCAATGTCCCAAAGGACTGGAGATTGGCCCGTGTTGTTCCTTGGATTAAGAAGGGAAGTAGAGAGGATCCAGGGAATTATAGGATAGTCAGCATCATGTCAGTGGTCGGAAAACTATTGGGGAGAATTCTTTGAGAAGGTAATTACTCCCATTTAGAAGACAATGGGCTAATTAGATATATCTAGCATTGCATGCTGTACGGCAGGTCGTGTCTTACTAATTTGATTAAGGTTTTCGAGGAGGTGACAAAGGACTGCGGTAGAACAAAGATATTCTGGCTGGAGGCCTGTGAGCATTGGAGTTCCACAGGAATCTGTGTTGGAAACTCTGCTGTTTTATCATCATATATATATATATTACACACACATATGTACACATATATACATATATATACACATATATATATATATATATATATATATAAAAACTTGGGCACAAATGCAGATGCATTGGGCAGAGAAATGGCAGATGGAGTAAGTGAACAATGGATCCAAGCTAGAGTGAGGTATAGCAAATTGGGAAAATGAATGTGAGGGGACGTGCAGATCTTGCAGTTCAAGTTCATTGAAGGTGGTAGCACAAGTTGATAGGGAGGTAATGAGGTTTTATGGTATGCTTGCCTTCATTGCTTGGGGCATTGAGTGTAAGAGCTAGAAAAGCCATTATGCAGCTCTGTAGGCCTTCTTAAGCCATATTTGGAATATTACATGCAGTTCTGGTCGCCCCATTACAGGAAGGATGTGGAAGCTTGGGAAAGGGTGCAGAGGAGGTTTGCCCGAATGCTGTCTGGATTAGAGGGTTTCCGCGACAAGGAGTTGTTGTACAATGTCCACAATGCCTGTGCCATACACAATACCAAGATCAACTCTTAACTCCTCTATATAATCCATAGCTTCCCTGCATATCCATGTGCCCATTCAAATGCAATTATCATATTTGCCTCCCACCGCAACTCTCTGTCTTCTATCAGTTAGCCAGTTCTGAATTTATAGTCACCGTAGCCAGTTCTGACCTAAATTATCTCCCCCAAACCCCACAGACATGATGTAGAACATGTTGCAGGGTGGAGAGGTGAATGGGGCTGATGAGATTGTTCTGTTTGTAGTTGGCGTGTGCACAACAACGTCCTCCTGTGTTGCAGAGGCATCCCTCAGTGTGATGAGCAATCATATTATTCTCAAAACGCGCCAGCAGCCTCTAAACACACCGCTTTCTTTTGACGCAAAGTGTTGTAGTAACTTCGCGTGTCAGGCACCATCTCTAAAGAACGTGGATAGTTTAGTTTAGTGATACAGCGTGGAAACAGGCCCTTTGGCCCACTGGGTCTACACCAACCAGCGATCCCTCCACATTAAACACAAGTCGACACACACTCGGGACAATTTACACTTATATCAAGTTAACGAACCCAAGCCAATTAACTTTCAAAAATGGACTTTGGGAGTAAGCTGAAGGAAGATCTTGGGGAAAATCCATGCAGTCATGGGGAGAACGTACAAACTCCATAGTCGGGATCGAACCTGGGTCTCTGACGCTATAAATGCTGCAAGGCAGCAGCTCTACTGCTGCACCACTGTGCTGCCCAAGCGATAGATGACGTTTTGGGTCAAGACCCTTTTTCAGACTGATTGTGGTGGGGGTGGGGGAAAGAGAAAGCTGGAAGAGAGGAGAGGCAGAACAAAGCCTGACGAGTGATAGTGGATACAGGTGAGGGGAGGGGTGGTGTTGATAGGCAGATGGTTGGATAAAGGCCAGAGATGAAGAGACAAAAGTATGAGATGAAAGAGGTGTGAAATGTGAGGCTTGAAGACAGGTGGATGGGGAGGGGTGAAGGGTAGAAGTGGGTATGAGTCCAGGTAGCACACAGTGGGGGAAGGAAGACGGTTTTTGGAGTTTCGTCAGCCTGCAGTAAAAGGTCAGGTTTGCAAATGGGCTTTCTGCAGAATGACCACAGGTTTGAAATCTGGCAGATTTAATACTCACAGTAGAGATGAGAAAGGAATCCTCAAACATGGACAAAATGGAGAGGTGGTTATTTGTTGTGACACTAAGCCTCTGGGCTGGAATGTGAAAGCACTTACCCTACGTTGTCTGGCTTCCAAACCATTGCCCTTCCTAAATGAACCTCATCCTCTACATTGGTTTTTCCCGAAGCAGCTCACCTCAAACTAAGAGCATAAATCTGCACCATCACAGCGGAGGCCGCTACATGTTAAGGAAGTTAGGGAGTTTATTTTTAAACCTTGAGGGGAAATTAATCATACAGATATGTACCAAGCAATTACATTTTAAAAGTATAAGCCGAGAGTCTAAAATGTTTGTGCAAGGTACAGTGAAAAGCTTTTGTTGCACCAAATGTTGAATTTCCAAGAAGACAGACTAGTGATAACGTTGTCAAGGCTTCGGAAAATCTGTATTTACCATTAATAATTGGTTGTCATATATCTGATTATTTTTGTTTAAGAAGTTTCAAGAAAAGGAAGGAAGTCATGAGTGGAGATGGGCAGATGCAATGAAGGGCACAGGAGAGTCAAAAAAGGGGCTGGAGCAATTTGTAAAATTGAATCCAGATGTGGAAGGAACTTGTAGTCAATCTAAAGTGAATGCTATAAAGATGATAAATTACTGTTGTGTGGCTTTTTGTGTTACATGGGCATGCTATAGATAACTTACAGTAATACGTATACACCTCTGAAAAAAATCCTGGCGCCACCTATCCAAGATGTGGCCAAAATGTTAATTTGATCCCATCTTTAGCAGCTGCCTAAAATAAATTAATTGTGGATGTTGTTAAACATAAGCATTAGTACTTGGCTCTCTGCTTCTAAAATGTATCTTCAGGTCATCAAGTTTGATGAAGTTTGGAAGCAGTTTGCATGTGTTCCCCTGTAGGTTTAGCTTCTGCGGCCATATTGACTTTCTCTGTACCCGATCTCTTGTTTCCTTGGGCTCTGGTTTGAATTCCAATTTTACATGAACTTTCCCTATTCTCAATGCCACTCTACTTTCTGCTGAAGTTCTCTACAAAAGATGAATCATATAGGTATCCAATTCCCAAGCCACATTCTTATTCCGATGTAATGTTCATTGGCATTCCATCTCTCCTTCTCTTCCACAAAACTTTGGAAAGGCATATTACTGGTATTGTAAAGTACTACCACATATCCAAGTTCCTCATTAATTTTTTTGTTGTCTTAAGTTAGTGGTATTACGCCTTCTCTCTATTGTGATACGAAAGCCACTTGGTTGAAAAGCCAACCAATGCATTCACCTGGTTTGAAAGAAGCTTACAACATCCACAGTGAATAAACAAATTGCTCTGAACTTTTATTTTTGTAACAAACACACCATAAAGGTGGCTGAAAGCATTGTGTTCATAATTGTTGGAAAGGCAAATATAACAAACTTGAGAACAATTACTTCAGTATCAAGCTAAAGTAGGTAATTGTAGGAAATGAAAAAAACAGCTTCTAACAGATTTATCAAAAGCTTTGGCATTAAAGTTGTCTCCTGGGCTAAATCCTCTACTCTCAATGCCCACTCCTGTAATGTATTTATTGAATTCATGTTACTACACTTCACATGCTCTACATTAATGATTTTATTTTAACTTGGAAACAAAGTGTCCCAAAACCCGCCAGATAGATAAGAGAACAAAAGATCAACTTGGAAGACCACTTAAGATTAACAGGATGAGGGAAATGGATCTAAACTGGTTCAAAAATCAGATTGAAATCAACAAGTGTTATTTACCAGTTTAAATTCTGAGGCAAAACCCTTCAGATGCACAAATGATAATTTCAACAAGACAGCGAAATGGTTTAATGGGGTAGGGGAGAGGCCTGTGTCTCCAAGTGGACAAATTAACATGTTTTGGCAAGAGTACTGATAAACGAGGTGGGATGGTGATCAAAAGTTCTACAGCCCATTGTCTACTTCTATCGCACTTTAGTGGTAACAAATTTGTAACTTTCATGGCCTTGACTAATGGATTACAAATTTTTAACATGAGACAAACTCCTCAAGAGGGCCCCTCTTTTCAATAGGCCCCTCATTTTACAAAATGACTTGATATCATCTAATTTCTATTCCCTCACCAGTTAAGAGTACAATGATAACATTATAATGAATGCTAATATGATAAAAATCAATGCGTAAATTTGACTAAATTCTACCCCACTTCTCAACCACCATGAACATTTTAAGTTCCAAGTAAATCCTTGGAAATCATTCAGATTATAAAAAAGTTCCAATGACCAATCTATCAAACTTACAATTGTAGATATTGACAAAATTGTTATGAAATTAATTGACTGACAAGGCATTGCATTTAAGGAGAGGTTAGCCTTCCATAAAATAAAATGCTCTGTGTCTTTGCGTGGCGGATGAAAAACAGGAATGGATGATCAGCCCTAAATTCTTCTGGGGATATCATTGCAGATGTCAGAACCATGGTGACTGCTGTTGCAGCTGCTGCTTCAGTGCCTTCCTCATTAACTTCAACAAAGGACTGATGAATTACTTTTGACACTGACAATTTTTTTCCAGCACTCATTCCTGAGAAGTTGGCTTTGCTGCCATCGAAAGCATCCACCATCCCCAAATTGGGGAGGATTGTTGAAAGATCATATTTCTCCTGCAGCTTGAATTTGGGTAGAGTGACTTGAACAGATGTTGTGTTCATGTTCTTTGGGTTGGTCCAATTTCTCAGACGATTAAGAGTGAAACTTCTCTGAAGCTAAACATAAGAAAAAGCAGAACATTAAATAATCCAGCCATCAAACTTTCTTCAGAAAAAGTAAATCAAGGTAATATCAAATGATACAAAATCAAGATATTCTGTGTCTCTGTTATCACTGACCTGAGACTTCAAGATATATTTAACTCAAAGTACTACCACAAAGCAACTGAAAAAGCAGAAAAAAAATCTAAAAATTAATGGGCATTAATAAACTGAATGCTGCAGTTTACGTCCAATTAGTTCCCTGACGCTGTACGGATAATTTGCTTGACTATATATCACCACCAGATGGCGCAACCATGAGCTTTGGAAAATGATCCTGGCCAGGTGACTGGTGTTGCAGTGGAAAAATAATCTGAGGACAGTGACCACAGCGACATAAATTTTAAGATTATTTTGAATAGGGACAGGTCTGGATGTTGGGGCAACGTACTTAATTGAAGCAAGGCAGATTACAATGTCAACAGGCAGGAGCTAAATAGGTCGATTGAGAGCAGTGGTTGTTGGCAAGTCCTCTGATAACATGAGGGTGTTGTTGAAAGACCAGCTGATGAAAGTGCAAGATCAGCATGTTCCAGTAAGGAGGAGGGATAAGGATAGCAAGGTAAAGGGAACAGTGGATGGCCAAGGAGATTATAGACTTGGTCAGGAAGAAAAAGGAAGTGCATGTTAGATTTAAGAAGGGGCTTATGCAGAATATAAAATGAGTAGGAAAGAACTCAAGCAGGTGATTAGGAAGCTGTAGACTTGGACCACAAGGTCACTCTGTACCTCAATCTTGACATTGACTATATTTAGGCATATTAGAGAGGCATCATGTTCAGCAAAGACTTTGTGGTCCAAAGAATCTTTTCTTGTAATGTACACTTCTCTATTCTATATCTACAGGTCGTATGAATACATTAACATAATTTATATGCATCAAAAACTGAATGACATATCTGAGAAGAAGCCAATATCTTTCAAAGGCATATGTTGAGTTTATATCCTAAAGTATAAATTTTGTAATTCAGTACTTCACTGCAAAATTGCACATAACTGGAAAGAGTGCGGATTAATGAGGATGTTGCCAGGACTCAACGGCCTGCGATATAGGGAGACATTGGGTAGGGCAGGACTTTTTCTTTGGTGCACAGGAGGCTGAGGGGTGATATTAGAGAGGTGTAAGAGATCATGAGGGGAATACATCAGGTGAATGTACAGAGTCTTTTATCCAGGGTAGGGGAATGCAAACCAGGAGGACATATGTCCAAGGTGAGAGGGGCAAGATTTAATACGAACCCGAGGATCAACTATTTCACTCAGAGAGTAAGGGTTTATTGAATGGGCTGTCTTGTGAGGTTGTCAAGTCAGATACTACAATATCACAGCATTTAAAAGACTTTTTGACAAGTACAAGGATAGGAAAGGTTTAGGGAGGTATATGGGCTGAACACAGGCAAATTTGGGTATCTTTCATGGGGCACCTTGGTTGGCATCGATGAGCTGTATGACTCTAAAGTCCAATTTCCAGGCAGAAACTCTTTACCTGTCTGATGGCAGAAGGGAATATATATTCTCAAATAACTCAGCTGAGAATTTAATAACATTAAATCATTGAAGACAATTGTGTGAATTTATTTTTAGAAGAATGTTGAATTCATTTTTTTTGAACAGCTACCTTGAAACAATAGTTCACGTTATAACATCCCACTTACAGTTTCAAGTCCATTGTCGTCATCTGGCAGTAAGATGATCATACTGAGTTCATCCTGAACATACGGGAGCTCAATGATTTTGAACGCAAATTCACGATTGTGAAAGTAAGGAAAACCTCCAGTTTGCTGCATCATTTCCAAATCTTTATTTAAATTCTACAAATAGAATTAGACACTATTAGCAAATTTGTGGAGCACCAGTAGCCAGGTAAACAAGTAATACAGAACGCACTTTCTCCGCACACATATCAGGAACCCGTGTGCCTTCTGCTCGTGTGTACAAATGAACGGGCTCTCCTGACAGGAGTTGCAGAATTGCTGATGATCTATGTTTGAAATCTCCATGTTAAACGCAGTGAAAGGGCAGGAATCTGGGAAACCTGGCCAACAATCCTGGGCCAAGGTACATCTAGAGTAACCACTCCATTCACTTGAATAGAGAAAAGATCAGAGAGATCAAACATTACATAACTTACAGTTCTTAATTTGTTGAACTGTTTATTTTTATTTCAATGTAAATATTGACATTTGGTTCCTTTAAGATACATTTTGAATGTTTCAGAATGTCAGGGATGTTTAGAAACATTGTTTTACAGGCTTTAGCCAAATGTCAACATTTCCAGCATTTTGTAAGAATGAATTTTATCCCTCAACAGCACCACCCATCCACAAAGTTGATGGAATTGGTACAGGGACCAAGATATTGCTATTCAAAAGTAGATTCGCTGAGGCAAGAATCTGGGAAACCTGCCCAACAATCAGTGTGAGCTGCGATGAGGATGCTATGAGGCTGCAGGGTGACTTGGATAGGTTGGGTGAGTGGACAGATGCATGGCAGATGCAGTATAATGTGGATAAATTTGAGGTTATACATTTTGATGGCAAGAACAGGAAGGCAATTTGGGAAGTCAAAGCAGAGCATTGTGTTTACAGTGAATCAGGGTTCTTGGGAATGTTGCAGAGCAGGGGGTTCTAGGAGTGCAAGTACATAGTTCTTTGAAAGAGGCATTGCAGGTATATAGGATGGCCAAGAAATCTTTTGGCACATTGGCCATCGTCAGTCAGGGTACTGAGTATAGAAATTGGGATGTTAGGTTACAGTTGTACAAGTTGGTGAGGCCATATTTGGAGTATTGTGTTCAAGTATGGTCGCTCTAATACAAAAATGATATTAAGGTGGAGAGAGTGCAGAGAAGATTTAAGAGGATGTTGCCAGGGCTTGAGCGACAGGGAGAGTTTGAGCACGGTAGGATTTTATTCCTTTGGAGTGCAGAAGGACGAGGTGAAGAAATAGGGTAAATGCATAGAGTAAGGGAATTAAGAACCAGAGAACATGGGTTTAAGATGAGAGGGAAAAGATTTAATAGGAACCCGAGGGGCAACATTTTTCCACACAGTAGGAATAATTCCAAAGGGCAGAAATGTATACCGTGTATTTCGCAGGAGAGTGCCTGTAAGTGCCATTTGTATTTGTTCCAGCTGTTTAGCATATTATATTATTTGGTATCGTGCTGTATTACTTTTGGACACTAGGGGGTTGTTGTGAGATGAATACATATATGGGCATAATGGACTGGAAGGAGCCCGAACCAAATGCTAGATCTGGAAATGCAGAGATGGGAGGGGCAGGCACAGAGGAGCTTGGTGAGATATAGTTCTTACCAGACCTGAGACTTGAAAATGCAACAGAATGGCACTGTAATGGCAACTTCAAGTCCTCCCCAATAAAGTCCTCTCCGCTTGCCACCACTTCACAGAGTGAAGTGATCGATCTTGACGCAAACCAACGAAGAGATTTCCAACGAAGAATTGAAAAGCTTAGAGAGATATTTGTATTACCTTCAATAAACGACTAATTAAACTGAAAATACGTTTGGAAATCTCTTCGTTGGTTTGCGTCAAGATCGATCACTTCACTCTGTGAAGTGGTGGCAAGCGGAGAGGACTTTATTGGGGAGGACTTGAAGTTGCCATTACAGTGCCATTCTGTTGCATTTTCAAGTCTGCCTTGATGATATAGTGAATCAAGCAATTGATATTATTATTCATAATAATTGATAATTTTAACCCATCGTTCTTTACCTGGTTTAACTTGAATTTTCCAGTGAACGAATCTTCTTTCTTAAATGTATCTTTCCATTTTGCCTTAAAATAAATGGCATTCACAAGGACAAGCATTGTGTCAGAGCCAACAACACCTTTCACCAATAAATTTTGGATTTTTCCTGAAAACAAACAAAAGGCATGCATACATATAGACCATGGATTAAATAAAAAATTAAATAGCCAATGAATGGCAACAACCACAATTTTTTTTTCGTAAATCAGAGGTTTAACAGATACACAAGAAATCTTTATGTTGTCAAAACAACACTTGACACTAAACTAGACACAACAAACTGAGTATAGAAGTTGCAAGGTCATGTTACTGTTGTGCAAGACATCAGTGAGGCCACATTTAGAGTATTGCGCTCAGTTTTGCGCATCATGTTATAGGAAAGATGTTGTCATGATGGAGAGTGAAGAGAATATTTACAGTTGCCATGACTGGGCCTGAGCTCCAGGGAAAGGTTAAGCAGGCTAGGACTTTATTTCTTGGGAATGCTTGCGGACTTAAATTATAGGGAAATGTTTGGATAGGCTCAGCATAGAAGGCCGAGCGGTGACCTTATTCTGGTACCAGATAAAGTGAATGCTCACAGTATTTTTTTCCCAGGATAAAGGATTTTAAAACTAGAGAGCATAGGCTTAAGGCAGGAGAGATGCATGAGAGATCTCAGGGACAATGTTTTCATTCCGAGGGTAGTCCATATCTGGAATGATTTGCCAAGGAATCTACAGAAATGAATACAATTTACAACTTTTAAAAGACATTTGGTCAGTTATATGGATAGGAAGGATTTGGAGGGTTATCGACCACATGCAGGCAAATAGGACAAGCCCAGTTTGTCAACTTGAACGTCAAGGACACGGTAGCCTGAAGAGCCTGTTTCTGTGCTCTAGAGCTCCATGACTCTACAACTCAAGGATATTTCAGAAGGGATGATTGACTAATCAGTATCGCACTTAAGGCTCTGATTAGTGTGCCTATCACTTTTGGGAAATATCCCTCATTCTGAAGGTTGAATACGTAGAGCTGAAAATTTTCTGTGTAAACCCTGGGAAGAATTGTTCAGCACTGCTCACCTGCAGTCTGTTCTTCAGTCCATGTGTTGATCTCTTGTCGAGCGTTCTCTGCTGCTTTAAGAAAATCAACAGCACCCAGGGCTGCCTGATAATGTTTCTGAGAAGCGGCAAGAAAATCCTGAAGGATTACATAGAACAGATGTTTTTAATATCAGTGGGAAGAGATTAAAATAATCAGATTGCTTTAAAAAATGATTACATTATTCATAATACTATTCCAAGACAAGGATAACTTGATAGCCACACTCAATTGACCTAATGTCCAGAATGAGAGATTGAATTACTGCAAAATAATCATGTTTAAATAACTTCCAGTTCCCGAATTAAAATTATCTGCTTAAATTTCTTGATTTCCTTACTATCTTTGATTCTTTAAATCTACGTAACAGTTGCATTGCATTCAGCTCATTTGCTGATAGAAAATCTATTAAAATGTTCTGTGTTAATTTCAAAATTTCTAAATTGGAATGATGTTAAAAAAAATATTCTGGGAAGGTCGTCTGAAGATAATTCTGAAATAAATAGACCTTATTTAAGTTTAGTATGAGATCTGCTAGGCAAGGCAACATTAATGAATTCTAGTACCCATTCCTCCTTCTCACAGAAAGTCAACTGCAAGCAAGTTAAAATCTGTCAGTTGAAATGCAATTTTATTGGGCGTTCCCTTTGCAGACGATCCTTCGCTTCGGAGAAAAAACATTTAAGTTCAGCATGACTTCAAACTCATTCCCTCGAGAACACACAAGGAGTCCATCCCATTTAGCAGAGCAGAACCCATCTCAGGAAGACCACCAAATAAGTTTGCTATCCTTGTTGCAAGCTATACTCTGGCTTCCAACATGAAACCCGTGCTGAACTCTGATACACTGGATCTATCTCCCTCTCCAGTAGGGATATGTAATTAATGTTAAAGGATTAGATTGTTCCCACAAATATTCCAAGGTAGGCAAAGGTGATTATTGTATACGAGATCCATGGATATTAACAATGACATTTAATAACTCATCCTGATGTTTTGGTAACCATTAAAATTCTAATGTATAACATTCTTTCTGGTTTATTTTCAAAATTAGTCTATTTCTGAATTGTGCATCTATCCAAATATCAGTTAAATGTGATCTAAGATCAAACCTTTACAAATCAGGCAGTCTTTAGACATCTGACACATCAAACAAAAATGCTGACAGTTTTGAGAATCAATACTGAAAACCAAATTCTCCAAACATACTGCTTCAATTTTTTTTAAACTTTGTTTATAGCTTGAAAACGTAAAGATTGTACTCCTGAAATGTACAACTTAGTTTAGTTTACTTTAGAGGGTTTAGAGATACAGCGTGGAAATCCAAATCCAAAAGCCTCTCGTATCCACCTCCATCACCATCCTGGACAAAGTATTCCAGGTTCCCATTACACTCTGTGTAAAAAAAAAACGTATCCCACACAACTCCACTAAACTTTCTCCCTCACACCCTATAGTTATGCCCTCTGGTGTTGAACATTCCACCCTGGGAAATAGGTTCTGACTGTCTAACCTATCTATGCCTCTCATCATTTTATATACTTCTATTAAGTCTCCCATCTCCAGAGAAAGTCATCCAAGTCTATCCAACTTCACCCAAAAGCTGAGACTGCCTAATCCAGGCAGCATTCCGGTAAAGTGGCTGACTTTAGCTTGCAGAGTCTAAAACCTTTAAACTTTATTGATCAACTAGACCAAGTGGACCCGTTGGGCCCAAACCTCTCCTGCATTGGTGCAGCACCCTCTCTTCCCCCCTCCCGAGGAGATGGATTTAAACTTTAAAATGTGAATAACTTAAAAAATATAACCGATTTCAATGAAATTTCTTCCATTAGCACCAAAGGGTGAGTAAGGTGGGCCTAAAATTGTCGTGCTATCATGTACCGTTTTGGCTGTAGTTCAAGAGCAAACGAGTGTTTTAGTATATAGATATACCAAAGAAAAAACAGAGTAATTATACCTGCTACATTGGTAATACAGCAGTTAGTGCTGTTGCCTCACAGGTCTAATGACTTGTTCAAACAATATTGGGTTCAGCTTGTGTGGAGGTTATACAGTCTTCTTGTGACCAGGTGGGTTTATCTCAAGTACCTAGGTTTCTTAAATGTCCCAAAAATGTGCTGGTAGGTTATTTGGCTACTGTAAGTTATCCTTTGATGTAGTTGAGTGGAAAAAAAAGAATCAAGGGTAAATAAAAGATATATGCAAGAGAATAAATTGAAGGAAAAGAATATAAGGAGAAGGAAATGGGATTGACAAGATCACTATGCTGGGCACTGGAATGAATCTAATGGGCTGAATGATCCTCATCTATGTTGAAAATAAGGATAAAACTGATAAAATCGTATTACAAGGAAGATATTCTTAGATGCAATGGGCTATTCAACAATTAGACTGTTTTGGGGTAGATACCATTCACCATTCTCAAGACACCTCAACATTGAACCAAGCAGGAACATTCCTTCCAAATCTTAAGAGGATCGAGCTTGTGTTAACCCAATCTTTTTGATCAGGTTAACAAACACAGATTGAGCAGCTTATCCAAACCAAAACCTAACTGCATTGAACTTGTAAGTCTTCTCCCCGAAGAGGCGATTGGCTAAGTTCAAGGAAAACTTTGCCTTCGGGCTGATTAACTCAGTCTGCAGTTTTTGAAATTCTGAGTGGACGTCTTTGACTTCATCAAAGCCAAGCATCTAAGAGAGATAAAGTTAACATTATCAAAAGAAGTGAAGTGTATTTCGGGTTCCAGTTCTAAACAGTGGGAACCTTATCAATGCATTTCAGAATTGAACATAGTTAATTTATTGTTAAAAACAGCAATTTCACCATTATTACTTTTTCATTAGCTTTATGAGAATATGGACCACCAGACTCGAGTAGTTATTCAGCATGAAAACAGGCTATTCGGCCAAATTGTCCCTGCCAACCAAGTTGCACCATCTAAGCTAGTGCAATTTGCCACCACGTTTGACCCACTCGTAAACCTTTCCTATCCATAAATCTGGACGTGTCTTTTAAATCCTGTTGTAGCACCTGCCTCAACTACTTCCTCTAGCAGCTCATTTAATATACCAAGCACCCTCCAAGTAAAAAAACTTACCCCTCAGGTATCTTACTCCACTCACTTTAAACATACATCATTTGCTTTTGATTCTCCTATTCTGGGTTAAAGATGCTGTGCATTCACCCTATCTATTCTGCTCATGATTTTACATGCCTCCTGTGCTCCAAGGAGCTAAGTCCTGCCCTACTAAACTTCTCTATATAGCTCAGCCCCTCCCGCCCTGGCAACATCCTCGTAAATCTTCTTTGCACTCTTTCCAGCTTAATGGCATCTTTCCTCTAGCAGGGTAACTAAAACTGAACACAGTACTCCAACTGTGGCTTCACCAACGTCTTTTACAACTGTAGTGTAATTTGTGGGTTATTGGAACTGGCCAAAAGTGGAATTTGGGGCAGCATGGAATAGCATTGATTACACTGAATGGTGGGAAAGGCCTGAAGGGCCTATTGGCCTCCTCCTGCTTCTATTTTCTCATGCTTTTATTTGGTCTTGTGGACAACGAGGAAAATAAGAATTGTGGATAAAGTGTATTCTCATAAGCCACAATTGCCATGGGGATAAGCCATGGATGAGGTCACCCATCTACAGTTTATCCCATTGATAACTTTGGCCCATCCCTGTCAGACAGATTTCCTTTGTGCTGACACATTCCTGCCAGATTCTCTGCAATTTCAAACTAACTTCATTTCTCAATTTCCAAGTCTGAAAAAGGATCTTCAATCTGAAATATTTCCATAGATGCAGCCCGACATGCTGAATGTTTCCAGCATTTTCTCTATTTTATTTCATTAAATCAAAATGCAATCAGTTCTACTATAAAGCGATAGATGCATTCCTTAGAAACCTTGCATTATAGAAACTATAACTTTATAAGGACAATACCACACTATAAAGACAATAGTGTCAATGGTGAAAATGGAGCTTGGGGATACAGAGGTTCAGACTCACAATAATAATGTTATTTTCACAAAAGCTTAAAAAAATTAATAGCTAAAAGTTTATTTTTTACTGCAATCTAAAAATACTAAAGACTGCATATTACATGGCTTAGTAGAATATAGTTGCAGTGTCAATAGAAGACTTATTCATGTCAATAGCCACCTGTGGTTAAAGTAGCTGATTACCACGAGGAATGGAAACATGCAAATAACAAACCATTCCAGCTCCAATCCAACAGACAAAACCCCGCTTCTCCCCATCCTAAATCGTTACATGACCAAACATGCTGCCGTTGTTCAAAAACAGGACACACCTTCTGAAGTTAGCATAAGGCCGCACCTACCTGAGCCATCTGAGTGGCTGTCTTCTCTTTAGCACCTAGGTACACCAAGGCCAGTGCAGCTGATATACTAAAGGGAGACACAAAGATGTTGCCATCTCTGTTATGTTCATCCAAGTGCTTGAACAGATCAAGAGCAAACTGTATATTTGCAGCAACCAGAGGATCCAAACGGATTAGATCTAGAACAGAAGAGGAAAACAATTCATTATGTATGGAGTTGGCCCATTTGTTCAACCCCTTCAAGAAAACACTTTTTTGACGTTCCATGTGTACGTTCCGAAACTGTGTTTGAATCTTTGACAGTGGCAAGAAGACGGTAGTATCAATTACTCTGCAGACACAGGAAAAATACTATTACTTCACAAAAATAGCAGGGGGGGGGGGGGGGGAGAAAGGGTGACCATCTGTCCCTATCCCTATTTAGTCAGAACAACATTCCTTACAAAGATCCAATACTGGCTCTGCACTGAAAGACTGCAGGACAATGATTGTCCCTGACAGACATTTCCCTTAGGCAACAGTTTCAGAGGCCCTGGTCAACACTCCTCCCAATGGCCTCCTGGACATGTAGATGCACACAGTGCCTCGCTTTGAACTCAAATTCCCAATAATCAAGCTTGATGACTCCACTGCACAGCTAACTCTTCCATGTGGTTTGGCCAGAGAAAGGAGCTCTGAGGAAATGTCACTGACCATGTTGTCAGTCAATAACACTGGGAAACTGGGGACCTCATGGTGGCAATGGTAATGGTGAGAATAGGTGAGTTTGCGGAACAGCTGTGGGTGGCAGAGGCAAAAATGGAAACATCCTTCCAGAGCAGCTCATATCCACTGAGTAAGTGTCCTGCCTGCTTTGCTTGTGTGTTACAGTGGCACTGTGTAATCAGTGGGGACAGAAGCATTCTCCCAGTCCAATCTACAAGGACCTGTTCCTCCCTAGCAGTAAGTCCACTAATATGGTCCAATATGTGTGTACCTACAGCCAGTGTGCACAAAAAAAATGTTTTAAAGAAATAAACTTGCCAAAATTAATTTGGATAGATATTACTTATTGGGACTTACCATCAGCTATTTGGTCAGTTGCTGATTGTTGACACTGACGTATCTGATGATTTGCCATGATAGATGGTTGACCCTGGGGAAGAACAGCAAAATAGTATTGGAGAAGTAGAATCACAGTAGAATAGATCTATACCGGCTCTATTCAGAGGAAACAGGCCGTTGGGCCCACCTTATCCCATTTCCTGCATTTGGCCCCAAAACTAGTAAACTCTTCTCACCAAATGCTTATACCTGTCCAGATGTCTCCTAAAAGTTGTAATTGCATCCATTTCCATCAGTTCACCTGGCAGCTCATTCCAGATACCGACTGCTCTGAGCAAAAAAGGTGATTTATCTACCTTAGGCTCTTGGGATTTATCTACCTTAATGACCTTCAAAATCTCCATACCTCCTCTTTGATAATGTGTATATGATCTAAGATACCACAACTATTATGTAAGAAAATATCTGCAGATGCTGGTACAAATCGAAGGTATTTATTCACAAAATGCTGGAGTAACTCAGCAGGTCAGGCAGCATCTCAGGAGAGAAGGAATGGGCGACGTTTCGGGTCGAGACCCTTCTTTATTCAATTCCTTAGTTTCCAGGAGAATGGGATTAGGAGGGAGAGATAGATCAAGAAGGCAGGAGAATGGGATTAGGAGGGAGAGATAGATCAGCCATAATTGACTGCCGAAGTAGACTTGAAGGGCCTAATGCTGCTCCTATCACTTATGATCTTATCAACAGCAAAAATAGATGAGAATTATTCCTTTAATACCTGCCCCTCCACTGATCTTTCAGCTGATCTTTCAGCTACCTGCACTACTTTGTTTCCTGAGAAAATGCAATGTTGCACCCTCTCTTGTACAGCCCTCTGCAGATCGACTAAGGAAGCTTTCTTGGAAACGTAGAACAGCACAACACAGGAATGAGCCTTCAGCCAACAATGTTTGCACCAAACATGATGCCATGTTAAACAGATCTAATCTGCCTGCACATGATCTATATCCCTCTATTCCTTGTACTTCCATGTGTCTAAAAGCCTAAAAAGACTATCATACCTGCCTCCACCACCACCCATCAGCAGATTCCAGGCCCTCAAACACTGTGCAAACATCTCCATTAAACTTTAACCCTCTCAGCGTATAGCTGTGCCCTCTAGTGTTACACATTTCCACCCTGTGAAAAAGGTTCTGACCATCTACCCGATCTATGCCTCTCATAATCTACGTATCACTAAATATCACTAACTATATAACTCTCTGTAAGTCTGAGATTTGTATATTTATTTGCCGCTGCCTTGTGATGTTACCGTATTTTTGTGCCCCCGTCACACGATAGCGTCACAATTTTAGGACCACCTTACCCACCTTTGTCCTGGGGACCCTTTCATCCAAGTTTCATTCAAATTAGTTATATATATATATCATAAACAGCAGAGGTCCCAGCCCAAATCCTGCAGAACTCCACTGGTCACAGACCTCTAGCCAGAATATCTTCCTTTCACCACAACTCTGTCTTCCATAAATAAATCCATACAACCAAGTCACTGTGAATCCTGTGCATCTTAATCTTCTGGATCAGCCTACCACGAGGGACTTTATCAAAAGCCTTTTAAAATCCATGTATACAACATCCACTGTCCTCCCTAATTAAAAGCCAATTCCCCACACCCTGCTCTCTTATCTGCGTGTTTCTTTCCTGTGTATCTGTTAGTCCTGTCAGTTAATCTTGAACTCTGACTTCAGGATTTGATGCCAACCTCTCAAGAGTCATACAGTATGGAAACCGGGTTTTTGGCCCAACTTGCCCATGCTGACCAAGGTGCCCCACCTAGTCTCACCTGCCCAGGTTTGAACCATATCCCTCTAAACCTTTCCCATCCATGTACTTGGATGCAGGAGCCCTTCAAGCCAGCACCACCATTCAATGTGATCATGGCTGATCATTCTCAATCAGTACCCCGTTCCTCCAACTAATTCCAATGTAGGAAGGAACTGAAGATGCTGGTTTACACCAAAGATAGCCACAAAAAATTGGAGCAACTCAGTGGGTCAGGTGGTATCTCTGGAGAAAAGGAATGGGTAACGTTTGAGTCAAGACCCTTCTTCAGATCTTTCTGCAGTCTAAATAAGGATCTCGACCCAAAACGTCACCTATTCCTTTTCTCCAAAGATGCTGCTGACCCGTTGAGTTACTCTGGCATTTTGTGTCCATCTTCAACTAGTTCCACAGATTGATTTTGTAAAGATGGACACAAAAAGCTGGAGTAACTCAGCGGCACAGGCAGCATCTCTGGAGGGAAGGAATGGGTGACGTTTCAGGTCGAGACCCTTTTCAGACTCGTGAGCATAATCTCACTTCTTCTGGCTAATTTTGTTTCCTCTAAACTAGCATTTAAAATTCTACTTGGTACCTTTACTCTAACTTGCATAAAGTCAAGAATTTCATAAAATCATTTATAAAATGCTTACATATAAAGTATTTTACAGAATATACCAGAAATTTAAAGAAATGTAAAGAATTTAAGAAAACCTTTAAAGAAAACCAAATCCTTTTTAAGTGCACCCATTGCTGTTGTGTGGGATATTTGTACTTAGTAAGCTCCCAGATGTAGCAATGAGATAACAACCCAGTGGGTGGCAGTGTTACAGTTGTTGCCAAAGATAATAATGTCCGCTCTATTTTTGGTTGTTGCCTCTGACAGTGCCAGAGACCCGGGTTCGATCCGACTGCGGATATTGACTGTACAGAGTTTGTACCTTCTCCCCGTGGCCGCATGGGTTTTCGCCGAGATCTTCATACAGGTTAATTGGCTTGGTATAAATTGTAAAATTGGCTTGGTATGAATGTGAAATAGTCCCTAGTGTGTGGAGGATAGTGTTAATGTGCGGGGACTCAGTGGCCCCAAGGGCCTGTTTCCACGCTGCATCTCTTAAACTAAAACTACAACTAAGATAATCTGATAATGTTGAGCAAATATCATATCATCATATCATATATATACAGCCGGAAACAGGCCTTTTCGGCCCTCCAAGTCCGTGCCGCCCAGTGATCCCCGTACATTAACACTATCCTACACCCACTAGGGACAATTTTTACATTTACCCAGCCAATTAACCTACATACCTGTACGTCTTTGGAGTGTGGGAGGAAACCGAAGATCTCGGAGAAAACCCACGCAGGTCACGGGGAGAACGTACAAACTCCTTACAGTGCAGCACCCGTAGTCAGGATCGATAAAGATAAATGATAAAGATTTGCCAGGAATCTGGGAATAATTTTACAGCTTTTATATTTTGAGCCACTACTGTGGGATTTATTTCATCCAGACCGAAGACAGGGCCTCAATGCTTCATCCAAAAAAAAATCTCTTCCCGAGTCCAGGTATGAGCCATTAAGTCCTGCAGTCGAATGCCAGTCTACATTTCCCTGCTCTAAGTCCCCAGAAAGTGTCCCCGAACCTACCGAACAAGAACTGTCAGTGAAACATAATGAACCACGCCCAGCAGCAGGGACCTGTACACTGGTGAGAGACACAAACTCTCCGAGTAACTCTTTGGGTCAGGCAGCAACTCTGAAGAGAAAAAGGATAAGTGATGCTTCGGCAATGTGTGTCCATCTTTGGTTTAAACCAGTATCTGTAGTTCTTTGTTCCTCCTTGTGTACTGGTGTTGGCGTTGAATTCTTACTGTCAGGTGTAAAGAAAAACAGAGAAACACTTTCCTTCAGGAGATTTCGCATTGGAGCGGACAATATGCGGAGGGAAGAACTATCCAGGCAGACCACACCATACACGATTACATCAGGGAGAGCAACAAAAAAACTAAGAGCTGAATATTGTGTTCAAACTCAAGAGAAAGTGTAGATAAAACAATAGAGCTACAAGAAAAACTGAAAGATCAGGAATTATTTGCTGGCATAGAGTAGTTAGTTCAAGTGTCTGAGCTCTGTACTGCTGCCAAAAAAACTCGTGCTAATTTGCTTTGGGCTGTGAATACATTCTCAAATGTTCCAAATACACGAACATATTTTTTATCGTTTCAATCAGGCCACCCGGTTACGTGGCGAGAAGATTAGATAAAACATTAATGAAACTTGATTCAGATACTCTGGAGATTGAACGGACCAACATGGTGCTAAAACCTCTGGAAGAAACAACACGTGTCTCAACAGTCATCGACCCCTCTGTAAAATACGGAATATTCCTACTAAAGCATCGAAGCCACGTCCCGCGATTCCTCGCTCAGCAGACACTGCTGCAGTTGCAATGGGCACTGAGGCGAAAACACAACCGCGGAGCTGCAAGAATACTCACCCTCAAGCGGCCGACAGCATCAGATGCAGTCTGCAACCGTTCACTCCCCTTTATAGAAAAAAGTCATCTGACCACTGTTGTACCACCTGATCATCTGGGGGAATACTGGAACGAAAAGCAGTATTTCTGAGGGCGTGTAATGTGAAATAAAAATTGTGAAATTCAGCACAATAGTCCTTTTATAATTTTATATGTCTCTACAAGATCCCCTTTCATCCTTTCTGAACTCTAGTAAATACAAGTCAAGTCAAGTCAAGTCAATTTATTTGTATAGCACATTTAAAAACAACCCACGTTGACCAAAGTGCTGCACATCTGACCAGGAAAAAAAGAAACATACAGTGGCAGGCAGCCAAACACAACGGCGCGGCCATCTTGAACAAAATGTTAATTCAATCACCCACAGTCAGGCCCAGTCTTTCCAATCTTTCCTCATATAACAGTCCCTCCATCCCACGGATTAACCTCGTGAACCTATGCTGCACTGCTTCAATAGCAAGGACGTCCTTACTCAAATTAGGAGACCAAAACTGCACATAATACTCACGATGTGGTCTCACCAGAGCTCTATACAACTGCAGACTGACTTCTTTGCTCCTGTACTCAAATCCATTTGTTATGAAGGCCAACATGCCATTAGCTTTCTTCACTGCCTGCTGCACTTGCACGCTTACTTTCAGTGACTTGTGTACAAGGACACCAAGGTCTCTTTGCACTTCCCCTTTACCTAATCTGACACCATTGAGATAATAATCTGCCTCTTTATTTTTGCCACCAAAGTGGATAACCTCACATTTATTTACATTATACTGCATCTACCATGCATCTGCCCACTCACTCAACCTGTCCAAGTCACCCTGCAACCTAGTAACATCCTCTTAAAAAGGGAGGGAGAGAGAAAACGGGGAATTATAGACCAGTTAGCCTAACATCGGTAGTGGGGAAAATGCTAGAGTCAGTTATTAAAGATGTGATAGCATCACATTTGGAAAGTGGTGAAATCATCGGACAAAGTCAGCATGGATTTACGAAAGGCAAATCATGTCTGACGAATCTTATAGAATTTTTCGAGGATGTAACTAGTAGAGTGGATAAGGGAGAACCAGTCGATGTGTTGTATCTGGACTTTCAGAAGGCCTTCGACAAGGTCCCACATAGGAGATTGGTGTACAAACTTAAAGCAGACGGTATTGAGGGTTCAGTGTTGAGGTGGATAGAAAATTGGTTGGCGGACAGGAAGCAAAGAGTAGGAATAAACGGGTCCTTTTCGGAATGGCAGGCAGTGACTAGTGGGGTACCACAAGGCTCAGTGCTGGGACCCCAGTTATTTACAGTGTATATTAATGATTTGGATGAGGGAATTGAATGCAACATCTCAAAGTTTGCGGATGACACGAAGTTGGGTGGCAGTGTTAGCTGTGAGGAGGATGCTAGGAGGCTGCAGAGCGACTTGGATAGATTGGGCGAGTGGGCAAATGCATGGCAGATGCAATATAATGTGGATAAATGTGAGGTTATCCACTTTGGCGGCAAGAACAGGAAAGCAGAGTATTACATGAATGGTGACCGATTAGGAGAGGGGGAGATGCAACATGACCTGGGTGTCATGGTGCACCAGTCATTGAAGGCAAGCGTGCAGGTGCAGCAGGCAGTGAAGAAGGCGAATGGTATGTTGGCATTCATAGCAAGAGGATTTGAGTTTAGGAGCAGGGAGGTTCTACTGCAGTTGTACAGGGCATTGGTGAGACCGCACCTGGAGTATTGTGTGCAGTTTTGGTCTCCTAATCTGAGGAAAGACGTTCTTGCCTTAGAGGGAGTACAGAGAAGGTTCACCAGATTGATCCCTGGGATGGCGGGACTTTCATATGAAGAAAGACTGGATAGACTAGGCTTGTACTCGATGGAATTTAGAAGACTGAGGGGGGATCTTATAGAAACATATAAAATTCTTAAGGGGTTGGAGAGGCTAGATGCGGGAAGATTGTTCCCGATGTTGGGGGAGTCCAGAACCAGGGGTCACAGCTTAAGGGTAAGGGGGAAGTCTTTTAGGACCGAGATGAGAAAACATTTCTTCACCGAGAGAGTGGTGAGTCTGTGGAATTCTCTGCCACAGAAGGTAGTTGAGGCCAGTTCATTGGCTATATTTAAGAGGGAGTTAGATGTGGCCCTTGTGGCTAAAGGGATCAGGGGGTATGGAGAGAAGGCAGGTACAGGTTACTGAGCTGGATGATCAGCCATGATCATATTGAATGGCGGTGCAGGCTCGAAGGGCCGAATGGCCTACTCCTGCACCTATTTTCTATGTTTCTATGTTTCTTTCAGTTCCTCTGTCTCCCTTGATCCTCTGTCCACAGGTACATCTGGGAGGATATTTGTGTCTTCCTTGGTGAAGACAGACCCGAAGAACCTGTTCAACTCTTCTGCCATTTCCTTGTTACCCATAATAATTTCACCCGTTTCTGCCTTCAAGGGACCCAGATTTGTCTTTACTAATCTTTTTTTCTTAACATACCTAAAGAAGCTTTTACTGTCCTTCTTTATATTCTTGGCCAGTTTGGCTTCATACCTCATCTTTTCAGCCCGTATTGCCTTTTTTGCTATCTTCTGTTGTCATATCATCATATCATATCATATACATACAGCCGGAAACAGGCCTTTTCGGCCCTCCAAGTCCATGCCGCCCAGTGATCCCCGTACATTAACACTATCCTACACCCACTAGGGACAATTTTTACATTTACCCAGCCAATTAACCTACATACCTGTACGTCTTTGGAGTGTGGGAGGAAACCGAAGATCTCGGAGTAAACCCACGCAGGTCACGGGGAGAACGTACAAACTCCTTACAGTGCAGCACCCGTAGTCAGGATCGAACCTGAGTCTCCGGCGCTGCATTCGCTGTAAAGCAGCAACTCTACCGCTGCGCTACCGTGTCCTTTGAAAGTTTCCCAATCCTCTTGCTTCCCGCTACTCTTTGCTGTGTTATACATCTTTTCTTTTAGTTTTATTCCATCCTTAACTTCCCTTGTCAGCCACCGTTGCCTCCTACTCCCCTCAGAATCTTTATTCCTCTTTGGAATGAAATAATCCTTCATCTTCTGGATTATGCCCAGAAATTCCTGCCATTGCTGTTCCACTGTCATTCCTGTGAGGATCTTTTTCCATTCGACTATGGCCAGCTCCTCTCTCATGCCTTCATAGTCCCATTTGTTCAACTGCAACGCTGACATTCCTGGTTTAACCTTCTCCCTCTCAAATTGCAGATTAAAACTAATCATATTATGGTCACTATCTCCAAGCGGTTCCTTTACCTTGAGTTGCCTTGTTAATTCTGGTTCATTGAACAACACTAAATCCAGAATTGCCTTCTCGCTTGTAGGCTCCAGTACAAGCTGCTCTGAATCCATCTCGGAGTCACTCTACAAACTCCCTTTCTTGGGGTTCAGAACCAACCTGATTTTCCCAGTCCACCTGCATATTGAAATCCCCCATAACCACCATGGCATTACCTTTGTTACATGCCAATTTTAACTCCTGCTGCAACTTACACCCTATATCCGGCCTACTGTTTGGGTTCTGTAGATAACTCCCATTAGTGTATTCTTACCTTTACAATTCCTCAACTCTATCCACAGTAACTCTACATCGTCAGTCCCAATGTCACCCCATGCAAGGGACTGAATTCCATCCCTCACCAACAGAGCTAATGAGACGATTCGAGCTTGGACAGGGCATCTTGTCGACATGAACGAGTTTGGCCAAAGGGCCTGTTTCCATGCTGTATGACTATAGACAATAGACAATAGACAATAGGTGCAGGAGTAGGCCATTCAGCCCTTCGAGCCAGCACCGCCATTCAATGCGATCATGGCTGATCACTCTCAATCAGTACCCCGTTCCTGCCTTCTCCCCATACCCCCTCACTCCGCTATCCTTAAGAGCTCTATCCAGCTCTCTCTTGAAAGCATCCAACGAACTGGCCTCCACTGCCTTCTGAGGCAGAGAATTCCACACCTTCACCACTCTCTGACTGAAAAAGTTCTTCCTCATCTCCATTCTAAATGGCCTACCCCTTATTCTTAAACTGTGGCCCCTTGTTCTGGACTCCCCCAACATTGGGAACATGTTTCCTGCCTCTAATGTGTCCAATCCCCTAATTATCTTATATGTTTCAATAAGATCCCCCCTCATCCTTCCAAATTCCAGTGTATACAAGCCCAATCACTCCAGCCTTTCAACATACGACAGTCCCGCCATTCCGGGAATTAACCTAGTGAACCTACGCTACACGCCCTCCATAGCAAGAATATCCTTCCTCAAATTTGGAGACCAAAACTGCACACAGTACTCCAGGTGCGGTCTCACCAGGGCCCGGTACAACTGTAGAAGGATCTCTTTGCTCCTATACTCAACTCCTCTTGTTACGAAGGCCAACATTCCATTGGCTTTCTTCACTGCCTGCTGTACCTGCATGCTTCCTTTCATTGACTGATGCACTAGGACACCCAGATCTCGCTGAACTCCCCCTCCTCCTAACTTGACACCATTCAGATAATAATCTGCCTTTCTATTCTTACTTCCAAAGTGAATAACCTCACACTTATCTACATTAAACTGCATCTGCCATGTATCCGCTCACTCACACAACCTGTCCAAGTCACCCTGCAGCCTTATTGCATCTTCCTCACAATTCACACTACATATATGCCAGATTGGAAACCTTCATGTTGATGCATCCAAGCTAACAAAAATGTCAGCTAGTAGTCCATATGAGTGGCACTGCCTAGAATTGAATTGAATTGAATAAATTTTATTAGCCAGTTATGTATACATACAAGGAATTTGCCTTGGTGCTTTGCTCACAAGGATAACAACATGATATACAGTAGACAATTAAAAATAAAACATTACAACTTAAACATGTGAAGAATAAAACAAAATACCAAAGCAAAAGGAGGCTACAGACTTTTGATTGTTGAGTAGAAGTACTGCTCATGGAAAGAAACTGTTTTTATGTCTGGCTGTGGCGACTTTGACAGTCCGGAGTCGCCTCCCAGAGGGAAGTGCTTCAAAGAGTTTGTGGCCAGGGTGAGAGAGGCCAGAGAGGGAAATAAAATTGTTGTACAAAGGTAATTTATCACAACACATAATGACACAACTGAAATAAAACTGGAAAATGCTGGGGAACATGAAGCTCATCAGCAAATGTGGGAACAGTAAGCCTTCACCACAACAATCGTGAACATCTATTTCCACAGACACTCTTTGACTTTCTCAATTCTCCTAGCATATTGTGGTTATTATTGGTAATGCAGAAAACGTAGTTTCAAAAAATTGACATTTTAATAACAATTCATTGCAGGGCTTCAGAGCATTTGTAGCAAAATAAAATGTTGAACTCTGCAAAAAATAGTGCTCATCTATAATAATATAAAATCCTGGATACAAAATTGGCTTGATGGTAGGAAGTAGAGAGTGGTGGTGGAAGGTTATTTTTCAGACTGTCGGGTTGTTCCCAGTCTCTAGAATTTATACCTTAGAGATGCAGTTTGGCCATCATCCCTTTTACTAACACTATCCTACACACTAGGGACAATTTTACTGAAGCTAACTAACCTAAAAATCTGCATGTCTTTGGAATGTGGAAGAAATCGGAACAGCCAGAGAAAACCCACGCAGTCACGGGGAGAATGTACAAACTTCATACAGACAACAGCCCTGGTCAGGATCAAACCCAGATCTCTGTCGCTATAAGGCAGCAACTTTACTGCTGCACCACTGTGCCCATCCTTGGTGATGCACCTCTGTGGTCCTGTTGTTTTTATTGGCATATATTGTTAAAAACCGGTCGGGACCAGCCTGCAACACAGGCCGGTAGAGGAGCGAAAGGTGAAGGAGCCAGTGCGGGTTTTGGCTGCAAAATTTATAGCCTTGGTGAGATTTTCCAGAACAGCAAATCCAGTAACTAAAATTGTAAATTAGATAATTAGTTCATTGAACAGCAAATAAAAGCTGGGCTTGTTCTAGGGGAGCAGTCTTCTGTAGGAGAAGTGCCTCGGTGAGTAAAGTGTGAGGCTTTTGCTCAAGAGGCTTAGTCGAGGAGGCTGAGGCAAGGAGGCGACACTTGATTCAAAATTTGTCCACTGAAGAAATGGCAGACAAGTTGGTGCAGTGTTTCCTGCAGGATGGGGGAAGTCAGGAACACTGCTGGAAACTATACCTGCTGAAATTGTGTCCAGGTGCAGCTCCTGAATAAACGTGTCGGGGAACTGCAGCAGCAGCTGGATGACCTCAGGGCCATCCGGGAAAACGAGAGTTTCCTGGACAGGACCTACAGTGAGGTTGTCACACCAAGGATACAGGAAGAGTGAAGGTGGGTGACTGTGAGAAAGAGGAGTAAACGTGGAATGCAGGAGACCCCGGTGGCTGTGCCTAGAGAAAACAGGTACACCCTCTCGGGAGCTGTCGGGTTGACGACGCTTCTAGTCCGAGCGACGGACAGGTCGGTGGCTCCAATCCCAGCGATGGGACTAGATCGGCGAGACTGATGTCGGGCAGAGCCATAGTTGTGGGTAACTCCATTGTCCAAGGTGCGGACAGGATATTCTGTGGCGGCAGGCGAGACCTGAGGAGGTGTGTTGCCTCCCTGGTGCCAGGGTAAAAGATGTCACTGACCGACTTCAGAACATCTTCACGAGGGAAGGTGAGCAGCCAGAAGTGATTGTGCATGTGGGCACAAATGGCTTCGGGAAGAAGCGGAAGAAGGTTCTGCAACGTGAGTTTAGAGTTAGGAAGGCAGCTGAAAAGCAAAACTTTTAGGGTGGTTATCTGTGGATTGTTTCCAGTACCTCATGCTGGTGAGGGCACGAACAGGGAGATAGGGGATCTGAATGTGTGGCTCAGGGGCTGGGATTTAGATTTATAGACCACTGGAATTTTGTCCGGGGTAGGGGTGACCTGTACAAAAGGGACGGGTTACACCTTAACTGGAGGGGGACCAACATTCTGGCAGGCAGGTTTGCTAGTGCTACATGGGTGGGTTTAAACTAAATAGCTGGGGGGGGGGGGGGGGAAAGGGGGGGAGTGGAGGGAGTGGAGGGGTTGACGACAGAAAGTTCAAGAAGGGATAAGAGAGTAAGGTCAGGTGAAATAGGAACTGGTGTGAGAGGGGAGGTGAATACTGAATTAAAAGTGTTATATATGAATACACGAAGTATAAAGTGGATGAACTTGAGGCTCAGTTAGAAAATGGTAAGTATGATGTTGTGGGAATTACAGAAACATGGCTGCAAGAGGATCAGAGCTGGGAACTGAATATTCAGGGCTTTATGCCCTATTAAAAAGACAGACAGGTGGACAGAGGGGGTGGGGTAGCTCTGTTGGTAAGGAATGAAATCCAGTCCCTTGCGAGGGGTGACATAGAATCAGAAGTTGTAGAGTCATTGTGGATAGAAATGAGAAATTGTAAGGGTAACTCCTAATGGGAGTTATCTACAGCCCCCCAAACAGTAGCCTGGAGATAGGGTGCAAGTTGCATCAGGAGCTAAAATTGGCATGTAACAAAGGTAATGCTACGGTGGTTATGGGAGATTTCAATAGTCTTAGAGCAGCTTGTACTGGAGCCTACCAGGGAGAAGGCAATTCTGGATTTGGTGTTGTGCAATGAACCAGATTTGATAAGGGAACTCAAGATAAAGGAACCATTAGGAGTTAGTGACCATAATATGATAAGTTTTATTCTGCAATTTGAGAGGGAGAAGGTAAAATCGAAAGTGTCAGTATTGCAGTTGAACAAAGGGGATTATGGAGGCATGAGAGAGGAGTTGGCCAAAGTTGACTGGAAAGGGACTCTAGCAGGGAAGACGGTGGAGCAGCAATGGCATGTGTTTCTGGCAATAATCCAGAAGATGCAGGATCATTTCTTTCTAAAGAGGAAGAACAATTCTAAGGGGAACTAAGAGGAGACCGTGGCTGACAAGGGAAGTGAAGGACAGTATAAAAATAAAAGAGAAGTTGTATAACATAGCAAAGATGAACGGGAAGTCAAAGGATTGGGTAACTTTTAAAGAACAACAGAAGGTAACTAAATACGGGGAGAAAAGATGGAGTACGAAAGTAAGCTAGCCAAGAATATGAAGCTTCTTTATGAAGAGGAAAAAATTAGTTAAGACTTGAAGACAGAAACAGGTGAATTTATTATGGGGAACAACAAAATGGCAGATGAGTTGAACAGGTACTTTGGTTCTGTCTTCACTCAGGAAGCCACAAATCTCCCAGATGTATTAGGGGACAGAGGACATAGGGTGATGGAGGAACTGAAAGAAATTCACATTAGTCAGGAAATGGTGTTGGGTAGACCGATGGGACTGAAGGCTGATAAATCCCCAGGGCCTGATGGTCTGCATCCCAGGGTACTCAAGGAGGTGGCTCTAGAAATCGTGGAAGCAATGGTGATCATTTTCCAATGTACTATAGATTCTGGATCAGTTCCTGTGGATTGGATGGTAGCTAAAGTTATCCCACTTTTCAAGAAAGGAAGGAGAGCGAAAGCAGGGAATTATAGACCAGTTAGCCTGACATCTGTGGTGGGGAAGTTGCTGGAGTTGATTATTAAAGATGTAATGGCAGCGCATTTGGATAGCAGTAACAGGATCAGATCAAGTCAGCATGGATTTACGAAGAGGAAATCATGTTTGACAAATCTTCTGGAATCTTTTGAGGATGTAACGAGTAAAATGGACAAGGGAGAGCCAGTGGATGTAGTATATCTGGACATTCAAAAACCTTTGATAAGGTCCCACACAGGAGATTAGTGGGCAGAAATAGAGCACATGGTATTGGGGGTAGGGTATGGATAGAAAATTGGTTGGCAGACAGGAAACAAAGAGTAGGGATTAACGGGTCCCTTTTAGAATGGCAGGCAGTGACTAGTGGGGTGCCGCAAGGCTTGGTGCTGGGACCGCAGCTATTTACAATGTACATTAATGATTTAGATGATGGAATTAAAAGTAACTTTAGCAAATTTGCAGATGACACAAAGCTGGGTAGCAGTGTGAGCTGCGATGAGGATGCTATGAGGCTGCAGGGTGACTTGGATAGGTTGGGTGAGTGGGCAGATGCATGGCAGATGCAGTATAATGTGGATAAATGTGAGGTTATCCACTTTGGTGGCAAGAACGGGAAGGCAGATAATTATATGAATGGTGTCAGGTTAGGAAAAGGGGAAGTACAACGAGAACTGGGTGAACTTGTACATCAGTCACTTAAAGTAAGCATACAGGTACAACAGGCAGTGAAGAAAGCTAATGGCATGTTGGCCTTCATAACGAGAGGAGTTGAGTATAGGAGCAAAGAGGTCCTTCTGCAGTTGTACAGGGCCCTGGTGAGACCGCACCAGGAGTATAGTGTGCAGTTTTGGTCTCCAAATTTGAGGAAGGACATTCTTGCTATTGAGGGAGTGCAGTGTAGGTTCACTAGGTTAATTCCCAGAATGGCGGGACTCTAATATGTTGAAAGACTGGAGCGACTAGGCTTGTATACACTGGAATTTAGAAGGATGAGAAACATCTTATTGAAACATATAAGATTATTAAGGGATTGGACATGCTCGAGGCAGGAAACATGTTCCCAATGTTAGGGGAGTCTAGAACCAGGGGCCACAGTTTACGAATAAGGGGTAGGCCATTGAGAACAGAGATGAGGAAAAACCTTTTCACTCAGAGAGTTGTAAATCTGTGAAATTCTCTGCTTGAGAAGGCAGTGGAGGCCAATTCTCTGGATGCTTTCAAGAGAGAGTTAGATAGAACTCTTAATGATAGCGGAGTCAGGGGGTATGGGGAGAGGGCAGGAACGGGGTACGGATTGTGAATGATCAGCCATGATCACATTGAATGGCGGTGCTGGCCCGGAGGGCCAAATGGCCTTCTCCTGCACCTATTGTCTATTTAGTAGTGTAATAAATTACTGAGTGAATCAAAACTGTTATCTGAATCCAGTGATTTATCGAACACAACAATTCCCGTTGAAATTCATTTTCCAGAAAGTGACATCTTACAGTGGTAAAGATACTTTGGCCTTCATCAGTCAGAGCATTGACTTTAGAATTTGGGATGTTATGTTGCAGATGACAGCAATGATGTATGAGCACATTGCCAGGACTCGAGAAAGAGAGAGAGAGAGAGAGAGGGAGAGAGAGAGAGTCAGTTACAGGGAGTGGTCGTGCAGGCTGTGACTTTAATCTTTTAGCCTTGGAGACTGAGGGGTGATCTTACAGAGTGGCGTAAAATCATGAGGAGCATAGACATGGTTAGTACACAGTCTTTTTCACGGGGTCGGGGAATCAAGAACTAGTGGGCATACAGTAGGTTTAAGATGGGAGAGGAGAGATGTTATCGGAATGTGAAGGTCAACTTTTCTAAAAGAGAGTGGTACATAAATGGATGAGCTGCCAAAGGTACTGATTGAAGCAGGCATAATAGCAACATTTAAAAGACATTTGGACAGGTATATGGATAGGAAAATTTCAGAAGGATATGGGTCAAACATGGGCATACAGTACAAGATTAGATGGAATCTGGGTCAGCATAAATGAGTTGGGTAGAAGGGCATTTCCATGCAGTATGATTTGATGACAATCACTACAGCAATTTGTTAGCTTATTGTGCAACTATGTCCTCGGGATGATTAAAATGCACCATTTGCAAAATTGAACAATACGTCAACAAAGCTTAAAAATACAATTTTAGCATGTTCCAACTGGTTCCTTGTACCCACTTATTACATGTTAGTAAATGCAGAGATGTCCTAAATAAGCTCTCCTTTGGCACCCTGAGAACCTCTCACAAGTTCCTGAATGTGCAGGTATTGAACTGAATTGAATAAATGTTATTAGCCAAGTATGCACACATACAAGGAATTTGCCTTGGTGCTTTGCTTGCAAGTAACAACATGACATACAGTATACAATTAAGAGTAAAACATAAAACATTAAAACATTAAGAATAAAATATTATAGTTTAAACATGTGAAGAATGAAATAAAATACCAGAGCAAAAGGAGGCTACAGACTTTTGACTGTTGAGTACAGCTATTGCTCCTGGAAAAGAACTGTTTTTATGTCTGGCTGTGGCAGATTTGACAGGACAGAGGCGCCTTCCAGAGGGAAATGCTTCAAAGAGTTTGTGGCCAAGGTGAGAGGGGTCAGAGATGATCTTCCCCGCTCGCTTCCTGGCCCTTGCAGTGTACAGTTCATCAATGGGAGTAAGGTTGCCGCCAACAACCTTCTCGGCTGATCGAACGATGTGCTGCAGCCTCTGGATGTCATGCTTGGTGGCTGAGCCAAACCAGACCATGATCAAGAAGGTGAGGACAGACTCTATGACGGCAGTATAAAACTGGGGTATTGCTAAACTATTGAGGACATTTCTTATGGTCAATGCCAAATGTCCTGGGAAATTCAACAACTCTTTTTAGTTTAGAGACAGAGCATGGAAATCGGCCCTTTGGCCCACTGAGTCCTCGCTGGGCATTGATCATCCATTCACAATAGTTCCACGTTATCCCACTTTCTCATTCTTCGTTACACACAAGGGGCAATTTAAAGAGGCTAATTAACCTGCAAACCCTCACGTCTTTGGGAGGTGGGAAGAAACCGGAGCACCCAGATGAAACCCACATGGTCACAGGGAGAACTGCAAATTCCACACAGACATGTCCTGAGGTCAGGATTGAACACGGGTCTCTGGTGCGGTGAAACGGCAGCTCTACCAGCTGTAACACTGTGGCGCCCAAGGTTTCTCCTTCACCTGACATATTTCAAAAGCTTCACCTGACATAGAGCTGGATCTTGGAGAATAAGGATCCTTGGTGTGGTTAAGGCATCTGTCTATGTCTCCGGTGGCCAAACCCTATGACAACAATGACCTGGGAGGCAACTGGAAGGGAGGAGTGAAGAATGCCATTGGAACTCTCAGGATGCAATTCCAGGTTCTGCTCCATTTCCAGAATGGCCTGCAGTGCTTACAGGCAGGGTTTGAAACATTATCATCATTGACTGCCCCTGCATAATCTTGCCCTTAGGCGGGCTCAGCTTTTATCCAGGATCTGCAGTGATAGGGGAAGGAGAATCATTCATGGCAGGAAAAGGAAGGGAATCCTGATTAATGTTGAGACAAGAAGACCCGCTCTGCGTGTACTCCCGGGCTCAATCTGATTCTCTCCAGATTTTCTCGAGAAAAGCGCACCATGGGCCCTGTGCTCAGACAGAGAAGTTGTGAGGGTGCTTATGACAGACTGTAGAGCTGTGCCAACTAAGATCGCCTTAAGTACCAAGAGATCTTCTCACAAATTCCTGAATGTGCAGGTATTGCAAAATTATTGAGAACATTCCTTACGGTCAATGCCAAATGACCCGGTTTGAGAGCTGAGAGAAGAGAATCTGGGAGGGGAGATGAGACTCGGGTATCTGAATCCACTGGGCCACCTGTTGGGGTTTATTTCTCAAGATGAAGGCTTGGATTCTGGAAGGCACTTGCATTGATCCAGTGATCCATTGTTGACCATTAAAACAATGGTCAACTTCCAAAGATTTCGTTTCAAAGACCCATTGTCATAATTCAAAGAATGCTGCACTGGTGGAGCTGACAGCACTGGGAAACCTCATTGATGGTGGTCTCTTAGTAGAGAGGATTGTTGAGGTACAGAAGTTGCTCCCCATACTTCTAGCCCCATGGATAGTGCAATGGAAGTTTGGTGGAGAATTTTGGGCTGGCAACGTTTAGTGACAGCGAGCATTCTTATGTGAAATATTAAATAGATCTCAACTCTCAAGTTGCTGTGAAGAGTGAGCCATCATGCAACAATTGTTTGCCAATTGAAGGCCTTGGATGTCCTTGGTGATGAATTTTTTTTCAACCCAGAAGCAACAAGAATTAAATGCTTCCAGACCTGTCAATGGCAGTAAGGTCAGGGAGATATTCCAGAAAAGGAATGATACAATAATCCTTAACAGCAGAGCAGGCAATGGAAAACTGAAAGTTGCAAACATGGAAAAAGCCTGAAATAGAGAAATGGGTCCATTTGTTGTAGCCTCCATGTCACTGAACTCGGCTAACAATTGGCAAGGTCAACTCCCACCCAGTACCCACACATTTTTCCAACCATCTCCCACGTTCCCTCCCAGTCACCCATCCCCTTTCCCCTCCTTCATATCCTCGTCTACCATCCCCGTGTCCCCCATTTTCTTTTTATCTCCACTCTTTTCCCTCCGCCCTGTCCTCTTCCACTCACATCCCTTCCTCCAGCTTTACATTCCACTCCTCTCCTTCTCTCCCTATCTGCCACCCTCTTGCCTCTTTTTCTCCTCTAAACTTTATCACTTATTCCACCCATCTGCCAATCAACACACCCGTCCACCTCATTTGATGCATCTATCACTTGCCAGAGTTTGTCCTGCCCCCACCTCACTCTTCCAGCGTTCTCCCCCTTACTCCATCAGAATGAAGAAGGGTCCCGACCCCAAAATGTCATCTGTCCATTTCTTCCACATATACTGCCTGACACGCTGTGTATCTCCAGCACATTGTTTAGTTTAGTTTCGTTTAGTTTAGAGATACTGCGAGGAAACAGGCACTTCAGTCCACCGTCCGCACCGACCAGCGATCCCCTCATAGTAACACCATCCTACACATACTAAGGACAATTTACATACACCAAGCCAATTAACCTACATGCCTGTATGTCTTTGGAGTTTGGGAGGAAACCGAAGATCTTGGAGAAAACCCTAACTGAAAAGAGGGTGTGGAACTCCACGTGTAACAAGCCCACATAAGAAACATTGTATGAGCAGGCTACTGTCAGATTTAATGCCTTATGGGAATGAAGGACATGCAGCAAGGGAAGGGATACAACAGCAAGCCAAAAATCTGCAACATAATGGCCTTCAAACATACGTGAACAGCGAAGATACTGTGAGTAAAGTGGTATGCTGGTTTCTATTCAAAGAGCACCAGGTAACCCACCGATAATGCATTATTGTGTAGGAAGGAACTGCAGAGGCTGGTTTACAACAAAGATAGACACAAAATGCTGGAGTAACTCAGCAGGGTGGGCAGCATCTCTGGATAGAAGGAAGAGGTGATGGTCGGGTCGGGTCCCTTCTTCAGACTGAGAGTGAGGGAAGAGGGAGACACAGAGAGAGGATGTTGTTCCTGTTCCAGGTGTTAACTGGCTCATCCCCGAACACTCTCTCCTTTACATTGATGACTGCATCGGTGCTATCTCCTGCACCCATGCAGAACCCATGGACTTCATGACCTTCACCACCACTTTCCATCCTGTACTCAAATTCACTTAGACCATGTCAGACACTTCTCTCCCCTTTCTTGATCTTACCGTCTCCATCACAGGAAATAGACGATTGAATGACGTCTATTGTAAACCAACTGACTCCCACAACTATCTAGACGACACTTCTTCCCACCGTGCTTCCTGCAAAGACTCTATCCCCTACTCCCAATTCCTCCGTCTACTCCACATCTGCGCCAAGATGAGGTGTTCTATACAAGGGCATCGGAGATGTCCTCATTCTTTAGGGAACAGGGGTTCCCCTCTCCCATCATAGATGAGGCTCTCACAGGTGTCTCCTCGGTATCCCACAGCTCTGCTCTTGCTCTCACTCACTCTAGTCGCAACAGGGACAGAGCCAACCCAGAGTCGGCCCTCACATAATCTACTGACATTTTCGCCACCTCCAACAGGATCCCACCACTAATCACATCTTCCCATCTCCACCCCTTTCCGCCTTCCGCAGAGACCATTTCCTCTGCAACTCCCTGGTTAACTCATCCTTTCCCACCCAACCCCCCCCCCCCCCCAGGTACCTTCCCCAGCAACCGGAGGAGATGCAACACCTGTCCTTATACCTCCTCCCTCCACTCTGTCAAGGGACCCCAACAGTCCTTTCAGGTTAGGCAGAGATTCATTTGCACCTCCTCAACTTCATCTACTGTATCAGTTGTTCAAACTATGGATCCTTATACATCGGCATGACCAAACGTAGACTGGGTGATCGTTTCGCTGAACACCTGCGCTCAGTCTGCCTGGACCTACTTGATCTCCTGGTTGCCAAACATTTTAATTTTTCTTCCCATTCCCACGCTGACCTTTCTGTCTTTGGCCTATTGTCAGAGTGAGGCCAAACACATATTGGAGGAACAGTATCTCATGTTTCACTAAGGCAGCTTACAACCCAGTGGTATGAATATTGATTTCTCTAACTACAAGTAACCCTTGTATTCCCTCTCTCTCCGTCTCTCCCCCACCCAAGTCGTACCAGCTTCAAAGCCGCCTTGTTGAGTCTTATTGTCCGTATTCGTTTCCCTTTCCCCCGACTCTCAGTCTGAAGAATGGCTCACCCGAAACGTCACCTATTCCTTTTCTCCAGAGATGCTGTCTGACCCGCTGAGTTACTCCGGCTTTTGTGTCCATCTGAAAGGTCAGTATGGGAATGGGAGGGGGAGTTAAAGTGTTTCGCATTATTATGCAATATTAGTGGCTGTGATTTTAAGATCCCAAAACATATTAAGGGGAATAGTTCATTCTAACCAAATAGGTTAATCAAGGATTTTTACAAATGAATGCTATAATTGAAGTGTACACTGCTATCCTGGAAATGTTGCCTGGGTTTCCTGCTGGGATACTGGCTCAAACCCCATCCCTCATCACTGCTAAAAACACAGGCACATCAAGGAAAATATGACCATGATCTTCTCAATTCTTTGAAAGGATAAGCAAACCTTTAGCATTTGTAATGCTCTCCCAGGCTAAAATCCCTAGCATTGAAGTCCCAGTTACACTTGGTTAACATGGGTGATTCAACACCAACCTCCTGAAACACAAACTCTCTTCTGACTCTGTCATGGGAGGAGGTCACCAGGCAGATAAAGATTTCTTGAAGAAGGGCAACATCCCCACCGAGTTCTGGGAACCACTGGCACATAACTGCTCAACGTTGGGAAACTCAGTGTCGTAAATTGCAAGCACGTAGAAGCAGCAGAAGAGCATCACCTCACAAATTACCCGCCCACCCTGTCATTTGTATTAACTGGGGTCTGCTGATGAGGACATTCAACAAATAAAGAAACAATCAATATTAAAGTGAAGGTGGGCACTGTGGCATGCATCTTTCATCACCCTGTATTTCTTGGGGAATTCAGGCCATATAACACGCCTCCAATCTGCATGATGTGCTGTACGTACAGTGTATATTTAACCTGGAAATGAACAGTAAAATCTATTTTCAAATAGCTAAAACTTTGTTTTCAGTGTGTTGATTTCTGTATCTTGGTTGCCTGTATGCTAGTTGCCTACCCCTTTGTGACAGCAAAATAGAGGGTGTACAAGAGAGAAAGCCAGAGAGGGAGAGGGAGAGTTGACTGAGGACTGTTGGGACTGAAAGTAGCAATTGAAGGACTATTCACTTGTGTTCAAACATTCACTTGGTCTTAACTTGTTTGGTTAAGGAACAAGCATTGCTTCAGGTGCAAGTTGACAATGCATCTGTTGCTGCCTGTCGACAGCTTCTCTTCACTTTTGCTCTTGGGCGCAGCAGATAATTGCCCTCTTATCCACTGCACTGACAGGAATGAGAAGGTACTAATAATGAAACAGTGAGCTCACCTCCCCGTGCCTCCCTTTCAGTCATTTTATGATCCATGGGCAGTTGCTGCTGGGACACAAGTCGGGACCTGATCAACCCCGGCTGGGTCGCCTGGGCGACGGTGTCTGATGTTGTGAGACCCGAAACACCCCATGACCCCAGGTCACATCACTGAGGATGCGTCCCAGCGCATCCAGAGGATGTATCTTTCACATTGAAGTCTGGCTCAGCCAGTGGCACCTAGGAATAGACTGGGTGACAACCAATAATAGTTTGGTGACTACTGGAGAGACAGTTGACGGCACGGAAAGACGGCTTCCGGGACAGGATGGGTTGGTACCCCAGTCTGTGTCTTTCGTGAGAAAGAAACCCAATAAGCTACGGAAAGGCCTTATGCCATCAGGCAAGAATGAAATGCTCGAAGGAGAAAGAGGTGCAGCGCACAGGCCTTGAACCTGGTGAGACGCAGGAGGAGCCCAGCCATGACTCACTCCACAGAGCCCAGTCCCTCCATGCACCAGAGTTTCCCAAGCCCTGCAGAGTAGTTATTAAGAGGGCTGATCCGTGGACAGTTGCTGCTGGGACACAAGTTGGGGCCTGATCAACCCCGGCTGGGTTGCCTGGGCGACGGTGTCTGATGTTGTGAGACCCGAAACACCCCATGACCCTAGGTCACATCACTGAGGATGCATCCCAGCGCATCCAGAGGATGTATCTTTCACACACATATGAACTTTCAGCATCACAGAACTCATAGGACTTAATGGGAAGTGCTCTTTGATGTAAAATGGCACTGGAAAATACTGGCATTTATTCATTGTTGGGAGCTGGACACATGCCAGATAACTTTGTCAACTGCTTATGATCGTGGTTATGTTGGATATACCTTATCACACTATTGATTCCATTGTCCGACCATCCCCCCCCCCCCCCCAAAATTAAGCTGGTTTCTGTGTTTCACGCCAGGTGTTCTGGTGTAAACTACACCCTTGTCTCTCTCAAGCACAGCAGGAAAGATATGTTGTAAATCTAGATGCTTGTTCCCCACCCACCTGAATACCTGTAATAAATCACTTCAGTGTAAAGCTCCAGAATTAATTCTGAGAAATAATTTTGTGCCAGGTTCCCCTCAGGATCTAAAGCCCTGACTCCAATTACTGCCTAATCACTGTCAGTGAAGCACAGTATTTGTTAGGGAACAGTGAAAGATTCCCAGGAGTCAGTAGGGATGCTCCTATATCTTCAAAGAATTTTTGAGCACATTCTTGAATCTTTCGCAACGGTAATGTCTTTCCATGGCATAGGTCTGAACAGTCAACCTGTTTTGAGGCAGGCATGTGAACCACATAGCCGTCCAATTGTAGCCCACTAACTAGTGTCCGAATGCTTGCGATGTTGGCTTGATTTCTTTTCCAGTGAACATGGTGGATATTACAGAGGCACACAATGATTGTATTTTTCCAGCAACTTGACTCTTCTTTTGTAGTCATGGTTTCAGAAGCCTATTAGAGGGTAAGGATTACAGCAGCCCAGTAGACCATGACATTGCCTGGAGTGTATGCTGGAGTCAGTCAATGTTGTTTACCTAGATTTTCAGAAAGCCTTTGATAAGGTGCTGCACGTGAGGCTGCTAAGGAAGATGTGAGCCCATGGTATCATAGGAAAGATACTAGCATGGATAACAGGTTGGCTGGATGGCAAAGGCAAAGAATGTCAATAAAGGGGGCTTTTTCTGGTTGGCTGCCAGTGACTAGCGGAGTTCCGCAGGGCTCGCTGATGGGGCCGCTGCTATTCACCTTGTATATTAATGATTTGGATGAAGGGATTGAAGGCTTTGTGGCGAAGTTTGCGCATGATATGAAAATATGTGGAGGGACAGGTAGTGTAGAGAAAGCAGGAACTCTGCAGAAGGACTTGGATAGGTTGGGAGAGTGGGCAAAGAAGTGGCAGGTGGAATATAGTGTAGCAAAGTGTGGAGTCATGCATTTTGGTAGTAGGAATAAAGGAGTAGATTATTTTCTAAATGGGGAGATAATCCATAAATCTAAGGTGCACACAGGGAATTGGGACTGCTGGTGCAGGATTCCCAAAAAGTTCATCTGCAAGTTGAATCGGTTGTAAAGAATGCATATGCAATGCTAGCATTTATTTTGAGAAGGCTTGTATACAAATTCAGGGATGTAATACTGAGGCTCTATAATGTGCTGGTCAGGCCGCATTTGGAATATTGTGAGCAATTTTGGGCACCATATCTGAGGAAGGATGTGCTGGCTCTGGAGAGGGTCCAGAGGACGTTTACAAGAATGATCCCAGGAATGAGTAGGTTAACATATGATGAGCATTTGTCGGCACTGGGCCTAAATTCAGTGGAGTTTAGACGAATGAGGGGGACCTCATTGAAACGTATAGAATAGTGAAAGGCTTGGTTCGAGCGGATGTGGAGAGGATTTTTTCACAAGGACTGGAGGTCATAGCCTCAGAATTAAAGGACGTTCTTTTAGGGAGGCGATGAGGAGAAATATTTTTAGTCAGGAGGTGGTGAATCTGTGGAATTCTTTGCCACAGAAGGCTGTGGAGGCAAAGTCAGTGGATATATTTAAGGCAGAGATAGATAGATTCTTGATTAGTACAGGTGTCAGAGTGTATGGGGAGAAGGCATGAGAACTGGGTTGAGGGGGAGAGATAGATCAGCCATGGTTGAATGGCGGAATAGACTTGATGGGCCGAAATGGCCTAATTCTGCTCTTATCACTTGTGAACTTGTGAGTCGTTTAAAAGCCTGCTGATGAAGGTGCAACATCAGCACTTTGGCTATGTTGATGGACAGCCCATGATCGCTAAGGCGCTGGCATAGCTGGGGTAGATGGGTAGCATGCTCCTGTCTCAAATGGCTTGCCACCAAAATGTCATAGAGGTAAATGTAAACAAATTCCAGTCCACGGCACACACAGTCCATAAGCCGCTGAAAGGCCAGCGCAGCGTTCTTAAGTCCGAACGGCATACGGAGGAACTTGAAAAGGCCAAATGGCATCACGATGGCTGTCTTGGGGACGTCGTCTGGGTGGACGGGAATTTGATTGTAGCCACGCACCAGATCGACCTTGGAAAACACCATGGAGCCAGCCAGTTGCGCGTTAAAGTCCTGAATGTGGGGGACCGGGTACCTATCAGCGATGGTGGCATCATTAAGCTGACAGTAGTCTCCGCAAGGGCGCCAGCCACCGTCTGCCTTGGGTTCTATATGGAACTCCTCCCGAGTGAGACGGAGCTTGTCCGGTGGAAGGCGCCGCGCCCGGGCGTGCAGGGGCGGGCCAGTGGTGGGAATGATGCTCCACCCCGTGCTTCGGGGCGGAGGAGCGGAACTGGGGGTCGAGGATTTCGGGGAAGTCGGCCAGAATGCGCGAGAACGTAGCGTCCACGGACGACAGTGGCCCATCAGGCAGCACAACCGGGTCGCCCACGCGGAGGGAAACAGGCTGCAAGGTGACGGAGTGCACCAAACGCTGCCGCTTGACATCCACGAGCAGGAAATGTGCCCGTAGAAAGTCCGCGCCCAGCAACGGCTGGGACACATCCGTAATGACGAAAGGCCATGAGAAGCGGCCATCTCCGAAGTTGAGGGAGAGCATGCGCACCCCATATGAGTGGATTGGAGTCCCATTTGCCGCGGTGAGGAGGGGGCCACGTTTACCATAGCGGATGTCATCATTTGCAGGGGGAGGAATGCTCACCTCAGCACCTGTGTCCACAAGGAAATGAGACCCGTCGCGGCGATGCCACGCAAAAACACAATGAATCTGGCCGGCCGCTGAAGCAATCACTGACGGCCGGCCCCTGTGTTTCCCGGGAACGAGGAGGGCTGCTGTCATTGACGGGCTGAAGGTCCCCAGCGGCGGTGAAAGTAGCAACAGCACCCTCTGCTGGCGTCTGTGGAAAGGGGCAGCTGTGTGGTCTGATCCGACCACCAGCGACCTCTGGTGGCGTGTGGAGGAACTGACGGCAGGCTGTACGGGAAAGACGTGCTGGCGGCCGGGTGTGCCGTGGCAACCGGATCCTGCCGCGAAGGGCGTTTAGGCGCAGAGGAGACGCGGTCAATCGAGGCTGTGACCTGCTGATCCCCGTCTATCATCGGAGGAACGTCCAGCGAGTCCAGGGCCAGCTGACGGGCCATACAGAGTTCATCGTCGCGCTCGCCCGCCGCCTGCAAGTCGGTGAATGGGGCGCTTGTGAGATGCTGGCGGAGATCTCATGGCAGCTGCTGCAGGTAGGCGTGTTTAAATTAAAAGCAGGGCTCGTGGCCGCCCATGAAGGCCAGCATATCGCCAAGCAGGGCCGACGGGTGGCTGTCACCCAGGCCAGTCATCCATAAGATCTGGGTCGCCCGCTTGGCCTCGCTGAGGCGGAACATCCGTAGGAGAAGGGCCTTGAGGGGACGCGGAGGAAAGGTCTGACCCGTCGCGCAGTGGCCTGGTCGAAGGCGCTGATAATGTTAAAGTATCTGGTTGTATCGGCTGTCACTCCCCACAGTGCAAACTGTGCCTCGGCCTGGTCAAACCGGAAATCAGGCTCGTCGGTCCAAAGGGGAGGCAGCTTCAACGCCACGGCGTGGAGAGCGGCGCGGCCGGCAGGGTCCATGGGATGTGGTCCGGCAGGGTCCAGACGCGGCTGACTGCCAGGGTCCAGGGGCGGTTGACCGGGTAATGCGTGTTGAGGAACGTTCCGGTCTATCGCGACTTGCGAGGAAATGTCGAGGGTCACCAGTGTAGTGGGTCTGGACGCGGTCGGAATCAGACAAGACGCCAGGTAAGTATTAACAGTAATTTGAATGCAGCAACAGAACATCCACTCTCTTCAGTCTAACGCACGAGTTCTCTCACCAGCCCCTTCAGGCAAACCATGTAGCACTCGTCCCTCCCCCAGCCCTGTCCAACCCGTGCCAAGGGGGATGATCCAGGGAGTACCGCCACAAAGGTATTTATGCTTGGAGGCGGAGGATGTAGGTGAGGTGCTAAACGAGTACTTTGCATCTGTATTTACTGAGGAGAAGGGGGACAGTAAGATTGATGTTGAGAATACAAATATGCTGAGGCAGTTTGAGATTGAAAAGGAGGTGGCGCTGAGCCTTTTGAAGAACATTAAGGTGGATAAGCCCCCAGGGCCTGTTGGGATCTGTCCCAGGTTATTGAGGGAGGCAAGAGAGGAGATTTGGTGGGTCTTATTGAGGATCTTTGTTTCTGCTCTAGCCACAGGCAATGTCCCGGAGGACTGGAGATTGGCCGTGTTGTGCCTTTGATTAAGAAGGGGAGAGGATCCAGGGAATTATAGGATGGTTAGTATCACGTCAGTGGTCGGAAAACTATTAGAGAGAATTCTTTGAGAAAGTAATTACTTCCATTTAGAAGACAATGGGCTGATTAGGTTTATCTAGCATTGCTTTTTACACAGCAAGACGTGTCTTACTAACGATCAGGTTTTTTAAGACGTGATGAAGGTGATTGATGAGGGTATGGTGGTCCTGAATTAACCCATTCCTTTCCAAATGAGAGTAATTCCTATTTCAAATTATGCTCTTCAACAGTAAGGGGAGGGGGGAGGAGAAAATTGGGGAAGCCAAAGTAGGGAGGGATTGGTTTTCAGAACTGTGCCTTTAAAGAGATTCAAATGTTGTCTTTTAGCATGCTTTGGAACATGTGCTACCAATCAAATTGGAGCTTTCATTTAATTTGTTCCTTATACAATTATGCACAAGGCAGGTGGATGGATGTTTTCCCTTCAGGATATAACAAAATGTATTTCTCCTCAGTAACTACAGCCTTCTCAACTCTCATCCCATTCTGCACTCCCCTAATTACATCCCAAAATATCTCGCTAAAAGCACACCTGCATTCCACATTGTCCAGACTTCAGTCCACTTAGTCCAGTTGCGTGTGCCTTTGGATTTTAATTGGAGCTGTCTCACTCCTGCCTACTGTATAGTGTGCACATTCCCCCTTTGACTACATGGATTTCGTCCGGCTGCTACAATTTCCACTCAAATCCAAATCAATATGTTAATGAGTTAATTGACCACTGTAAATTAAACTGGATTCAAAGGGAGTTTATGGGTATGATGGAGAACATGTTGCAGAAAGGAGAGGTGTGTATCTATACACTGTAATGGCTCAATTGTAATCATGTATTGCCTTTCAGCTGACTGCATAGCACGCAACAAAAGCTTTTTACTGTATACATGACAATAAACCAAACTGAACTGAGGTGAGGTTGTTTGGTTCGTAGCCGGCATGGACGTGGTGACCGCCTCCTGTGTTCCAGTGGTATCCCTTGGTGCCACCCCTCGGTGCCACAAGGGTGATCGTATTTTTCCAGAAATGCACCTGCACCCTCAAAACACTTCTTTCCAACGCAAAGTGTTGCAGTAACTCAGCGGGTCAGGCACCATCTCCGGAGACCATAGATAGGTGACGTTTTGGGTCAGTACCCTTCTTCAGACTGATTGTGCTGGGGTGGGTGGGGGAAGAGACAGCTGGAAGAGAGGAGGGGCAGGACAATGCCTGACAAGTAATAATGGATACAGGTGAGGGGATGGGGTTGATAGGCAAATGGTTGGATAAAGGCAAGGGATGAAGTGACAAAAGGTAAGAGATAAGGATAGAAGAGGTGCAAATGTAAAGCCAGAAGAAGGAATACAGATGGATGGGGAGGCATGAAAGGGTGAAGTGGGTGTGCCCAGGTAGGGCACGGGGAATGGCAGGGTGGGGGATGGATGACGTTTTCTGGAGTTTTGTCAGCATGCAATAAAAGGTTAGGTTTGCAAATGGACTTCCTTAAGAATGACTACAGTTCCTAAATCTGGCAGATTTGATAGAGTAGGGAAGAGAAAGGAATCCTCAAACATGGACAAAATGGAGAGGTGGTTATTTGCTGTGACACTAAACCTCCGAACTGTAATGTGAAAGCACTTATCCTACGTTGACTGGCTGCCAAACCATCACCTTCGTAAATGAACCTCATCCTCTACATTGCTTTTAACTCAAAGCAGCTCCTTGTCCCTCTCAAACTAATAGCATCAATCCGCACCATCACAGGAGAGGCCATTGCATGTTAAACAAACTAAGGAGTTTGGTGTGTGTTTTAAAACTTGAGGGGAAATTAATCACATAGAAATGTACCGAGCAAGTAAATTTTAAAAGTATAAGCTGAGAGTCCAAAATGCTTGTACAAAAACCCTGAACTGTGTTGGCAGCTGATTGCTTTCTCACCTCCATCACAGAGCCAGGGTCAGCCCCACTCTACGTCTCATTATCCCACTCCATCATTAACTCAAAGTTTATCAGTCACCATGAGAGCAGAATGAATAGAAAGAAATGGCTCTTCAGGACTAGTTCAAAATCACCATCACTGATCACATACTGTTGCACCTTATCAGATGCAAATTTGTTGCAGCTCCACTGACACAAGGAAAAAAAATTAATGGTGTCATTGACTTCGAGTGAATCAAAGATATGCACCAAATGTCGGATTTCCAAGAGCACAGATTAGTGAATAGCATCTCATATTTCGCTTGGGCAGCTTACAGCCCAGTGGTATGAATCTTGATTTCTCTCCCTTCAGGTAGCCCCAGCATTCCCTTTCTCTCTATCCCTCCCCCACCCAAGTCGCACTATCTTCTAATTTTCACCCATCAAACAGCATGGGCTATTTCCTTTACCATCGTTACTTTTTGCCTATCTTTTATTCATTGTTCTTTATCTCTCCACATCATTGTCTATATCTCTAATTTCCCTTGTCCCTAACCAGTCAGAAGAAGGGTCTCGACCCGAAATGACACCCATTCCTTCTCTCCAGAAATGCTGCCTGTCCCACTGTTAATCCAGCTTTTTGTGTCTATCTTCGGTTTAAACCGGCATCTGCAATTTGTTCCTACACACACTAGTGATAATGTTGTCAAAGATTCAGAAAATCTGCATTTACCATTATTAATTGGTTGACATGTATCTGATTATTTTGTTTAAGAAGTTTCAAGAAAAGGAAGGAAGTCATGAGTGGAGATGGGCAGATGCAATGAAGGGCACAGGAGAGTCACAAAAAGGGCTGGAGCAATTTGTAAAATTGAATCCAGATGTGGAAGGAACTTGTAGTCAATCAAAAATGAATGCTGTAAAGATGATAAATTACTGTTGTGTGGCTTTTTGTGTTACATGGGCATGCTACAAATAATTCAAATTAATACTAATACAGCTCTGAAATCAATCCTGGCTCAACCTGTCCAAGATGTGGCCAAAATGTTAATTTGATCCCACCTTTAACAGCTGCCTGAAATAAATGAATTCTGGATGGTGTTAAACATAAGCATTAGTACTTGGCTCTTTGCAGTTTGCATGCATTGACATTATGTTTAGCACAGACTTTGAGGGCCAAAGGGCCTAATCCTGTGCTGTACTGTTCTATGTTCTATGTTTCCAGACTTTGGTGCGGAGTATCTGAGAAATAGAAGGCATAATAATAGATTCTTGATCAACTGCACACACGTGTGCCTGCGTGTCCTTTTATGTATTGTGACATTGGATTGTTTTTTTATCAGATTACAAGCCATAATTCCTTCTTTGACGAATGCTTCCTAAAACACATCATTCATCCCACAACCTTTGTGAACATTTGTTGTGCAGAAAATGACTGGCAGACTTATTCAAGCAACGAAGCTACTACATTTCAAAATGATTAATTATATATGTGAAAGAAATATTTAAATTAATGGCTAAATTAATATGGCTAAATTAATTCAAGGAAATTAGAATCAAAGATGTTGATGTTCATGGAGAAACCACCAGGGGTAGCTAATAGTTCAACCACCCCTGTATCAATCAGCCCCATCGCAAAACCCTGCAGCTAAGTCTTATGATAGGACACTGGAAAACATGGAAAATATTTATCATTTCTCCATATCTCAGAAGTTACCTCTCCACAAAAGCAGGTACCAATGATGGAATTGAACACCAGCAAGGTTGCACATCTATTTGATGTCTGAGGAAAAGAGTGTTCAAAGATCAAAACACAAACCCAACAAAGAGTTGTTTATCTACTGTGCTGCAGCAATCTCCTTATCTTTCATCTTCTGAGACTTGGATTACCTACAAGAAGCACCTTGACTGTTGAGACATCACCATAAAACCCTCTAAATCCACTAGAAGGTTAAGTGAACCAGTTCCTCTCCCAAACCAACATCCCCAGCATCAATGCTGTCTACCGGCATGAATCGACAGATCATATTGCTTTACATGCCCAATATCAGATGTCCAAAATAAACATTCTATTCCAAGCTCCATCACAGCAAGAGATGATTAAGAGGGTGGAGCAAATGTTTCAAGGATGTTCACAAACTCTTCTTGAAAATGTAACATTCCCATTGACACTTTTGAATCCCCGGTCCATGACATCTGAAGTGGTTAGTACTGAGAACCTTGAGTTTCCGCATCAGATGTACACAGATGTCCAGTGATAAAAACAGAAGGAGCATCCTACTTCCCAAACTACCCACCTACCTCAGTGGGCACTTCCTGTGACACCTATGGCAAAATCTGTGAGTTTCACGTTGGTCACAATCAGCGATCTCAGGATCCCGTAGAAATGGAGTAGAAGCAAGTCATTCTCAACCCAAAGGATAACTTAAGAGAAGAAATAGTAAATTATTTTACTTAATTTATTTGCTACTTGGACACTGCCATCCTACTCTCTAACTTTAGATAGTTCCTCTGTCCCTCTCTTCCCCTCCCCAGTTCTCCCACTGTCTTCCTGTCTCCACCTATATCCTTTCTTTGTCCCGCCGCCCTGACATCAGTCTGAAGAAGGGTATCGACCCGAAACGTCACCAATTCCCTCTCTCCTAGATGCTGCCTGACCTGCTGAGTTACTCCAGCATTTTGTGATACCTTCAATTTGTACCAGCATCTGCAGTTATTTTCCTACTCAATGTGTTAATGGCAAGTCTGTGTATATTGGAGGTATAATGGTAATGACAGTGGGTATGTTAAATAATCGATACTAGCTAGTGTCTTCTGAACTACACATGGAGCGGAGTTCAAAGATAGGGAAAATGAATATGTTAAGTAACAGAAACTAACTGGCAGCTCGTATTAATGTATTACTGAATTGTAGAACTTCAATATCTTTTGGGACCTCTACAAGTGCTATATAAATATAAATGATAACTTCATAGGGAATAATGTCATTCAGATCGCAACCAGTAACTTGTATGAACCCTCCCTCTGGTTTCATTCATGTTCATCCTGGTATTTCCTTTGAAAATTATTATAGCATGTCCCTCCCACACCACACATCCTCAGTGGCTATAATCTACAATACAGATTATAGCCACTGACCATTTTTAAAGGAAATTTCATCATTCTCTCCAGGTTCTATGAGAGATTATTTAAAACTCCTTGTAACGTCAATTGCATACTTGCCAAAATGCAATATTAGTACATTGTCTCATCAGCCAAAATCCTGAGTGGACGTGCACCTAAGTGGGCGTGGAGCTAACCACATTCAGGGTTCCATTTTGACATGAGTCAGAGAGACTGCTATCAAATTGCACAAAACCAGTCAACAAATTACTACATTGAAGAGATTAGTCTCTGTTTGAACTGCATGGTTTAAATGTGGCTCCAGATTGTGTTATGTGAAGTCACTGAAACCCTGCAATAATGCAGAAGCCATCTTCTTAAACCTGTGTCCGGCAGAGAGTGATGATTAAGGGGGTTACAGTGGAGTTTTGATGGTATTGTCTGTTGTCAAATTGTCTGTTTGCTCATGTCTCTTCAACAGTAACTCAAGCAAAATTGTAAGTGCATGAGTAATTCACATTATTTTCCATCCTCATGAATCAGCTTGATTTTTTTGGACACATTTTCGGGAACAGGCTAAAGTTCACTTTCCATATGGCCCTCTGACTGCTCTATTGACTGATAAGTTGCAAGTCTGAAAAACATAACATGCACATTCTGGAATTTTGCAGATGAGAATCTATTCCTTCTTCAATGTTTTTGCAAGTTATTACAACAGGCAGGAAAATCCTGGTATGGGATTGCCAGCAAACATTGTGTGATCCTTATTTCTTCCAGGGATACTTGTGAGCATAAACTTAAGATTTCATCAAGAAAAATAAAATGAAAGAAAATGAATGTTATATGTGTTTTATTCACCCCAAGATAGAACTACAAGCTTTCTAGTTTTCTGCATAACATCCTTAAACAGAATCAGAAAGTTAACAGCCACACTTTGAATTTCACAGGGCAGTTCTTGCAGATATTCTCGGGAAGAAACAAGCACGAACATAGCACAGTATTAAAAATATTGCATCATTATGTGCAGCTTAAAAAAAATACAAATGTAGTTGTAATCTAAAAATGTAATTACAAAAATGTTACAATGAGGCACTCACAGGCAAGGGGGGATTTATCGCCCATCTTCTGGGTATACTGTGAAGTGGCGGCCTTTGCCTCAAACCATTGTAATACAGGCCCACCGCCGTTTTCCGGCACTCTTGGTTCCAGAGCCTTTCTGCATTATCAGTTTTGCCGGAACAACAAACTTCGCGGCCTCCGAGAGGAGTCTAGCGGTACCAGAACTGTCCACCAAGGCCACCGAGGGGCCAAGCTACCGGCCTGCAAAGCCGTCCTCGGAAATGGGCTATGGCAACGGATTTGCTGGATCCGACCGGGCCGGAGTTCCAGAACCCCGACCACAAGTCTGCCATTCAAATCTGTGCCCGTTTATCTAGTCTGTAGCCCAGATGCTGAGGACCAGCTGCAAAGTTGCGCTTCATTAGCAGCCTGCATGAGTCCAGCGCTGGAGCACAGGTGGGCAATTGCCAATGAAACGCTGTCAGAAAGATCAGGATAACCGTTTTGTACACCATGTTAGGAGCGGGTCTCAGTCACCTGGTACTTCATTCCAACTCCACCGATCTTCAAGCCTGTGGCTGACCACTCTCATCTCCAGTTTCATGCACTCTCCCCATTCCCCTGGATTCCCTTAATATCCAGAAATCCATTGGTCTCCAGTCTCAATGAACTCAATGACAAAGTGTGTACAAAAGAACTGCAGATGCTGGTTTAAATCAATGACTAATAAATGACTGGTTTAAGTCAATAACTAAGGATCTGGAATGGAGAATTCTAAAGATTCATCACCCATCGCATGACGACATATCTCATCATAACCCTAAATAAACTGCTCCTTAGTGAGACTGTGATCCGGGATCTGAGACTCCACACATACTCCTCGTGTCCATTAACAACTTCATAGGGTTCTATGAAATCTCCTCACTCTCCTGAACACTATCTAATATGAGCCTGGTCTATTCAGTCTCCCCTTAGATGGCATCCATTGAGAACATTCAGTTCAGTTTAGTTTATTGTTACGTGTACCGAGGTACAGTGAAAAACATTTGTTGCGTACTAACCAGTCAGCGGAAAGACAATACATGTTTACAATCGAGCCATTTACAGTGTATAGATACATAAGGGAATAACGTTTAGTGCAAGGTAAAGCCAGTAAAGTCCGATCAAAGGTATGTCCAAGGGTCCCCAATGAGGTAGATAGTTCAGGACTGCTCTCTGGTTGTAGGATGATTCAGTTGCTTGTTAACAGCTGGGAAGAAACTGTCCCTGAATCTGGAGGTGTGCGTTTTCACACTTCTATACCTTTTGCCCGATGGGAGAAGAGGGAGTGGCCAGGGTGCGACTCGCCCCCGATTATGACGATGGCCTTGCCGAGGCAGGGTGATGTATAAATGGAATCAATGGAAGGGAGGTTAGTTTGTATGATGGTCTGGGTTGCATCCACAATTTGCTGCAATTTCTTGCGGCCTTGGATGGAGTTATTCCCAAACCAAGCTGTGATGCATCCTGATAAAATGCTTTCTATGGCGCATCTGTAGAAGTTGGTAAGAGTTGTTGGGGCTGATCTTCTATCTCAGCACCACTTTTCTGTGCTGTCCCCTTTTCCCCATTCGGCAAACACCACACAGGTACTTGGAAGCAGTCTGATGAATCTTTGTTACATGCCCATGGTAGCAATAAAATTCCTTTTTAGGTAAGGTGACCAAATCTGTACACGTAATTGCAGGCGTGGTCTACATAACACCCTACATAATGGCAGTAAGACCTCTCTACACTCTTACTTAATTCCTATTGGATGAAAGATCAAACCCCTAGACTAACTGGCATTTCCCTGCAAAATCTGGCCTATTTTTTTAATCCCACTTAGATTTCTAAAGGCAACCATAGGCTAATAGATCTGAAATTTACATTAAATGATGAACCCTAACACATTGCTCATAAAGTTCCCCATTACTGTACAAAAACTGCAGAGAAATTAATTTAAATTAGAAAAGTAGACTTTGAGTAATCCAAAATCAATTATATAATGAAAGTAACGGACACCAGTTGTCACTAATAAACAGCAAAAATAGAATGCTGGAAACACTCAGCTGGTCAGGCAGCATCTGTGTATATATAAACAGTGTCCATATTCCAGCCCATTAGAACTATAAAAGTGAGATGACAAATATATTTTAAGTAGCTTTGATAGAGGTAGGGCGATGAAAACAAGGGGGATGTCTGTGAAAGGTGGAGATCAACATTGTCCAGACAACATAATTGTTTTCAGTGCTGAGTAATTAATAGATGAATGGGGGCATTTAGAGATACAAGGCACAGAACATGCTGGAAATATGAGATGCAGAACACGGCGGTATTCCTGGAAAGCTATAGCAAAAGGGATTGCAGGAAATACCCAGATCAGGTAATATCTGTAGACAGAAAATTGGATTAATGTTATAAGTGAATTACTTTACATCAAAGTTAGCATATTCTGACAAATGGGAAAGGTGGTTTCCACTAGCTTCAGAGAGATAACAGTTCCCCTTCCTTCGTACTTCAGCATTCTAAAAGAGCTATTCCCTCAATGTCCCAGGTCTGCTCTTCCATCACCACCAATACATCAGTAATGTGCATTCTCACAATACTTCCCGTGATGCCACAGGAGATGCAATGCCTGCCCTTTTATTTTTATACTATCCAGGACCCAATTAGTCCTTCCAGGTGAAACACTGCTGCTGACAGTCTTGTGTGTTAATAAGGTGTTTTTATTAATGAGGGTGCTTTTGTAAGTATTCCATGTAAGCAAAATGTTCTTAAAACTTAATCACAGACAAATGATATCCCCTTTCTTCCAACCATCCCTCCTCCATTGCTACCCAAAACTAGGCTGTTTTCTGCTCTTTCCCAGTTCTGATGTAAGATCCTGGACCTGAAGCTTTAATCGCTTCCCTTTGCACAGGGTGCCACCTGACTTGGAGTCATAGAAATCAGAGAATTAGACTCGTGTGGGCTGTCCCAGTGTGAAGGACAGTCTGTTTTATCCAGTCATAGAATTCTTCAGCATGGAAACAGGCAGTTTCACCCATTTCATCAACATCATCAAGTGAAAGTCTTCAATATTAATCCCATCTCCCAGCATCTGGCCCACAGCTTCTATGGCTGGGGCTGGAGGGATTCAAGTTCTCATCTAGTAATTTCTTAAATGGAGTGAGCAACCCAGCTTCAAGTATTTTGTCTGATCCCACAGCCTTTGCTCTACCCAGTGTTTCAAGCATTATCTATTTTTATTTCAGATATCCAGCACCTATACTTCTCTGATCATCATTTACAAACAAGGTATTTATTCACAAAATGAGTAACTCAGCAGGTCAGGCAGCATCTCAGGAGAGAAGGAATGGGTGACATTTTGGGTCGAGACCCTTCTTCAGACGTCTCGACCCGAAACGTCACCCATTCCTTCTCTCCTGAGATGCTGCCTGACCTGCTGAGTTACTCCAGCATTTTGTGAATAAATACCTTCGATTTGTACCAGCATCTGCAGTTATTTTCTTGTACTATCAGTTACAAACAATGCCTATAATTATTTTGAGGGACAAGAGCAAAAAGTGGAAACAACATTTTTAATCGTACTTCATATCTGTTGATTTTGCAAATGAACCATCAAAGGCAGAGGGTTCAGGGGACATGGACTTAGAATAATATTCTCCATAACCTTAACCCTAATTATATACATTTGTTCTTACTAGCATATTCTAATTTGAATTTGTTTTACGAAGCTGATTTTATAGATCTCCAATAACCTTTGAATTTGAGCTGATACGTAAAGCTAGTTGGAACATAAATGATTTGTAAAATTGCAAGTAATTGAGGCTGGAAAACAAAATTAATATTTACCCAGACTGGAAAGGTGTGAGTTATTACACACTGAGAACTGTACAGTGGCAATTTCATTTGCCATATGCAGAAATGCACAATGAGAAAAATGACAAAGCAACATTTTGTACCCAGAAATTATAAGAGGATTTTTTTAATATAGACAAGCTTAGGTATTTCTTCATGGCCGCTTCAGGAAGACAAATGATATGGTTTTGTTGTGCATGTAAATATACAGTAGAACCAAGAAATCACACTTCCTTTGTGTTGTTTTAATGTCATTTTAACCATAAGAAGTAAAGCTTATGGTTAACATTTAAAGTTAAACATTTATTAGTCAAAACTCCTTGTTGTATTGGTTTTGCTGTTTCAGAACTGGAATACTTTAAGTGCCATGTAAAAATAAAACTTTTTGTATGTAGACTGCAACAGAAGAAACCAAACAGATAGCTTTACAATGACCAGATTAATTCTGATTAATACTGACGGAACTCAAAGTATGCTAAGTAGCTAAAGTGCAGGAATGTTCGCTTTCTTGGCACAAAATGACAGAAAAATTAATAGAGGTCAAAAGAATGAAAAATATCAGGGTTTGCTTTTTACATGAAGAGCACAAGTGGTGAGAGTGGTTTCAATCATCATTTGGTGTCTTTGTCTTTCTGGAGGCTGAGCGAAACTGTTGATTATTTTAGAACTTCCTGCAAAGGTACCTGGTCAAGCTCTCCAATGCTCCAACATTATGTTGTTCTTGTGTACAGCACAACCAACTGCTTTCTACTACTGAAACTGGTCTTTCTGACTTCTCAGTTTCTGCGATTGGAGAAGATCCAGCACTAAACTTATTCAATTAAATTTATATAATAAATACAAGAAATGGGTTAGGTTTACAAATTAATTTGCACTTCTATGGTTCCGAGGATACGAAGCATGAGGTACGAGCACGAAGTAGTGTGCGCTCACAACTACAAGTTTATTAGTTTGCAGGGTCTCAGGAACACTGGCAATAAGACGTTACATTGAGCTTCAGGATTAGGAATTGGGAGGTTGGAGGGGGCAGGTAAGGGGAGTCAGTTATTTTTCAATCATTATTGTGACATCTTAGTTAGATGCTCCTCTTTTGTTGTCAAATGTCCTAATTAATTCTTTGGCTTAGTGTATATGCAAGAAATTGCCATGAATAAAATGCCATCAAGATGCCATCTGATATCTCTGCAAAACACAACTAAGAAAGCATGAGTCGTGAAGAATAAAATCGGCCAGCTAAACTCAAAAGTGAATGCAATTAGTGACTGAAATAGGTGATCCATAATTACAACAAATTAAATATTGTGTGCACAATGAAACAGCATTCCAGGCAGCAGCAGTGCAGCAGGATTTCATAGTGTGTCTGAAGATGAGTGGTTCACCTTGCAAAGCGAATATTATGGAACAGCAGCAAGTATGATACATCAGGTTACATGGTTATTATGTGTCCATCTTTGTGTGGTGGATCAGCTTATGTTTTCCAAACAAGTGGAATTTGGCAGCCGGCCCTTTAAGCAACACTGAGGAAAGTATAACACTGATAAACTTCGAAGACTGATCGTTGAAAGAAAATATCTTCAGATGAATGTTCATTCCCTTCAATTTCTTCCATTTGATGAGATTCACTTTTACAAATTTACTTCTTTGGAGGACGAACATTGTCTTCAAAATATCCCTGATTCATGATGTTGCCAGCTGGAAAGTATCTGGCTACTACAAAAGAGGAGCCATCTGAGGCAGAGGCCTTCCCAATACCCAACTTCTTGCTGTTTTTCCAGACCATAGCTGTAAAATGACCTATAGAAGAATTAAGAACACAAATTAGTAACCAGAAGATCCACTGGGGGAATTGCCATCAATGTGCTGGCCGCACTGTGCTTCATTCTCACTCCAAATATTGACACAATTCCTACATTCACAAAGACTAATAAGATTCTGGCCACTAATGACAATGATGCACTTTAGTAGAGAATGACTCGGCATATCATTTTAGCTTGTGCCAGTGAACAATCCATAAATAAACCTGATAATTCCCTCTCCGATACCATTTTTTCCTAGTCTGCTTATTGCCTTAAGACCTGGTAGATCAATAAACTAAAATGTTTGCTCTATTTCTTGCTCCATCGATGTTCCTTCATCCGCTGAAGTTTGGGATACTTTCTGCTTTTATTTCAGATTTCCAGCAGTTATTGCACGTTACCTAGCCAAGACTTTGCTTCACCAAAAGACGACTTCTTATTCCTTACATTCTGGCCTTGGCTTTCTGTAGGCCTTCGTGTTTGTTACCATTACTAATTCATCACATTTTCATGATCTAAATGCAGATTTATGTTTCAGGACTCTGTCTAGCTTTTCACCATTTTAAATGTATTTAGTTTTATCCTCTTTAAGATTGAAAGTGCAGGACCTCACATTTGACCAGTTTTGCGCATTCACTTAATCTACAAAGTTCTCATAAGAGGTCAATGCCTCTTTCCATACTGCTAATAATGGTTTTCTTTTCCATTACCCAAGTAGTTTATAAACACAGCAAATAATTGAAATCCCAATATACTTTCTAGTAGACACCACAATCACAGTAACTTTCCATCGTAATGGATTGTGATACCACACAGGGCTTCTGAACCCGATTTATTCAGAATATTCAGGGCCGGGACCAATCCCTTTATAGACCGAAAGGAAAGTAAGGAATATGAAGATTAGGTAGAGGTGTAATTGAGGCTCTCCGATATCCCATGAACCTGGTTTGAGACGTCACTCATTCTGATACCAAAATACCCCTATTAATCTTGAATTCCCACTTTCGAGACCTGGTCTCGGATCTCCATTAATAGAACAAATCAGTACTACCACATTGCTTTTCCCCTTCTTCAAGCCCTTTACCATGTTGTCAGTTACAAAGTGGCACGGTGAGTACACTCCTTGATCTTCTGACTGCTATTACCCTCACAGGTTTACAATACATCACACTTTTTGGACACCTTTTGTTTGAGGTTGGGTGCCATGGTCCACATATTCTCTCTCATTTAGATTCCACTTACTTAATACACTACTGGTCACACCAACCAAATATTGGAAGATAATACTCCTAGAGGTGATGAATGTTTATTTATCACAGCGGACAAATTGCAGGCAGAAATCTAGCAAAGAATGGAAACAGTGATAGGTCTGGTAACAAAGCTGCAGGTCAAGGTTAAATATTTTTCTTCAATGATCATTACACTCGAAACTTGTGGTTTGGCGAATGACGCAGTCTATATAACTCTGTTCCGATTTCTTTCCACTATGAGTCAGTTGTGAAACAGGAAGCCTTGCTGAATTAAACAACAATTTTTTGGCAGATCCTGGTGGAGAAATCTGAAACTGCTTGTGGTCATTCTCAAGCCTTAATTTACAATGACTGTTGTACTAATGCACAGAAATTATAAACGTCTGCCAAGACCCTATGCCAATGATAACCGATGAAATAGTGTGCAATGCAACAACACTGCAATTACCATGGCGACAATCAGAGGGGAAGCTCCTGCCTATCTCCACTTTCTTTTTAAAACAAAATATTCTCTTAAACTCAACACTATGGTTCCATGAGCAATTTTTTTACCAAGAAACCATTTCCCTTATGTGAATAATGAAAATGAACAGGTCATTTAACCACAGCTGGCAACATAATTGTTCATACCTGCTCATAACATACATTGTTCCCAGCATCAATGCACTGTGAACCTGCCTCTGGCTACAACAATTCCCATTGCTGTCCTTTTCCCTGCCCAGCATCTTTACCCTCTCCTTTAGCTTAGTTTGGTTTAGAGATATAGCATGGAAAAAAAGGCCCTTCCACCCACCAAGTCCACGGCAGTCAACTATCATCCCTGCACCAGTTCTATGTTACCCCACTTTCACATTCACTCCCTACACACTACTGGCAATTTACAAGGCCAATGATTCTACAAACATGCAAGCCTTAGGAATATGGGAAGAAATTTGAGCACCCATAGGAATCCTATGCAGTCACAGGGAGAACGTGCAAATCCCACACTGTAGCTCCTCCCCTCCCCGAGTTCAGGATCAAACATGGGTCTCTGGCGTTGTGAGGCAGCAACTCTGTCAGCTGCGCCACTGTAGTGCTCTTCGTCTGTTAGTAATAACGGGGCGAACTCTTGCACTTTTTCCCCATCGGTACTGCATTGGATCAAAAGTTCACCAGAGGCCAGTCATTGTTCCACTCCAATGCAGCTACCCACCAACCTCTTAACATTCAGGGTTTCGTGGATTCAGTTGTAGAGGAAAGGCTAGGTTTGTATTTTCCTTAAAAAGTGCATAAAATGCCATATTTGTCACAGAAATTTTTCCACAGCTCAACATCTGCAGGAAATACTGCACCTGCAAACACAAAAGATTACAAATCACAGCCAAATCCTAATCTACCGAACCACTGGACTAATACCACGTGTATTAGTCCTTCCACTTTTATGCCAAATCACATTCAATCAAGAGGAAACAGTCAGGTTTTAATAACACCAGATAAAAGCAAATCTCAGGATTCAAGGTTAAATTTAGGTATGCAAAGTAATTACATTCACAAGGCAGGGCAGCAAGTAATGGAAGATTAATCAAATGCAGAAGAGATTCCATAGGACTAGAATAAGGAAATATTGTGTCTCTTTTCGAAGGCGAAACAACTCCGGCTCGGATAACTTCACGGTCAATGGCTATTCCTAGTTACTATTTCTATTACCTTCAGCCCAGGATCAGATTGACGACATGAACGGTGGGCAGCAGGATAGCGCAGGAGCAGAGTTGCTGCCTTCTAGCTCCAGAGACCTGGGTTCGTCTTGACTACAGGCGATTGTCTGTACAGAGTTTGTATGTTCTCCCCGTGACCTGCGTGGGTTTTCCCGGGGGTTCGGGTTTCCTCCCACACTCCGTGAATATCACTCAATGATCATCCAAAGACATACAGGTTTGTAGGTTAATTGGCCTGGTAACATTGTAAATTGTCCCTATGTGTGCGTTGTATCTGATTTAATGTTCAGTAACAGCAATTTGATGTTCAAGCAATAAGTCAATTTTATATTGTGGTGGTGGGTGTTTATAGTTATTGTCTGTCATGTAAATAGCATTGTAAATAATTGAATACATTTTGACAATAAAAATAATGATGAGACGACATAAAGGAAAGAGATCGAAATTAGTGAGGAATGGTTTTGGAACAAAAAGCTAGTCCTTAATGTCAGCAAGACAAAAGAGGTGGTTGTTGACCTAAGGAAGCGAGGGAGTGAACATAACATGATCGTCATTAAGGGAGCTACAGCAGACATGGTCAACAGCTTCAAGATCGAAGGCATTCAGATCACCAGGCACATAACCCAGTCCCTTCCAAAGATGTGGTGATCAACAAAGTGCATCAGCATATTTCCGTTCGCAGGCATCCATGAAGACACTGCATGTCCTTGAGGATTTGCTCAAGCTTCTACAGATGTGCTATTGGAGGTATACTGACAGGATAGATCTCAGCCTGGTGTGGCAACTACCCTGCTCTTGATCGCCTGAACCGCCAAAGAGCATCACAGGCTCGTCACTTCCTTCAATTCAGTTCATTTTCACAGTGCATCGCATTGGGAAGGCTGGAAGTATCACGAAAGATGCCTGCCACCCTACCTATTTCGTTTTCTCTTCTAGGTTCTGAGAGAAGAGACTGAAGTTTGAATACCTAGATGTCGAGCCTTAAGAACAGCTTCTCCCCCACTGCTATCAGACTCCTGAAACAACCACCACTTTCACCTTCCATTAGAAAACATAAAACATAGAAAATAGGTGCAGGAGGAGGCATTTAGCCCTTCGAGCCAGCACCGCCATTCATTGTGAACATTGCTGATCATCTACAATCAGTAACCTGTGCCTGCCTTCTCCCCATATCCCTTAATTCCACTAGGTCACTTTAGGTTTGTAGTTACCTAAAATGGATTAATTCAATGTTCATACCGTTGGGTTGTAAGCCAATCAGGTGGAATTTGAGGTGTTATTCCTCCAATTTGTGTGTGGTCTCATTCTGACAATGCAGGAGTCCAGGACAGAATGGTCAGTATGGAATGGGAAGAATAGTTAAAATGGTTTGCTACCACGAGATCCAGTATGTCTTGGCGGACTGAGTGCAAGTGTTCGGCAAAACAGACACTGAGTCTGCGTTTGGTCTCGCCGATGTACAGGAGGCCACATTGGAAACACTGGATCAGGTTAGAGGAGGTGCACCATCTGCCTATCAAAAAATAAATCCTAACCTGTATCAAACTTTTATCTGCCAGAATTTGTCCTGCCCCTCCCCTCTTCCAACTTTCTTCCTCAAGCCTCCACAATTAATCTGAAGAAAGGTCCTGACATGAAACGTCAACTATCCCTGTTCTCCGGAGATGCTGTTTGACCTGCTGAGTTACTCCATCACTTTGTAAATCAGATCTGCAGTTCCTTGCTTCTACAACACAAATATTATTGTATGTATTAACAATTTCATTGCACCCTGGTGTATATGACAATAAGCTCATCTGTAATCAGTCCTCTATACTTCTTCACTGTCACCAATCGATTCAAGAGAAAAGCCCCACTTGACAAATCCCATCGACCTCGAGAGTGCCAGAAACCTCCAATGAAAAATGAATGAAAATTCCCTGTCTTTCTGTACATAGACATGCGAAAGGCTAGCAATTAAAATCAATACAAATGCTGAACATATTTAAATTGGACTAGACCAAGTGGACTCGTTGGGTCCATTCCTCGTAGAAGAGGGGACAGGGAATGGGGGAGGGTGTCTTCACTGAGGGAGCCCTGGACTCAAAGCCTCTCCTGTATTGGTGTAGCACCTTCAACCCCGCCACTCAATCCCTCCCCTCCTCCCTCCGCTGACCCACTCCATCCCCCCCTACTTGTCCCTCCCCTGTCCCCACCCCCATTCCCCCTCCCCACCCCCATTCCCTCATCCCCACCCCGATTCCCCCTCCCCTGACCCTCACCTCCCTCAACCCCACTCCCACTCTCTCCTGCCCCTCACTATCCCCCTTCCCTATCCCCCTTCCCCACCCCCTCCTCCCCTCACCCCCTCCTCCCCTCACCCCCTCCTCCCCTCACCCCCACTCTCCCCCTCCTCCCCCACTACCCCTACCCTCCCCTCCACCCACTCGGCCACCACGCCCACTCCCCTCCTTGGAGCCGTTGGCTATGAAAGGCACTTACCAGTGCCCGTGCGTTCAACGCTGACTACCGACATGCGAGTCTCTGCCGGGGTGGGGCCGGGCGAGAGGCGAGGGGAGGGGAGGGAGTGTTTTGGCGAGTGAGGAGCAAATGAAGTCGAACGTGGAACATTGTGACGTCAGACGCTGAGGAGTTTCAGGAAATGGTTAGAAAGTGAATTTTTTAAACTTTAAAATGTCTGTAGCTTTAAAAATGTAGCTTCAATTTGAATGAGAGTTGTTAGACATTATGCCCAGGATAATGGTGAGTAACGTGGTGTAAAAATTGTGGCGCTATGGTGTACCGTTTTGGCTGTGCGAAGCAGCAAAGTTATGGGACAGACAGACAGACAGCAAATGGACAAAAGATAGCAAGCAAACTAGTAAAGACACATAATGATTACTCTGACATATTCCTTCTATTCCACCCATTCCCCCTCTCCCGAGATGCTGCCTGACCCGCTGAGTTACTCCAGCACTTTGTGAATAAAGACACATAATGATTATTCTGACATATTATGTATGGGTAGTCCACAATGAAAATAGCAATAATCATTGCATGGGAGGTATGTAGTTTAATTGGCTGGGTAAATGTAAAAATTGTCCCTAGTGGGTGTAGGATAGTGTTAATGTACGGGGATCGCTGGGCGGCACGGACTTGGAGGGCCGAAAAGGCCTGTTTCCGGCTGTATATATATGATATGATATGACTCGACTTTCCTTATCTCTAAAGGTGACTCAGATTCTAAAACTATTTGCATGGCTATCGATTCCCAGACAACAGTAGAACAGGAAAGACTTTTCAATGGCTCTCTGGAGCATTCCAACTGCCAAACTGTAATGCAAATAAAACTTAATGCAGACAACACAGATTTACAGAAAGAAATGCATTGCCAGTATGCAGTGGAAAACAGAATTAACACAAGTCTTTGAAATGGTGTAGGAACTAGTTAGAACCATGTGAAGGAATAATTTAAAATGGAAATATAAGTTTAGATGTTGCAAGTTCAGTTAAAGAATAGTTGGCATTAGTCAGTTTCAAGCTAATCTCTACATGACATCATTTTCCGTAAGTGAATATTTTCCCCATAAATGAGTCCATCATAGTTACAAAAAAGGAAGCTGATGTGCAGCTTGCCTTGTACCATTTGGCTGGTGAATTGGAAAATTCAACTCTTTGAGGGTTTTAGCTAGCTGTGAAAAGACAAGTTGTATGTGGCCAGAAAAGTTTAGTCTCTGTTTTGGATGGAAACATGGGAAATGCTGGTCCTATAGATACAAAAGTATTTTAAGATCCCAGAATAGGAAGGAACCCAATGAAGCCTGGCACTATTTGTATCTCAAAACCCTTGCCAGTAAAAGCGTATGTCATCAACCAAATCTAGTCACCTATGTCTTGCGCACATCACTGAAAATGAATAAATGTGCTCGCTGATCGAGTGTAAACTCCACTCTTACCTCTTACATATATTTCTTTTGAAATAAGTCAAGCGTGGGACAAACATATGACTGAAGCCCCAATGGTTTCCTGGGAGATGCCAATTTCCAGCACTGAACACCATTACAGTCTTTGTTCCTGTTGTGTCTTTCTCCAGATAGTTCATAAGGTCAAATGTTTCTGATATTATTGCATCATTAGATTTCCCTTTCTGATATGCTCTAAAGACTACTGGATACCAAATCGTTAAATAGCTCAAATTTTTAACCTGATAACTGAACAAACAAGTGGGCTACATTGTGGCAGTATTCGTACTGAGTCCCCAACACAGGTTTAGGTTTATTATTGTCACCTGGACCGAGGTGCAGTAAAAAACTTTGTTTTGATTGACATCAAAGCAAATCAAATAATACTTTAGATAAATACAATCAAATCAAACTCAATTACAATAGATAGAGCAACGGGTAAGATACAGAATGCAAAATATTTTTCTCAGCATTGTAGCGCATAAGTTCCATTGACAAAGTCCAATGTCCACAATGGGGCAGAGGTGAATCAGACAGTACTCTAGCTAATGGATGGAGTTGAAAAAAGGGGGTATATAGCTGCTCTTGAGTCTGGTAGTGCGCGCTTTCAAACTTCTATATATTGTACCAGACTGGAGTAGTGAGAAGGAATGACTGGAGTGGCACAAGTCTTTGATTATGTTGGGCGCTTTTCCAAGGCAGCGTGAAGTCTAGATGGAGCCAATGGTGGGAAGTTTGGTCTGCATGATGGGTAATATCAACAAGTTTCTTGGACAGAACTGTTCCTAAACCTGACTGTATGCAATTAAATAGTATAGGAAAATAACTGCAGATGCTGGTACAAATCGAAGGTATCACAAAATGCTGGAGTAACTCAGCGGGTCAGGTAGCATCTCTGGTGAGAGGGAATGGGTGACGTTTTGGGTAGAAGGGTCTTGACCCAAAACGTCCCCCATTCCTTCTCTCCAGATATGCTGCCTGACCCACTGTTACTCCAGCATTTTGTGATACCTTCAATTAAATAGTGTGGTTTTTATGGTACATCTGTAGACGTTTGTCAGAGTCATTGAAGACATGCCAAATTTCCTCACTCTCCTAAGGAAATAGAAGTATTGTCTTTTTGTCTGTCATGTCATTATGGTTGGTGCAGGACAGATTAGTGGTAATATTAATGCTAAGGAACTTGAAGCTCTTAACCATTTCCATTTTGGCACCATTGGTGCTAATTGGAACATGTCCTCCACCATGCTTCCTTAAGTCAATAACTAGCTCCTTCGTCTTACTGACATTGAGATTATTGTCCTGATACCATGTTACTGAGTTCTGTATCAGATGCTGCTCCTCAGCATTATATATTATCCTTATGTCTTTGCTGATTGATGGTTTTCTAGTTAGAAGCCGACTAAACCTCAAAATAAATCACTTCCAGTGATGGCTTTAGCTAGGTGATTCTACTGCTCAATAGGATGCTTTTATGGTACTTAAAAACAGAATACGGGCAGAGGAGCTAATGGAATTAGTAATTCTGGTTAAAACTATGTGATAAATGAAATTTGGTCTGACCTATATATTGCTCAGAACACATTTTATATTTTGAGCATTAACAGAAAGCTTACATTGCTGACGCAATAGACTTTTTCCACAAATAAATGTTCTACATGCACAGGAAATGTTCTACATCTACATGCACAGGGACCACAACATGCCCAACAAATCTAAAACACAGATGCGATTGAACAATGTATGATTTTCATCAGAACACAGTGTACATATTTAAGAAGTATCTAGAGAAGTACTTGAATCGACAAGGCCGAGAAGACTCCAGACCAATTGCAGGTAAATGGGAATGATATTGATAGGTACTTGATGGTCAGCATAGACACGGAGGGCCAAAGAGCCTATTTCTGTGCTTTCCGACTCTTGGGCACTATTGCTAATAACAACCATCGGGCATTTCACACCCTCGATTACTTGCAACATACATATAGTTCTGTGACAAGATAGTTGAGTTCCTAAGAAATAACCCGTTACAGAAAATCATGTGAGGAAAACAATGGTGTTTATGTCAATAACAGACTTCTTTTCCCTGCAGGATTTTCAGAAATAAAAAAAGGTCCTTTTAACAGCTTTAAACTCTAATTTTGTTACTACTCAAAATACTAAAGCCTAAATGCCACAATGTTTAACAATGCACAAGTGAGTTCAACAACACAAAGAAGTTTTTAGGTCAGGATCCTTCTCTGGACTGATAAAGGGAGATGAGGAAAAGGGGTGGGCAAAAACCAGCAAGTGGATTCAGGTGAGATTGATGGAGACGGCAATAAGAGGTGAAATGGACACAAAAAGGGAGGGGCAGAAATGTAAACCGGGAGGGTGGTAGGTAGGGAATGGGATGGAATGGTATGTGGAAGGGGAAAAAAAAGAATAATGAGTGACTCGACGTACGGAAGGATAGGAGATGGGTGGAAGGAATGAAAAAGAACTAGTTGACCTGAGTAGTGGGAGAAAGTTGTTCAACAGCTGTGGGGGAAAAGTGAATTTGATAAGGATTTATCTGAAATTTGAAAATTCAATGTTCATGCCATTGGTTTGAGGGTTACTCGAGGCAGAACACGAGGTGCAGTTCTTCCAGTACATGTGTGGCCTCACTCTGGCAGAGGAGGAGGCCAAAGACAGAAAGGTTAGTATGGGTAGATACAAAATGCTGGATTAACTCAGTCGGACAGGAAGCATCTCTGGAGAGAAGGAATGGGTGACGTTTCGGGTTGAGACCCTTCTTCAGACTGAGGTTATGATGGGAATGGGAAGAGGAATTAAAATGGCTAGCAACCGGGAACTCCAGCAGGCGTTGTTAGAAGGAGCACAAGTGTTTGGCAAATAGTTGCCTGATCTTGCTTCTCATAGTTTGGCCCAATTATGGTTGTGGTCCAGAAGTCTGAGGCCTGGTGCATGTGCCCAGGCCCAAATTGAAGTTGCACTAAAGTCCACAAAACCAGTAATTTTAATTACATTACTGGATTTTCATAAATTTCCAGTTCAAATGCTCAGCAGTCAAAAAGTCAAATTCAAGCCATTACTTCGCAAAGGGATGCTGATGAACATCAGACCCATTGTTATTTGGTATGACATTTACTTAAAGTGGAGAAATCAAATTTCCCTTTCCTGAAATATAAAGCTTGCAGAATGTCCTAAATGTTTTGTATAATAATTCACAGGACTGGAAAATTAGACTGGAATAATAAAACTGAAGATAGGCACAAAATGCTGGAGTAACTCAGTGGGACAGGCAGCATCTCTGGAGAGAAGGAATGGGTGACTGCCTGTCCTGCTGAGTTACTCCAGCTTTTTGTGTTTATCTTTGGTTTAAACCAGCATCTGCAGTTCCTCCCTACACATAATAAAACTGACGTTGATCATCATTCTTAATATGCCATTAAACTGTGAAGAAATTCACCATCTTTCTGTTTTTGAACTGTTTTAGGTTTTAGGATAGGTTTTGTTCTTGCCAGAGTTAGCTGACTATCTTCCTTTTCCCTTCTACCCCCACAAACAATTAAATACATTTCACAATGTAGAGAGCACAAGGACAATGCATTTACTACCTTACTATCCAAACAGTTGTGAGCAAACAATGGGCCTTAAATGTTGGAGTTTGAGTTGGCTCTCATCGCTTTTGACACTCATAGTAATAAACCATACATCTTTGTGAAAATACCCAAATGCGCAGGGGAGAACATAACAAACACATTAAGCCTACCTGCCATTAATCTTCACATTTGCCAAACACAATTCTCAATAGGAAAACTACTATTATCTGCATTATGCAAACTGCTTATATTGGAAGCCACCATTATCTCAGCGTTACCTAATGTCAACAGGACCAATTCCTGTTACATTGTCACACCATTTAACATTTTTTTAGTAGATAACAAATGCAACCACACTTTGCCTGACCCATTTCCCTGCAAACCTTTCTAATCCAATTTTAAACATTATAATTGTTTCTAATGTTACTAAACGTTATTGCTAGGACTGAATGGATGAAGCAGGTAAATGATTAGACTATTTTCTCATATTTTCTTACAACATCGAAGGGGGCCATTTGGCCTATTAACCCCATGTCAGTTCTTAGGGTATTCACAGCGCCATCATTATGTTCCTGTAATCTATTCTCTTCCACATGCTCAACAACTCCACCCCATTTCTCCTATCACCTCCCTATGCGAGGGGCAATTTACAGCAGTCAATTAACCTATGAACCAGTGCATCTTTGGAATGTGGGAGGAAATAAGAACACAGGGAGAATGTGCAAGTTGTACACAAATAAAGCCAAAGATCAATATTGAATCCATTTGTTGGCGCTGTGTAGGAAGGAACTGCAGATGCTGCTTTACACCGAAGATAGACACAAAATGCTGGAGTAACTCAGCGGAACAGGCAGCATCGCTGGAGAGAAGGAATGGTGACGTTTCGGGTGGAGACCCTTCTTCAGTCCGAAACGTTACACATTCCTTCTCTCCAGAGATGCTGCCTGTCCCGCTGAGTTACTCCAGCATTTTGTATCAATCTCCAATTGTTGGATCTCTTTGGGTTATGCGAAAATGTTATGTACTTTGGAAAGATTCTCAGTGGAATTAACCACAATCGTCCACATCACGACAAATGATGATACAAAGTATAGGAAGGAGATAGAGAACATAGACCACTTTTCCCTCAATGTCTGTAAGAAGGAAGAACTAGTTATCGACTTCTGGAAGCATCTGTAGTAAATGCTCCAATCAGCATCAATAGTGCCATAGTGGAAATGTCTGGGAGCTTCAAGTTCCTTGGTGTTAAAATTATCAATGTCGCAGACTGACCACATTGATGTGACAGTCAAAAAGGCACTCTGATGCCTTTACTTCCTTAGGAGATTGTGGAAATTCGGCATGTTTCCTATGACACTTACAAACTTCACCAGATGCACCATGGGTAGCATACTGTCAGCTTGCAACACAGCTTGATTTGGGAACAGCTCTGCCCAAGACTGAAAGAAATTCTAGAAAGTTGTAAATTTACCCCAGTCCATTACACAAACCAGACTTCCCACCATTGACTCCATATAGACTTCCTCTGATCTCAAAAAAGCAGCCAATATGATAAATATTTGTCATACCCGGTCATTCCTTCTCCCAGCTCCCGTCAAGTAATAAGTACAAAAGCTTGAAAGCGCGCATCACCAGACTCAGGAACAGCTTCTTCCTCTCTGTTGTCAGGCTTCTGAACATTCCTTCCATAAGCTAAGGTACTGTCCAATTCATTTCTACTGCACTGCAAATTTTCGACTTTGCCGATGGAACTGATGCACTACAATGCTGAGAATTTTATTCGGCATTCTGTATCTTTCTCTTTGCTCTACCTATTATACTTCAGTTTGACATGATTGTAGTTATAGTTTAATTGATTTGTTTGGATAGCATGATAAACAAAGCTTTCAATGTACCTCAGTGCATGTGACAATAATAAACAAACCTAAACCTGCTCTTTGGATATAGGGTGATGACAGAGGTCTGGACACTGGTGAATCTTTCTTGTTCATTCAAAAAGGAGAGCAAGGATAAGTGAAAAACTGAGGCCTGTTCATTTAAACTCAGTGGGGGAAACCCTTTAGAAATATTAATCGAGAACAGGATTACTAGTCACCTGGACAAAGATGACTTCATTAATACAATCCATCCCAGACTCGTTAATGGCAAATCATGTTTATGTAATTTGATATTTGGTACCTAATAAAGTTGATGAGAACAATGCATTTGGTGTGGTACAAAAGGGCTTCCATAACAGTGTGCTAGTGTGCTGCACAACATAACTTCAGTAAAATTGAACCACACAGCATTAAAGGGGCGTCAATATTTTAGTAACAGACAAAAGCTTGTGGTGAACGCTATCTTTTCAGAATGGTGAACGGTGGCTTTCCCCAGAGATCAGTACTGGGGTGCTTTAAAAGACACCTGGATGGTGAAGTATATCAGTTTAAATTTAGATTTATTATGGTCGCATGTACCAAAGTTTTGTTTTGCAAGCTATCAAAAAATATCAGATATACCATACATAAATAGAATAATTTCAAACTCAAGTACAACAGATAGAGCAAAGGGGAAGATACAGAGTAATATAGTTCTCAACATCATAGTGCATCAATTCCTTAGACAAAGTCCAATGTCCTCAATGGGGTTGAGGTGAAATGGACAGTACCCTAGCTTATAGAAGGTCTGTTCAGAAGCCAGAATTGAGTGGGGAAGAAGCTCTGTGGAAAGGTAAACTATATGAATCATGGTCTTCTCTCATCTTGAAAATCCATTTCTCCACAGCCTGTGTAGAGTGGTGAGTCATCCATACTCACTGCTGATCTACATGGCAAGTAGATACTTGACATTTGCAGATTCACCATTGTCAGCCCATTTTTATATGCTCAATTCTCAAAAGTGAGGCCCATGATTGCAATAACTCCTACACAACTTATTGCCAGCATAAAAGTGGCGAGTGGGCAGATCAGATGGGCATATAATATAGCTGTTTATAAAAAACATCTCCACAAGGAATCCTACAAAGTGCAGTTAGGAAATCATGTGTGAAGAGCAAGATTATCACTTCATTTGCACAGGAATCCCAGACCTGGTATGCATACAATAGACTTTTGCAGATCCAATACTTAGGTGGAGAAAGGTCAGCAGTACTCTTGGAACCGCCATTATTTCTCAGCAAACTCGATCCCTCTGTCAAATCTATGAAAATGCAACTCAGCAAAGCAGTAATGTAGCCAAAAAAATAATAATTGTGTTCATAAGCTGAATTACAAAGTTATCACAATTAAGCCTGACTGTTACCATGGTTAAGAATTACAATTATGCATTTTCCCTTCATTGTAGCTTCAGCAATTTTAATGTTGGCTTTAATGGCTGACCTGATGAGCACCAGAGAAGAAAACACTGTCATGTAAATTCAAGTAACAAACACAGAATAATGTCACACACATTGCAGAACACTGTGGGATAATGGTATAAAGTAAAAATGACAGTTGCAAGAAGCAAGATGGGCTGAAAATACATTAACACTCCGTTGAGAATAACAATTTGGTGAAATGGGAAGATTAACCCGAATAGAGAAACAATATTTCCAAGACAATAACATTAATGGCATAATTGCCTCTCGCATTTCTTCCTTCGCAATACTGAGCCCACAGTTAGAGCCCTTGATTAGAGTAGAACAGGGTGGGCAATGAAGAACTTCAGCATTGATTCTCAAGAAATAGCTTTTCTATCTGTATGTTAACATCTGAAAGAGAGTCGTGTGCAAGTTCTGGAGGATAAGAATGCACATTCTAACTTTGTGTAGATTACATTGTAATTATCAGGAATCAAATCATATGAACTGCACATGAAATTCAAAGCCAATTGGTATCACAAATATGACAAAGTACATGACTAGAAGTAATTAAAAGGCAGCGGCTATTCATGTCCCTAAATATATATTTGACTACTATATACTGAATAAAATATCCACAATTAGTGGAGTTGAAGACAGTGAAGCAGGCTGTCAAATGATTCAGCAGGATATAGATCAGTTATAGATATATGTTTAAAAAATGGCAGGTGGAACTTAATCCAAGCAAGTGTGAGCTTGTACTTTGGGAGGTCAAATGGAAGGGAAAATATTCTGTTAGTGGCAAGATTAAGAAGGACCATAGGCCAGAGGGATTGTGGAGTCAAGTATATTGCTCCTGAAAATGATAACACAGGTAGATTGTCGTAAAGAAGGTGTATGGCATGCTTGCTGTTATCGGCTGGGGCATTGAGTACAAGTGTCAGGAGCATGTTGCAGTTCTATAAAACATTGACTAGACTCCACTTGGAGTATTGTGTGTAGTTCCAGTCACCCAATTAGAGGATGGACGTGGAGAGTTTGGAGAGGGTGCAGAAGAGCTTTCTATGTAGAAAAATAAACAGCAGATACCGACCGGGTTACAAACAAAAAGATGCAAAGTGTCATCCTAGAGGCTTTTTAGCTAGGCACATGGATATGCAGGGAATAGAGGGTTATAAATCAATATGTTGGGCCGAGGAGCCTATTCTTTGTTTTAATTCATTGGTATCGTTTTTTTCATGAAAATAAACTAATTCTTAGCTGATATCCACCAGGCACAAAGAAAGGACCAGTCGACCAGCTTAAACTGATGTTGTAATCTGCAAGCAGACCATGGAATATTTCATACCCAGGAATTCTTGAATTTAGGCAAAAGTGGTAAAATCTCATTGGATCATCCAAGACTAAATCCAAATAGCAGACATTGCCTCAGAGTATTTAAGAGATTTTCTTTCACGTTATTTTATACATAGGCACTAGGAGAAGTCCTCAATCCAACAGCATCACGAGTCAACATAGCTTTTTCACATCTATTCTGAATACATCAATTTTGCTATGGCAACAAAAGGGACCGAGTTGAATGCACATTTTCCCAACTTTCCGGAGACACATTACAAAGTAGTTGGATTATAAATTGATTTTTCAGAAAGAAAAATATATGCGTTTGTATTGTATCAAAAAAATCCTACTTTCACTTCAAGATCAACTTATTTTAAAGAAATAGCCACTCACATCTCTGCCTTTCCCTGATATTCCCCATGGTGAAAGACACCAAACTAACTCTTCATACCCAACAGGTTTGATATTTCATTTTGGAGAATTAGAATCCTTCTAGTAGCAGAGCAAACTTTTATCCTACCATTGTGGGTACATTAACCAAGTGTGTGGTCACACACTACAAATATATTATTGCCTGAAGCATGTGATTTCAAGATTATTTCTCCAAACCCAATGAGTGAAGCTGAAATCACCAAGGAATCCATGCCCCACCGAAGAGTGCATACGAAGAAAACTGCAAACATAGGTCACCAGAAAGTCACCCATGTAGCTTTAGCAAAGAATGGTCCCAATATGTTATGTCCTTGTACATCGACACAGTTGTCCACTAATTATTACCCAGGCTAAGAGTTATCAAACATCTTAATTTCTACAACACAATTAAAATATTATACTTTTAAATAACTTCAGATATTCCACTTTCGACATAAACATTTGGGATTGGTGTGCCTCTGCTGCTTTATTACCCTGAGAAGAAAGCAATAAAATAGATATCCTTGAACTTACCTGTACCAGAAGAAAAGCCAGGACAGTTAAAATTGTAATTCTTTATTTCATTATACCACCTTTCAGATACCTCCTTACCTGTATAAAGAAGAAAAAAGCTTTAAGGGTTCTCAATCATTTTTGAAGAAATCATTTCAAATTCACTGATCCAATTATTCTACAAAGGCACATGTGAATATACAAAATGATTGCAATTTATTGGTTATCAATCTCACAGAGATAAAGAGAAAAGCTATGAATCAGCAGTGCAAAGGTCAACACTTGGCCTTGATTACACATTCCAAGGATGACACTGCAGATAAAAAGTTTGACAAACCTGAATTTACACTGGAGTCAGGAATCAAAGAACACAGTTGCATTCACTTAGATTTATTTTTAACAAACATGCAATTAGTCAAATCAACACATACCATTCAATAACATACCACTTCGATACCAACATCACCAACTTACAAATGAAGATCGTACGAGATAGGAGCAGAATTATTCCATTCCGCCGTTCAATCATGGCTGATCTATCTCTCCCTCCTAACCTCATTCTCCTGCCTTCTCCCCATAACCTCTGACAGCCTCTGATGTACAATTACTTCTTGCATTTGAGGGTGATGTTTTTAATGTTTTTTTATATTGCTGCAAATGACCATTATAAAATGAGATTGCCAGAAACATACATCCTGTACATTTTACTTCTGAGGAATACCCAAGGATCAAGGGTTGTTTGATTTAACTCTATTCTGTGTGTTCCGAGGTTGCTGATGAGGCCAATGTAGGAATCTCAGATACTACACAAAACAAGGCAGAGGTGCCCGGTGCAGCAAGTGGGTGAATCGTCTAAGTACACTATATTGCACTTTTTCTGCCATTCACACTGGGCTCCTGTGTACTTCCAGTGAGGAGACTCAATGTGCTTAGGACCATTCCAAATGTTCTTCTTCACTTTGAGCAAGTGATTTTCCAGAGCTGATGGGAATACATTTTTCAAGGAGTTTGAGAACACTCTTGCATCTACCCATCTGGTAATCTCTGTGAACATTGGACCATGAGAACAGAGGCTGGAGCCACCAGAGCTTTAGGGTAGAATGCTAGCAGCTTGAACATGTTCCTCTTTGTCCTGTATATCAACATCTCCAGTGGGATGCAAGTTGGGGGATAGATGCTGCATTGTGTCGAGAAAAGTGTTGGATTGTGATGCAGCCTTGCTTGACACTGTTCTAGTTTGAAATAGGGTCTGTTGTTAACCTATTAATGTTAAAAACTGCTGAAGATAGTTTTCAGACCAAAAAGCTAAAGTACTTTTAAACACAAATTAATTTTTTTTCCTCAGTTTGACCTAAGAGAACAAAACCAAAAATTATCAGTGAGTGTACGGCGCTCAATTGACAAGCCATGGGAAGGTCAAAGGCTAACCAACAGACACATCAAATGAGTAGTAACTTTGCAATAGGTGAACTGAGGGAATCTCAATGACAGAACATCCTGCACCAATGCAGATTCCAAATTGATCAGCCGGTGGTGGCAGGAGAAATAATTGGGGGGGGGGGGGGGGGGATACCACTTACCATATTAGCAGCAATACTAACATTTAAATGCATTCATGTTCATAAAAATGGATTTCATAAGTTAGTCAATGCATTTTTGAGATTAAAAAAGGGAGTGTAGGAGCCATGGGTTTATTAGCTGTCTTAGCATATTATATTATTTTGTATCTTGCTGTATTAGGTTTGGACACTTGGGGGTTGTCGTGAGATGAATACATATATGGGCTTATATGGACTGGGAGGAGCCAGAATTATCAGTATAATTGGGAATGTAGAGACGTGATGCATCAGACACGAAAGAGCCATCGCTAGATACAATTCTTACCAAATCTATGATGGGAAAAATAATAATCTGTTTGTATTAATACTTCAATAAACAACTAATTAAACTGAAACGTATTGAAGATCTCTCTGTTGTTTGCGTCAAGAATGACCACTCCACTCCTTTCGTGAAGTGGTGACTAAAGGAGATGACTTGATGGTAAGGATCGAAGTTGCCACTATATTGTAAGAATTGTACTCGGTGAGTGAAATTTGTAAGAATGATCTCAGCTGGAGTGAATAAACTAAGAACTGAGCTCGGTGAGCGAAGATAAAGTAAGACCTGTCTCTATTAGTGAGACTGGAGCTTGTGAATCGACTGGATGGTACAGGGATTGTTTTATCTGGCAAGCCTGTAACGAAATCTAGACTGATCAGGGTCATTACCTGCGTTAATCTGACTACGAAGATTGAAAACTTCGAGAGCCAGTGAGTACATCATTAGCTTTATTGGAAAAGCTGATTTTCAGAAGTTGTATTGAAAAACTGCTCCTGAAAATACATTGGAATGCTGAGAACAAAGAAGTGACCTTGAGCATCACTAGTTATCAGTTTGTTTTGAATTCTTTTCAAGATACGACTTTACGTCTACATGTCTTAAAGGGATAGTGTACGTCTGTGGTTAGATCTGACGTTCAGTCACAAGGTGGCGACATCAGAATGGATTCCCAAGAAGGAAATGGTTTTTCTTTATTTTGTGGAACTTCAAAGTTCTCTTACGTCTTGGAATGGGTTGCTACCCTGAAAAAAAACATGAGATTGAAGAAGAAAAATAGAAAAGACAGTTGAAAATAAAAGACTAACTGAGAAGAAAGAACAATTGAAAGACATAGCATTGTTAATTGAAAAGAGAAAAAAAACAACTAAATTGAGCCTCAAATCTCATTCTTCATCATGTGCATTTTCAACGCTCTCTGCTCGGATAAAAGCTAAGGCACATCTGGCCATTCTCCAAGAACAGGTTGTCTATATGGAAGGTAGGCATGAGATTGAAGCACAAGAAGAACAACTGGAGGAAGAACAGAAGAGACAAGAGGAAGAACAGAAAAGATAAGTGAATCAGCTGAGAAGACAAAAGGAACGATTGGAACTGGATGCTGCAATGGCAGCAACCAAGACAAGACTCAATGTACCTGATACTATGAAATCAAGATACAGCTCGATAGTATCTGATGGGATGCACTCGTATTTGAAAAGAGGAACTGTCAAAGGCCCTACCTTTGCCAAGGCAAGAGAAAAGCCGCAAACAACGAGATGCAGTTTTGCAACGACTGCAAAACCTGTAGAAGCACAGGTGCAAGAAAATCATCCTGAAATACTTCTCATCGAACAAAAGGGCAAAGAAAATAAACCAGTGCATACAGAACAGAAGGAAAAGCCAAGTGTAAGTGATGCTGTTCTCTCATCTCAAATGTGTGGGCATATTGGGGCCGGTGATGAAACCTGCATCTCCTCCAAAGTAGTCCAAGCTGATCCATTGGCTGGAGAATCTGGACCTGAAAATACTTGTCTGATCAGAGATGACTGAGACCAACTCTGAACTAATACCAGATATTAAACTGACTGTGTGTGATGAAGCAGTTGAGAGCTTTTTTTGGGATACCAATGTTGATCCACAACTACCATATGAAGTGCTAGAGGAGAATGGATCGCTGTTGCATTCAGGTGAAGTTACAACAGAAAATCGTGAATCTTCGGATCAAGAAATGATAGAACTTGAAACTTCAGGGGATCCTGCACCAGAAAACTCAGCACACCTTGAAGACTTTTCAACCAAAGTAATTACTGAAAAAACTAGTTTCACAGCGAACTTTACAGCTTTGGTCGATGGTGGAAAACTAAATGAATCCATCACTGGCAAAACTGAAGATGACCATCCATAAATCTCTGTTACAAATGGAACTACTCTAGTTGGTGAACTGAGAAACCAGAGCACAGCGGAAGATGGACACTATTGTCTAGAATCACTTTTCAAGCAGGAAAACGCCAGCGAAAGTGGCTACGGCACTGTTTCATATCTACGACTGAAAAACCATAGCAAAGAAGTGCATATTGCATTCATAATGGGAAAGTCCAGAGTGGCACCATTAAAACAGAATGGAGCTTACAGCTGCAGTCCAAGCTGTCAAAGTTGACACAATGCTGCGAAAAGAATTACAGCTTCAACTGGTCATATCCATCTTCTGGACAACAGTGCCTAAGTACATCAACAACAAAACCAAATGCTTTCAAACATTTGTAGTAAACAGAATCTGTTTTGTAAGGGATGCTACTGATGTATCACAATGGAGACATGTTTGCACAAAGGAAAATCCTGCAGATGATGGATCAAGACTAATAGCAGACCGCTTCTTAAGATGGAAGAGATGAAGATTGAAGAAGATCCTGGCTAATGGGCAGAATATTGGAGACCATATCAGATGCACATGGTCTTGTGCGCAGTTCGACTTCAGACTAAGAGCAACATCTTGGAAAGACCAATAACGAAGATATGTATGCTGCTAGAAGCTGATAGCCGAGTACAGCAAAGATTGGTGGCTTTAAGATTGAAGAATCACTATGACGGGAAATATATTAATCTGTTTGAATCTATGACGGGAGAAATATTAATCTGTTTGTATTACTACTTCAATTAAACTGAAATGTGGTGAAGATCTCTCTGTTGTTGTTTGCGTCAAGAATGATCACTCTATTCCTTTCGTAAAGTGGTGACTAAAGGAGACGACTCGGTGGTAAGGATCGAAGTTGCCACTATAGTGAGAGTCCTAGAATTATGTCAATATATAGTCTACGACAAGGAAAACAGAAATTTTGAATATTTAGTATGCAAATTAACATTCTATCATTCCAGATAGACCATCAACATGAAACTCTCTCCACAGATGCTACCTGACCTGTTGAATATGTCCACAATTTTCTTTTTTATTGCAGCATGACAGGTATTTTGTTTTTGGGTTCCTTGGGTTAGGGTTCTTTATGTAGTGCATTGGGACATAAATCTGATTGGAGGGATGTATACATTAAAGAAAGACATGGATGTGGAAGACTTCAATGTTTACGTTCTGCTGATTCTATTAGCTAGCAATCTATTCACTGTATTCTCTACTTCTGGTTTGTAATCTCCTCAAAAAATACAACTGATACAAACAAAAATTTGAAATATCTCCCTCTAACCTTATAAAAACCATTTTAAAAGTGATTTGGAGATAGACCCACCAATCTCGAGAAACACTCTTGTCCTCCCAATCCCACAATAATATTATAAAATTCCCCAAGCTGGCTCCATAAACACAAAGCATAAAAAAAACATGCCTCAACCCTTTGCTTCCATCCAATCACAGGCTCAATGTAAAAACATATCAAACGGATGTTAAGCTGCTTCCAGTGATAAGGAAGTGGAATCCATCCATTAGATTTACAACAGGATTGTCCTGCATTCAGATTCAGTCCTGAACAGCAGCCTCACATCAAAGATATTAATTTCACTAAGTAATCCAAACAGTTACCGGGAATTTGTGGCTTTTAAAGTCATACAGCACGAAAACAGGCCCGAAGCCCAACTCGACCCTGCCGACCAAAATGCCCCATCTACACTAGTCCCACGTGTCCCTGTTTGCCCCATATCCATCTAAACCTTTAGTATCCATGTACCTGTTCAAATGTTTTTTAAATGTTGTTTATAGTACCTGCCTCAATCACCTCCTCTGGCAGCTTGTTCCATATACCCACCTCTCTCTGTGCAAAGAAATCCTATTAAATCTTTCCCCTTAAATCTATATATTCTGGTTCCTGATTCCCATATTCATCCTATCTATTCCCCTCAATGCTATACATCATCCGTCATCTTCCTGCTCTGCAAGGAATAAAGTCCGAGCCTGCCCAACCTCTCCCCATAGCCCAGGCCCTCAAGTCCTGGCAATATCCTCATAAATCTTCTCTGCACTTTCCAGCTTAACAACATCCTTCTAGGGTGACATGGTGACAGCGTTAGAGTTGCTGCCTTACAGCGTCAGAGACCTGGGATCGATCCCGACCTTGGATGCTGTCTGTACTGAATTTGTACGCTCTCCCTGTGACAGCCTGGGTTTTCTCTGGGTACTCTGGTTTCCTCCCACATTCCAAAGTCGTGCAAGTTTACAGTTTAATTGCCTTCAGTGTGTAGGATGCGAGAAGAATAAGGGATAGGCCTATTAGGACTGAGATGAGGAAAAACTTTTTCACCTAGAGAGTTGTGAATCTGTGGAATTCTCTGCCTCAGAAGACATTGGAGGCTAATTCACTGGATTTTTTCAAGAGAGAGTTAGATTTAACTCTTAGGCCAACAGAATCAAGGGGTATGGGGAAAAAGCAGGATCGGGGTACTGATTTTGGATGATCAGCCATGTTCGTATTGAATGGCGATGCTGGCTCGAAGGGCCGAATGGCCCACTCCTGCACCTATTTTTGATGTTTCAATAACGTAGAACTAATGTATGGGTGATTGTTCAGTCAGCCAAAGGGCCTGTCTCCAGGCTGTATCTCTAAACTAAACTATAGCAGGGTGGCCAAAACTGAACACAATACTCCAAATGTGACCTCACCAATGTCTTGTACAACTGTAAGATAACATCCTAACTTCTATACTCAATATCCTGACTGATAACGCCCAATGTACCAAAAGGCTTCTTGACCACCGTATCTGTGACACCACTTTCAAGGAACTATGTACCCAGCACTTCTGGATCCCTCTGCTCCACAACGCTACCCAAGACCCTGCCATTAACTGAAGGACCTGCCCAGGTTTGACTTCTGAAAATCCAACACCTCGCAATATCTGCATTAATCTCCAGCAACCATTCCTCGGCACCTTGTCAAACTGATCAAGATCCTTAGTCTTAAATACATATTTATACATAATAAAAGCATACATGTCGACCTATGTTTCACATTTATTCGTGATCAAAATTGGAGCACTAACCCAGCTGATCATACGACGCCCAGGCCAGGTTCTCTCCACACTGTCCTCTGCTGGACTCCGGGCTATGCTTGAGCACCCGGGTGCTGGCTAAAACCTCCGCATACCTATCGGTAAGAAGAGTGAGTGAGAGATGGGTCATCAACGCGATGCGATTCACTGGGGCATGGAGCGAGAGAGATAGAGAGAGACTGGCCGTGAGCGCAAGGAGCAAGAGAGAGAAAAACTGATAGTCAACGTAAAGAAAGAGTTAGACGGGGAGAGAACGGTCATCAACACCTAGGGAGGGAGTGAGAGAACGCGGTTACAGTCACAACGTGAGGTGCAGAAGAGAGCCTTCAATACAAGGGGCAAGCAGACCACGAAAAGCAGAAAGCGGGAAGGACTTCCTTACTCCTGCGCGTCTTTGCAAAGTTTGCTGGACAGTTTCAACGACGGCACGCCATGATTCTTCCTATAACCATTGTGGGTTTTTAAAACTTCACGGGAAAACGCCTTTGAAGCTGAAAATAAATTTAAAATGTCTTATTTTGACAAGAGTGCAAAAGAAAAAAAATACAATGCTGCCCCTTTCCAGGTGACCGTGTAAATAAATAAGCGCGAAAAGACTGACCTGATTTGCCCATGGCCGGTGTTTCCTGGCGGTCTTTGCAGAGCGGCGCTGCTCACAAAACCGTGAGGCGTCTCCTCGCTCGTCCCGTCACCACCTTATATGGAGGGAACACGTCCTTTTCCGGGACCCCTTGTGGAGGACAAGCCAGAAGCTGTCGCCCTGCCCTGTCCCGTCCCGCACACTCCTCTCCCCAGCCGGGAGGATGGATGTGATGTGACAGTGACTGTGTGTTGAGACTCATTGACGACCGTGCCCGTCGAGGCGATTGGCCCGCAAATTTGGAGAAGAAAAATCGTGCCGGGTTTATCGCGAAAAAACAATGGCTGAAAACCTGAGAGAGAAACAAAAATCACTCAGCGGGTCAATGCAAAGCGACGTGTTTGGTGGTGAAATGTTGAAGATCTGGGGACCTCGCGTCTATAGGACAGGAAAAAAACCTGGAATTAAGCGGGTCTCAAGATAATAATAATAATAATGCATTACATTTATATAGCGCTTTTCAAACACTCAAAGACGCTTTACAGGGATTTCTAGAACATAGAGAAGAAAATAAATAGATAAATAAGTAAACGGACAGAAAAAGGAGACAGAAGGTGAGGTGACGGTCAGTGGTTGAAGGCAGTGCTGAACAGGTGAGACTTCAGTGTTGTTTTGAATGTGGTGAGTGAGGAGGAGTCTGACGGTTTGGGGTAGTGAGTTCCAGAGGGTGGGAGCAGCGATGGAGAAAGCCCTGTCCCCCCAGGATCTGAGTTTGGTCCGGATGGGGGGGGGGGGGGGGGACAGGAGATTGGCAGCAGCAGAGCGGAGGTGGGAGTGTGCCTGTGGAGGAGGTCAGTCAGGTAGGATGGGGCCAGGTTATGGAGGGCTTTGTAGGTCATGAGGAGGATTTTGTACTGGATTCTCTGGGGGATGGGGAGCCAGTGGAGCTTGTAAAGGACAGGGGTGATATGGTCACGGATTGGGGAGTGGGTGAGTAGACGGGCAGCGGAGTTTTGAATGTATTGAAGTTTACTGATGATTTTTGAGGGTGAGCCATAGAGGAGGCTGTTGCAGTAGTCCAGACGGGAGGCGATGAAGGCGTGGATGAGGGTTTCTGCAGCTGTGGAGGAGAGGGAGAGGAGAAGGGAAGAGGAAGGATGAGGGGAGAGGGGAAAGGAGAACATGAGAGGCCAGTCTGGGGATGGAGAGCACAATTTATAAGCTGTGTCAGGGGATTGCACGTAAGGTCGTAAAGTCAAAGTGCGTGACGCACAGAGTCGCTCATGGCAACTGGAGGACATGGCAGCTTACAGCAGACACTACCAACACATGCAACAGGTACACCTTATCTTTAAAAAGCCGGCGTTCTGCGTGGCAACAGTGCGGATCAGGGGCCCTGACCTCGCCTACCGTGCAATCACTCCATAGGCCACATAACATGGAAAGGCTGACCGAGGAAATGCAAAGCAGGGGGGGGGGGGGGGGGGGGAAACAATCATTGGTTAAAGTTCTCGAGGCGATCTAGGAATTAAATTAAAAAACTGATATTAAAAATGCTATTTTGTGCTTTGAAAGATCAAGATTAATTGTCCATCCCTTTATAATATTGAATGGGTGAGTTCCCATTTAAAAGACATTTGGACATGGTACATGGACAGGAAAGGTTTAGTGGGATAGGGGCCAAACATGGGCAGGTGGCACGAGTGTAGACGGGGCAACTTGGTCGGTATTGGCAAGTTGAACTGAAGGGCCTGTTTCCATGTTGTGTGATTCTATGACCTTATATTGAGTGTTCTAGAATTTAGATCGAGTGAATGGAGAGGAACAGTAAGAGATTTCCAAGTCAAGACTGCGTGTGACTGGTAGGGAGATTTGCAAGTGGGGTGTTTTTATGTGCCTGCTCACCTTGGAAGAATGGTTTGTGGTAACAATCTTTCAGAAATTCTCTGGTGGTAATCCAGGAGCAGTGCCTTTGCTTGTCACCTGCAGCTAGGTCAAAGCACCGGTAATAAAACAAGAAAACTCAGTGGTCGAAGCAAACTGTGGAGGCAAAAGTTGCAGATTGATGAGAATGCAGGTTCTCAACCCAAAATTCAACTTACGTCCACAGAACTTGCTTGACCCTCCGAGTATTTCCAGTGTCCTGTTTTTTGTTTAAGGTTCCAGCATCAGGAACCGCTTTTGTCTTCATGTATCGGTCAAGGTGGCTGAGCTTTGGGGGTTGCACAGATGCAAACGGTAAATGTGATCACAGCCATCCTACAACAAGTGAATAGAAGATTGTGCCAGGTCCAGCAGGTCCTGAAGACTTATGAGAAGTGCCCTAACCACCAAGCCATTGATATTGAGGAAAAACCTTTTCAGTCAGAGAGTTGTGAATCTGTGGAATTCTCTGCCTCAGAAGGCAGTGGAGGCCAATTCTCTGAATGCATTCAAGAGAGAGCTGGATAGAGCTCTTAAGGATAGCAGAGTCAGGGGGTATGGGGAGAAGGCAGGAACGGGGTACTGATTGAGAATGATCAGCCATGATCACATTGAATGGCGGTGCTGGTTCGAAGGGCCGAATGGCCTCCTCCTGCACCTATTGTCTATTGTCTATTACTTTTGTGTGGTCTATTGGTTTTGTTCAAGATCAATCTCTGCGGCTAGTTTGCTGTTAAGTCTATTAAACAGATTCACAATCATTGTTACCAGAAATTTCTGGAAGTGGACTATATGACATCTGATACCCATTAGCAGCTTCCAAATCACATTGCCCCCAAGCTACCGATGTCAGCTTTCAACATAAAGTTGCAATGATACCCTTAAAGCAAATATTTCTCATATGGACACAAGGAACTACAAATGTTGGTTTCCAAAAATGACACAAAGTGCTGGAGTAACCTAGCAGGTCACGCAGCATCTATGGAGAACATGGGTAGACAACATTTCTGGTCAGGACCTTTGAAGAAGGGTCCTGACCTGAAACATCACCTATCTCCAGAGATACTGCCTTACCTGTTGAGTTACTCCAGCATTTTGTGTCTTATTATTTATATAGCTCTGGCACACATTAAACCAGCTATTGTCTGAATTTATTGTCACTCTTTACATGATGCTACATGATGCTACTACTCTTCCATTATGGGTGAAATTTACATTCCAGAGACTTGAGCACACAATCCAGGCTAACTCTTAAGCTTTGAACATTCATCTACTGGTGCTCTTGCATCCTGTAACCCCATTCCCCCAATCTTTTTTCTTCATGTTTGTTTCTGTTGGAGGGTTTATCTTTCAGATGCAATGTTAAAATAAACCCCCACCTCCCTGCTAACGATAGATAGATAGATAGAAACATGCCATGGCATATTAGGAGAGATGTCTGAGAATTCTCCTGATCAGCAAATAAACTGAAACAGGTAGATTTTAAAGTTATCTATTGAATTATTGCATGGAGGGCTATAAGAAAACACTTTGCCGCATTTCACAACAGAGGAAGATAATATCTTTGTGATGTCACATGCTCTCACTGGACTTAAAATGCAATTTATAAACACAGTAGAAAGTCAGCTGTTAAGTCTGATAGGAATGAAGAAAGCCTGCTGAAACTTTAACTGCCCATTGCTCAGTTGGGCGTTTTGGCCATGGATTGTCTGGAGTACTCGGAAGGAACAAAAGGCTAGTAGAGATGATCAGTTAACAAGAGTGACCTTCACAAATCTGCCTTGTAAAAAGACTAAAAATGCAAAATGCTGAAGCAACTCAGCAAATCAGGCAGCATCTCTGGAAGACATAGATAGGTGACATTGAAGGATGGGACCCTTCTTCAGGGCAGCACAGTGGCACAGCTGGTTGAGCTGCTGCCTCACAATGACAGAGGCAGTCCTGATCTCGGGTTCAGTCTCTGTGAAGTGTGTACATTCTGTGACCGCATGGGTTCCTCCCACATCCCAAAGACTTGTGGTTGTGTATGTTAATTGGCCTCTTTAAAATCGCCTCTAACATGCAGGAAGTGGATGAAAAAGTGGAATACTATAGAATACTATAGAACTAGTTTGCCCCTCGTTTAGTAGCCATGCTTTCAACCATTCCGATTATCATTCTCTCATCACAGAGTTTTCTTAAAAGCTGTCTCTTTGACTGAGCTTTAGGTAACCTCTTCCAACAGCTCTTTGGCCTCTTGACATCCAATTTTAACTGATCACCCATCTCGGAGTGTGATGAAATTTCTATATAATGCTAGACCAAGTGGACCCGTTGGGCCCAAACCTCTCCTGCATTGGTGCAGCACCCTCTCCTCGTCCCATCCCCTCTCCGCCCCTCCCCCCTTCCCCCCTCCCTCCCTCCCTCCCTCCTCCCCCTCCCCCTTCCCCTTCCCCTTCCCCCATCCCCTCCCTCCCACTCCATCCCTCTCAACCCCCCCTTATCCTCCCTCCCTCCCTCCCCCCATCCTTCCACCCGTGTTATTGTTGCACATAACATTCATCTCATATGTATCAAGTGTTCCAAATTGCATTATAACTGTTAGTTTTGTAACCGTTACATTGCTTGTAAATTTTCTTTAGTTGTACATACCGATGCAATTCTGTAAGCATTATTATAAAAATGTTTGAGGATTAATAGATAATATATTTCTTTATCCATGCAAGTATTTGAATAATTGTACTAACAGCCATTACCCACTCAAGTAATACACTCTCATCGCAAATATGTGCCATCCACATTAGCGGAATGTTTATGCCTAAATAGAAAGACAGTTTTTTAAACTGCGCCACATTACACTCAACAAGCTAATCACTTCATTTAAAATTCATCTCCTACCTTCAATTTTGAAAGCAGTTGTTTATTTAGGGGTGGCACTGTGCTGATTGGAGACTTTTGGGAACATCATTCAAATTTTATCAGTATTTTCAAATGGTAAATAAATGAATTATTTTTTTTAAACATATAAAAATACATTTATACTAATAAACCACAAGGTGGCAATGCACGCAGACTAGAGATGTGAAACACCAGGCAGGAAAATAGTTTATGTGTAGGAAGTAACTGCAGATGCTGGTTTAAACCGAAGATAGACACAAAATGCTTGAGTAACACAGCGGAACAGGCAGCATCTCTGGAGAGAAGGAATGGGTGAAGTTTCGGGTCGAGATCCTTCTTCAGACTGTAAAAATAGTTCATTCAATTATCTTTCTAAATTGCAGAAAAAGGCTAAAGATTAATGGCATTAGTATAACATGCTTTTCCTCATATCCAGTGACATAATCAAATCAGCTATCTTAGTGACATTATTTTTCAAACATCTTTAAAAGCCTTCAGTAAAAGCTTAGTCAGCCTCTATGGACTGTGTACTTTCTCTAGGAATCCAGCAGTAAACTATTCAAATAATATAAAACTTCAACAACAAAGGAATTATCCATACTGGATAAGAGAATGAGGACAAACATGGTGTAAACTCATGTTCTCAGGCAACTGAACCATCCTCTCACCACCAGCTAGATTGGGGTCCTAACCTCCAATCTACCTCATCGGAAACTGTTGAAGTATATTTAATCGGACTTTATCAGGCTTCATCCTGCATTAAATGTTGTACCCTTTATCTGTTATCTGTGCACTGGACGGCTTGATTGTAATCATGTATAGTCTTTTTGACTGGATAGCATGCAACAAACAGATTTTCACTGTACTTCAGTATACGTGACACTAATAAACTAAACTAAACTATTTCATCAATGTATTCCCTTTGCAGCCATTGAAACATGCTGCTATGTGAATTGTAATTTTTGTTCTCTCTGCGTGGAGTAATACAGATTAACTAGCTGCACTCTGCAGGTACCAACCAGACATTAACCGATGATTACATGTGTAGATCGGACCCGGTCGCCGGCATGGAGCCGACCATGACCGGGCTCGGCCACCAGCGGAACGAGGAGAGGGAGCAAGGCCATCGGCGAGCGAGAGGGCAGTCGGCGAGAAGGAAGGTCTGTCGGCTAGAGGCAAGGGCCATTTGAGAGCCACCACCTGCATGAGTGCCGGTGGTCAGTGGAGGATATGCCGCTGAGAACAAAGGGGAACCCGGCCTCGGGGGGTGCGCTGATATCAAAGAGGACCCAGCATGGGGGGGGGGCACTGAGATCAAAGAGGACCCGGTTGGGGGGGGGGGGGGGGGGGCAAGATAAAAGAGGGATTGGAGGGAGGAGAAGGAAGAGGATCATTTTTCTTGCATCGGGAACATTTTCCCTGCATCTAGCCTGTTCAATCCTTTAAGAATTTTACATGTTTCTATAAGATCCCCTCTCATCCATCTAAATTCCAGTGTATACAAGCCGAGTCAACCCATTCCCTCATCATACGTCTGTCCCGCCATCCCAGCAATTAACCTGGTGAACACGCTGCATTCCCTCAATAGCAACAATGTCGTTCCTCAGATTAGGAGATCAAATTTGCACACAATACTCCAGGCGCGGTCTCACCAGGGTGCTGTACAACAGCAGTAGGACCTCCTTGCTCCTAAACTCAAATCCTCTCTCAATGAAGGCCAACATGCCATTAGCTTTCTTCACTGCCTGCTGTATCCGCATGCTTACTTTCAGTGACTGATGTACAAACACACCCAGGTCTCGTTGCACCTCCCCTTTTCCTAATTCCTTCATCTAAATCGTTAATACATATTGTAAATAACTGGGGTCCCAGCACCGAGCCTTGTTGTCACTGTCTGCCATTCTGAAAAGGACCCGTTAATTCCTACTCTTTGCTTCCTGTCTGCCAACCAGTTCTCTAACCATGTCAAAACCCTACCCCCAAAACCATGTGCTCTAATTTTGGACACTAATCTCTTGTGTGGGTCCTTGTCAAAGGTTTTTTGAAAGTCCAGATTCACCACATCCACTGCCTCTCCCTTATATATTGTACTTGTTACATCCTCAAAAAATTCCCGAAGATTAGTCAAGCATGATTTCCCCTTCATAAATCCATGCTGACTTTGACCGATCCTGTCGCTGCTTCCCAAATGCTCTGCAGTTCTCTAAATCGGTCGTTAAGGAGATGCATCTGGACACAGTTCCCACAGGTGCAGTGGTCAGTGACACCAGCAGTGCCCCTGGCTTCCCACATCCTGCAGCAAACGCACAGCAGACCATCACGTCAATAAGTTTAAATATTTAAATTCAATTAAACACACAACCGAATTAATGTAGCCTCCTCGCCGAAGACTCTTGAGCCAAAGACTTACACTTTACCTCTCCAAGGCACTTCGCCTCAACACCTGCACTTAATTGTATCTAATCAAGAAACTATCCACTCAACTAATTAGGATGTCTCAGCCAATCCACTCGACTAATTAGGATGTCTCAGCCAATCCACTCCCCCGCTGGTCTGGCTGCTGCTCCTCTGCAACTATTATTTAAAGATTTCCAATGTGTTTGATGTTTTGTTTTTCTATCTATTAATTATTATGTCTATTATGTCGATCACCTGTTTAGTACCTCAACACAGTTGTTTAGCCATAATGCCTGTTGTTATAACAATTTGTTATTGTGTTGTCCATTTTGCATGCTAATAAGAATATGCTACTATGATTCTTTTATAAATTTTCCAAAAAACACATTGCAAAAATTTGAATGCTGTGTAAGAACCTGATTATATAGAACATAGTGCAGCATAGCACAGGAACAGGCCCTGAAGTCCATAATGCCCATTTAAACTAATCTCATCTGCCTGCACGTGAACAATATCCCTCCATTCCCTCCTATCCATGTGCCTATCTAAAGAACGCAAATGCCACCAGCATACCTGCCTCCACCACAATCCCTGATACCGTGTTCCAGGCAACTGCCACTCTTGGTGTACTATAAGGTCACAGAGTGCTGCATCAAGTACACAATCTGACTTGACATCTTTGTAGAATTTATGAAACATAGGTAAAATTTGTGAATTATTTTCATTGGCTACTTGGGAATTATTTTTATTACCTTATTCATCAACAGAACATGAACATTGCAAGCAGTGGAAGCATTTGTTATCTACCCCTGTTTGCCACTGACTTGAGGAGGTTGTTGAGAATCAACTACATTGGTGAGTCTAGAGTCCTAGACTGCCTGAGGCCAACAGATTTTCTACTCTGAAGGACATGAGTGAAGCAGGTGTTTTTTCTATGATAAACAATAAGACACAAAGTGCTGGAGTAACTCAGTGCGTCAGGCAACATCTTTGGAGAGCAGGAATAGGTGATGTTTCGGGTCAAGACCTTCTTCATGGATATGTTTTCCAGAGATGTTGCCTGACCTGCTTAGTTACTCCAGCACTTTGCATCCTTTTCTGTATTAACCAGCACCTCCAGTTCTTTGTTTCTACACCCTGTTTTTTTAATGATATTCTGGTTAACAATCCATCTATAATTATAATCACTGAGACTAGGTCAACATTTTTTGTATAATTCACATAAACCACCAGGGGGGCGCCGCACGATGGCTGCCTCGCCTGCAGTCTGTCTGTCCTTTTTGAACGCTTTTTTGTTATTTTTGATAAGTTTTAAAAGTTTGTGTAAATGTTCTCATGTTTGTTTTATGTGGGGGGAGGAGGGAGGGGGAAACTTTTTTTTAATCTCTTACCCCGCCGGAGATGCGTTTGTTTTGCGGATCATATCTCCGGTCACTCTGCGGCCTAACATCGTGGAGCTGGAGGCCTTGCCTGGGACTGACTTTGAGCCTCACCGCGAGGCCATGGATTTCATATCATATATATACAGCTGGAAACAGGCCTTTTCGGCCCACCAAGTCCATGCCGCCCAGCGAGACATCAGAGCGTACAATCCCTTGCCTGGGATAGACGCTCCAACCACGGCCTGCGGACTTATCCATCGCGGAGCTCGCAGTCTCAGGTTGAGACCAGTCAGGAGCTTCAAAAGCCACACGACGTTCGACTGGTCCCGACCCGGGGTATATCGCTCGGCACGGGGGAGCTGAGATCCCCCCCCCCCCCCCCCGATGCAGGAGCTAGAGGAATCACTGTGGTGGATGTTCATGTTAAAATGTATTTTGTGTGTCCTGTTGCTTTTTATTGTTATGACTGTATGGCAAATGAAGTTCCTCGTATGTTGCAAAACAAACTTTGCTAATAAAGTCTACAAAAATATTATTTAGAAGGACGGGAAAATGATTCAAAAGAAAATAAAACAAGAGAATGCATAGAAAACAAATCTTATGAAGAATATTATAAGAATGAAAGATAATACACATTATATATTGATTTAGATTTTTATTTTAGATTTAGAGATACAGCGCGGAAACAGGCCCTTCGGCCCACCGAGTCCGCGCCGCCCAGCGATCCCCGCACACTAACACTATCCTACACACACTAGGGACAATTTTTACATATTACCCAGTCAATTAACCTACATACCTGTACATCTTTGGAGTGTGGGAGGAAACCGAAGATCTCGGAATAAACCCACGCAGGTCATGGGGAGAACGTACAGATGGCACCCGTAGTCAGGATCGAACCTGCGTCTCCGGCGCTGCATTCGCTGTAAGGCAGCAACTCTACCACTGCGCCACCGTGCCGCCCTATTTATTTATTTAAAAGTCATTTATGATGACTTATGATATTTGGAAAGGTGCAGTATAATATCATTCGCTGAATCAACTTAGGAAGCTATATAGTCTATATATCTGCCTCCCAAATGGTTTCACTTCAAGATTCTTCTACAAATTTGATCGGATCCAAGAGAATCCTGTCCTTCTGGGTTTCCCAGACAGCTAATGGACACTGTGAGTGACAATTTCAAAAAAAATGTGTAGGTCATTGAATAACTCCCATAGATTGGATGGTAGAAAATGTGAGCATTATAACTTTACAATTACAGAGATAATACTCCTTAGCCCTCAATGTGGTAGGTTGGAAGATCGGAATTACTTCCTAGCCTGTGGGAGGACCCTTCAATAGTCTGATAACAGCAGGGAAGAAGCTGCTCTTGAATCTAACAGCACATGCAATACCAATATATCCAAAATATAGATAAATGGATTTTTCAATATGAAACTAAATGAAGGGATTTGGAGTCAGGCGAGTGATGCTGATGTAAATGATCAGCCACGATCTTCATGAATGATGCATTAGGTTTGGGGGGCTGAATGGCCTAATCGACCTTTTGATTTTTTAATTCTAATGCTAAATTACCTAATTCTCTTTAAAAAATCTAACAACTGCTGGAACCAGTAGGCAGTCTGTATTTAATTCATACCTCGAAGTGGATATATAATGTTAATATGAGGTTAGAATTAAAAATGGTGCCAAGGAGAAATGTTTATAAATGTGGTGTGAAAGAAAGAGGTCCCAAACAGATTAAATTCCCAAATTGTTGATTTATGACTTCAATTGTACCATATGGAAGGGCAAATGAGGAACAGGTGATTACTTTACCAGAGCAAGTGGAAGCCCAGCATGGAACCCAGTGCTCTCACATAACACTGTTAATGGCTAGCCCATGGCAACTCTCTGAAAATCCACACGAGAATGCTTTGCAAGAAGTTAGAGGCACCGTAAGCAAGGCAAGCAATAGTAATTCATAAAATGGAGAGAAGTAAAGAGAGAAATATGTTTCACTTATACTGCAATTTAGTGCAAACTATTTCTAACAGTACTCAACATTTGAAACATGTTATTTGATGCTCTGTGCTCTTTGCATGTTATTTGATCAATTAGAGCAGCATTTATAAGCCAGTATCAATTTAATGTTGTGTCCTCTGGTGTTTGGAAATCAATCTGGCTCCAAGCCTTGTATTGATTTGAAGTTGGCATTCTGTCAACGTAGATTATAGAGACAATGGGCGTTAACTCTCCAAAGAACTGTGGCATTCACCACGCCTTCCAAGATTTATGCTGCAATTTTAGCTGTCATACACATTTATTTTCTTGAGGATGTTCACATTCACTAAGATTGTAATGCTGAGCATGCACCGGTAATAACATATCTGGAATAGAAAATTAAAAATATATATCTCTTCTAGCTTGGAAAGATTAAGAATATTGAAAATGTGGTATGATCTCATGTGAGTCAACAGGCCAAATCCAGTCCATCCCACCACATGCTGCCCCCAGCTGAGACAGCTGGTAAAATTACTTTATATTAAAACTCAGCTAAATTTCTCATTGCCCTCTGAAGAAAGTCAGACATGGACCTCCAAGCACTGACCTCAACAATTACATACTACTTTTTCTACGGTGATGAGTTACATTCCACATATCATATTTGGATTGTCTCAGTAGCGCAGGACCCACTGAAGAATGTCGTCATCGCAGTCTCTTAATTTTTCTATAAACTTCAATTGGTTCTTATGCAGTCACCTGAACCTTTTCAAAATAATTATTAAAAATGCTTTTGCTGGGAGCTCTTTCCACGTGTCTACTAACCTATTGTAAGAAAAATCCATTTAATCTTTAGTTTTCTTCAAGGCATACCAATTTCTACTGGTGCAGTTCTGAAATCTCGCTTTCATATGCTGATTATGAATGCATTATCTTCTCCTTGGAGCAGAATTGGCCCTTCAGATATGGTTTAAATTAGTTTGCTTCAATACATTTTCGGAATCATCTTGAATGAAGGAGAAATTGTTCAGGGGATATGCTTTAACGTTCTAATGAATAATGTATTGGATTGTATGCCAATTTTATTTTGTTATAACTTTATGCATCTTTAGGCTCCTTCATGGTTTGCAAAATGAGAGATGAAGCACACCAGCTCACTGCCTTCTATTCTGGATAGAAAATCTGGTATCACAACAGTAAAAACCTCAGGGAGATAGTTGGAACCCTACCAAGTAGTTAAATAGCTGAAAAGATGCAGTGAATAGTCCAAACCATGGGAACTTAGAAGATGGGAGAAGTTTCGGAATAATGGTTGAAGCAGCCAATTATTCATTTTACACAGTTCCCACGAAAGCTAATTTGGGAGATCTGGAACCTTGGATACTCAGTAAAACTATAATTAATGGCCATTTATAACCGTGGTAACATTCAGTTCCGGATCCTTAGACAGATTAAATGGCCAGTCTGAAAACATGGGTGTTTTCATAAAACTACAGGTCTGGAAAGGAAGTACACAAAGAAAAAATATAGAAATTAATTTGAACATAGAATAAGCTCTTCAGCCCACAATGTTGATCCATAACCCTCCATTCCCATGTTGATCCATAACCCTCCATGGCGTAGCCATCTGCCTAACTAAACGCCTCTTAAACATCACTACCATATCTGTTTCAACAACCACCTGCGGCAGTGTGTTGTGAGCACCTATCATTTTATGTCCAAACTCACCTATAGCTCAAACCCTCTAATCCAGGCAGTATTGTGGTTTAAACACACTAAGTGCTGAAGTAACTAAGCAGGTCAGGAAGCATCTCTGGAGAATGTGGCGAGATGACGTTTCGGCTTAGGACACTTCTTCAGTCTGAAGAAGGATCCCAAAGTGCTGGAGTAATTCAGTGGGTCAAGCCGAATCTCTGGAGCACATGGATTGGTGACTTTTTGGATTGGGACCCTTCATCAGACTGAAGAACATTTCCTTTCCAGTACAAACAAAGATTTGCAGATGCCGGTTTACAAAAAATGATACAAAATGCTGGACAACGCGTCAAGCAGAATCTCTGGAGAACATGGATATGTGACGTTTTGGGTCAGGCGCCTTCTTCAGTCTGAAGAAGGCCACCCATTCTTTATCATGAAAAGAATATTCCAACATTTGCTTTCAATGTTTGAGATGACTAAGCATATTTTCTCAGAGGAACATTCCTGTATGGTTGCTTTGCTGAATTTAATTTAAGTCTCAAATGTAGGCTTTTTTGGCAGAATTGAATGTTTGCATAGCTGGTGAATGTCAAAACTAGAAACAGACTATTTTGTTTCATAATCCCCATCGCAATGAAACAAAGGAATATTTTTAATTTCAAACAAATGCATTGTGTTTTTAACAGTTCATCTATTAGGATATCTGGTTATTTGTGCTTCTGTTTTTTTTCCTTCCTTCAATGAAAGAACAGTTAATGTTTCATGTCAATGCCTCTGCATTAGAGCTGTTAGATTCTATGGCAACATGCTATTTGGATAATAGTATAAAATAGATGAAGAGCATAAGAAGCAAATATACAAGACCAAACTGTATTTTCCTGACATTACGAAGCATTTAAAAAAATAAAACTAATTGAAACATTTTTTAAACCTTGACTTAAAACCTTGAAATAAAAGAAACATTTTTCAAAAAGTAAGCCAACTCAATTATTTTTTTGAAAAGGTGGTTAATTTACACATCCATCACAGCTATGCCTCGCCTGTCAAATAAATGTCCTTACTATTTCGGCACAAGGTTGCACCCTGCACAGGTTCACAGGTGATATTTTCCAAGGTTACAGTAAAGATTGGAAGCTGCTAAACCCCATGAAGTGTGCACAGGAACTTGCTGGAGGAGCTAAGCTTGTTTGTGACTTGTGCGTCGATGTGAGTCCTTAGTGAATGAAGAGGCATGGGGGAAGGTGCAGAAAGATTTACATGGACTGTGCCAGCATTGAAAGGCACCAGCTTTCCCAAAAGCTTGAACTGTCTTGGAGAAAAAAACTTCAGATTCTGGAAATACAAAATAAAAAACAGAAAATGCTAGATATACCACGAGAAGTCAACGTCATCCTGAGGTAGAGGAGTAGAATCAATTAATTAGGTCAAGGATCTTCATCAGAACTGGAAATTGTAATTGTAATTAATTTATTAGCCAAGTATGTAAACATACAAGGAATTTGATTTGCTAAGTCTACAAAAAAACAACAAGATACATTACCACATAAAAATTAAACAGCCACCACAACGCAGGGTACATAGCATAAGCGGAGACCATATAACCATATAACCATATAACAATTACAGCACGGAAACAGGCCCGTTCGGCCCTACCAGTCCACGCCGACCACTTTCTCTGACCTAGTCTCATCTACCTGCTCTCAGACCATAACCCTCCAATCCCCTCCCATCCATATACCTATCCAATTTACTCTTAAATAATAAAATCGAGCCTGCCTCCACCACTTCCACCGGAAGCTCATTCCACACAGCCACCACCCTCTGAATAAAGAAGTTACTCCTCATGTTACCCCTAAACTTTTGTCCCTTCATTCTGAAGTTATGTCCCCTTGATGGAATCTTCCCCACTCTCAAAGGGAAAAGCCTACCCACGTCAACTCTGTCCGTCCCTCTTAAAATGTTAAAAACCTCTATCAAGCCATCAGTTCAATGTCCGGGCCACACACACACACACACACACACTCCTTCACCGTGATGTGACCAGAGTTGTACCGACCGCTGTCACTCTCTCTGCAGTCCCTGTTCGCCCGAACAGTCAGAAAGCCATCCACACTCGCACTAGAGTCCGGGATATCCTCATGGAGCCATGTCCCCGCAAAACACTGAGATCACTGAACTCATGGCACTCCCTCCGAGTCCTCGCCAGTGCAGGTAACACTGTCCATCTTGTTTTTTCGGCGACCTCACATTCCCTACTGTGATGGAAGGCAAATAACTTGTACCTTCTTTCCTCCATCTCCTTTTAAGAGGGAGCAAACAATTTTTGTAGGGTTTACATGATGACTATTCCTTACATTTGAAAAATCCAATGAAAATGCATTGGTTTTCTCATTTTCCAGTTCTGACTTGAAAACCTGAACCTATTAATATGTTGCTCAGCAGTAGGGTGTGGTGTATCTGAAGATTCACAGTAGTGTTATTTGCTGATGGGCATGTCTTTGTCTCCTACCTCTCATTCCACAACCTAGTTGGCCAGTTATGCACATAATCACATCTCCTTTAGTGGAGATAGACACAAAGTGCTGTAGAAAAATGAGGGGAGAGATGAATAGGACAAAGGGAATATCTTTGCTTGGACATGGTTAGAGTTGCTGTGGGATAGAGTTATTGATGAATCCATCTGGATCATAGCATAATGAAGGAAGTTAGAGAGCACAAAGGGATACATAATAGCTATAAAATGTAGGTCAAACCTTCCTTTCAAAAAACTTCCCATTTATGAACGAGCCAAGAACTGGAGAACACATGTTGAAGGTGACTGGCAAAAAATCATGTGGGGATAATCTTCCTAACACACAAGTAGTTATGGGCTGCTTGAACTTGTTTGAAGTACAATTTCAATTATGACTGAATAAATATTTAAATGTAAAGAATTTACAGTGCCATTTGAAAAGAGTAGGGATGGGCCTGGTTGAAGAACACGATAGGCTGAAGTACCACCTCCTGAGCTGTGACTCTTCTATAATTCCCTGTAGTATGATTAAGAGCAAAATGTACTTTGGATAATTCTTCTCAAACTCCTTCAGGCGATCAAAACTAATCAAGAAGAACACGTGTCAGCAATTTTTAAAGGAAATTAAGAAACCAGATGTGGTTTCGCAACAATCTGGTAACCTGCATGATTGCTAGCTTTTTTTATTTCAAATTAAAATAACTCCATTTAAGTTGCCCAGATACCGTGAAATTGATTTGAATCTGCATCTCTGCATTATTGGTCAATGTCTGCAGATTATTTATCCAGAAGCTCTTAGCTCTAAATATATTTTGTTATCCTTAAGTATATTATCATTTGTTTACACTTCTGGGTATATTAGCCACTTATGGGCAGCAGGAAAACTGCATTCACAGCAATGTATTTTAATAAGCAATAAGGATGGTAATTGAGACCAAACTTTTCCATTCAACACTTCCTTTGCAGCGTTCTTATTTAATTCATGTCTAATGGGAGGGCTTCAAATGAACAAAAGGGCTCAATTTAGCCCCTCCCATTGATTGAATAACCCTTCAGTCCCCAAGACCTTTATTGATGTACATTCTGTAACTTCTGTGATCCTAACTGCTATGTGCACATTTAGCGTGGTGGTTAGATTGCTGGGCTGGAACCCTAGAAGGTTGATCCAGTGATTTGTTCAAATCCCACCACAGCAGCTGCAAAATTTCAAGTTTCGAGTTTCACTGTACCTTAATTGGTACACATGACAATAAACAGACCTTTGAAATCTTAAATGAGTCTGTAATGAGGTCCGTGGAATAAAGTAGTCAGTGGCACCATGAATAAACAACATTGGCTTGATGAAAATAAGCTGTGGAAAATGATTGTTTCTCAGATGAGAGGAAGTTAGTCCCATGAGTCACTTTTATTCATTTTGTACGTTATTAATAATTTGGATGTGGATGCAGGTAAAATTTCAAATTACACCAAGCATTTGAAATCGTGAACAATGAAGGCAGCAGCAAACTGCGGAAGACATTGATAGATTGGCAAACTACTAAGACAGGTCATAGAGTCATACATCGTGGAAACAGGCCCATCTGCCCAACTTGCCCACACCAACCAACATGTCCCATCTACACTAATCCCACTGGTTGCATTTGGCCGATATCTCTCCAATTCATTTGGCCCATATCCCTCTAAACCTATCCTATCCATGTACTAGTCCAAATGCTCAACCTCTCCCTACAGCTCAAACCCTCGAGTCCTGGCATCATCCATATAAATCTTCTTTGTGCCCTTTCTAGCTTGACAACATCTTTCCGAAAAAAACATGGTGCCCAGAAATGAACACAATACTCTAATGTGGCCTCACCAATTTTTGTATGACTGCAACATAACTTCCCAACTTCTATACTCATTACTCTGACTGATGAAGACCAATGTGCCGAAAGCCATTTTGACTGCACTATCTACCTGTGACGCCACTTTCAAGGAACTATGTACCTGCGCTTCTAGATTCTAGAGGAATCTAGATTCCTCTGCTCTACAACACTCCCAAGAGCCTTCCCATCCACTGTGTAAGTCCACCCCTGTTAGACTTCCCCAAAATACAACACCTCACATTAGTCAGTATTAAATTTGATCAACCAATCCTCACCTGATCAAGATCCTGCTGCAAGTTTAGGAAACCATCTTCATTATCTACAATACCAGCCACTTTAGTGCCATCTGCAAACTTGTAAATCACGCCATGTACATTATCATTCAAATCATTGATGTAGATGGCAAACAGCAATGGGCCCAGCACCGAACCCTGAGGCACCAGTCACAGACCTCCAGTGCCAAAAGCAACCTTCCACCATCACCCTCTGCTTCCTTCCATGAAGCTCATTTTCTATCCATTCAGCTATCTGTTCTTGGATCCAATGCGATCCAACCTTCCAGTGGAGCCTACCATGTGGAACCTTGCGAAAGCCTTGCTGAAACCCATATATACAAAATCTGCAGCTCTGCCTTCATCAACCTTTTTGGTCACATCTTCAAATAGCTCAATCAGATTCATGAGATACGACATCCCATGTACAAAACCATACTGACTACCAAATCTGCCCTTGACCATCTAAATGCATGTATAACTTGTCCCTCAGAATACTCTCTGGTAATTTTCCGACCATAGATGTTAGGCTCACTAGCCTGTAGTTCCCAGGCTTTTCCCAGCAGCCATAAATAGCGGCACAACTGATCGCCCCGATGCGGAGGGCTCGAACGCCGGCTACAGGAGCCATGATCACCCTGTCAACGGAAGACTCGAGGCCCCCGACCGTGGGAGAACAAAGGGAAGATTGAACTTTTTTTCACCGTTCATCACAGTGAGGAATGTGGAGGAGTCACTGTGGTGGATGTTTATGTTAAAATATATTTTGTATGTTTTGTAGCTTATTGATATGACTGTATGGCAAATCAAATTCCTCGTATGTTGCAAAACATACTTGGCTAATCAAGTATGATTATGATTATGATTTATTTATTTACCTCTGTGCTCCACAATTTGAGATTTGTAATAGAAAAAATCATATGTGGTTAAAGTACACATTGTCAGATTTTATTAAAGGCCATTTTTACACATTTTGGTTTCACCATGTAGAAATTACAGCTGTGTTTATACATAGTCCCCTCATTTCAGGGCACCATAATGTTTGGGACACATGCCGTCACAGGTGTTTGTAATTGCTCAGGTGCGTTAATTGCCTCCTTAATGCAGGTATAAGAGAGCTCTCGGCACCTACTCTTTCCTCCAGTCTTTCCATCACCTTTGGAAACTTTTATTGCTGTTTATCAACAAGAAGACGAAAGATGTGCCAATGAAAGTCAGAGAAGCCATTATGAGACTGAGAAACAAGAATAAAACTGTTAGAGACATCAGCCAAACCTTAGCCTTACCAAAATCAACTGTTTGGAACAGTATATGCTTTTATCCTTAGGTTTCCTGAATTGTTTATGACACAAATAGAGCCTAGATAGAATGGCCGTAGAAAGGATGTTTCCAGTAGTGGGAGAGTCTGGACCAGCAACTTTCAGAACAGCTAGATATATTAATATCATATGTGTAGGAAGGAACTGCAGATGCTGATTTAAACTGAAGATAGACACAAAAAGCTGGAGTAACTCAGCGGGACAGGCAGCATCTCTGGAGAGAAGGAATGGGTGAGTTTCGGGTCGAGACCTTTCTTCAATATAGTCTTATTGGCTAATTATAAACTTTAAAAGTGTTTGTTGGTTTAAATTATTCAAAACATGTTAAATACTTATTTTCCTGGTGGGGAGAAAGCAGGAACGGGGTACTGATTGTGGATGATCAGCCATGATCACATTGAATGGCTCGAAGGGCTGAATGGCCTACTCCTGCACCTATTGCCTATGTATCCTATGTATCATTAAGAAGAAAGAGAGCACAGGTGAGCTTACTAATCACAAAGGGACTGGCTGGCCAAGGAAGGCCGCCACAGCTGATGAAAGAAGAATTATCTCTATAATAAAGAAAAATCCCCAAACACCTGTCTGACAGATTAGAAACACTCTTCAGGAGTCAGGTGTGGATTTGTCAATGACCACTGTCCACAGAGGACTTCATGAACAGGAATACAGAGGCCATACTGCAAGATGCAAACTACTGGTTAGCCGCATAAATAGGATGGCCAGGTTACAGTTTGCCAAGAAGTACTTAAAAGAACAACCACAGTTCTGGAAAAAGGTCTTGTAGACAGATAAGATGAAGATTAATTTATATCAGAGTGATGGCAAGAGCAAAGTATGGAGGAGAGAAGGAACTGCCCAAGATCCAAAGCATACCACCTCACCTGTGAAACACGGTGGTGGGGGCATTATGGCCTGGGCATGTATGGCTGCTGATGGTACTGGCTCACTTATCTTCATTGATGATACAACTGCTGATGGTAGTAGCACATGAATTCTAAAGTGTATAGACACATCCTATCTGCTCGTTCAAACAAATGCCTCAAAACTCATTGGCTGGCAGTTCATTCGACAGCAAGGACAATGATCCCAAACATACTGTTAAAGCACCAAAGGAGTTTTTCAAAGCTAAATGGTCAATTCTTGAGTGGCCAAGTCAATCACCCAATCTGAACCCATTTGAGCATTCCTTTCAAAAATGCTGGTGAAAACTGAAGGGACTAGCCCCCAAAACAAGCAAAAGCTAAAGATGGCTGCAATACAGGCCTGGCAGAGCATCACCAGAGAAGACACCCAGCAACTGGTGATGTCCATAAATCGCAGACTTCAAGCAGTCATTGCATGCAAAGGATATGCAACAAAATACTAAACAATGACTACTTTCATTTACGTGTCCCAAACATTATGGTGCCCTGAAATGGGGGGACTATGTATAAACAATGCTATAATTTCTACATGGTGAAACCAAAATGTATAAAAATTGCCTTTATTAAAATCTGATAATGTGCACGTTAACCACATATGAATGAATGAATGAATAAGTTTATTGGCCAAGTATGCAGATACAAGGAATGTGCCTTGGTGCTCCGCTCACAAATGACAACACAAACATACAGTTAACAATTAAGAATAAAGCATAAACACATCAAAACAATAAGGACACACCACTACGGTCTAAACATGTGGGTGAAAATAAACCAGAGCAAAAAAGAGACTACAGACTTTGGTTATTGAGTAGAACAATCACTCGTGGAAAAAAGCTGTTTTTATGTCTGGCTGTGGCTGCTTTGACAGTCTGGAGTCGCCTTCCAGAGGGAAGTGCTTCGAAGATTTTGTGGCCAGGGTGAGAGGGGTCAGAGATGATCTTGCCCGCTCGCTTCCTGGCCCTTGCAGTGTACAGTTCATCAATGGGGGGAAGGTTGCAGCCAACAATCTTCTCAGCTGTGCGAACGATCCGTTGCAGCCTCCGGATGTCGTGCTTGGTGGCTGAGCCAAACCAGACCATGATGGGGAAGGTGAGGACGGACTCAATGATAGCAGTATAGAATTGGACCATCATTGCCTGTGGCAGATTGTGTTTCTTCAGTTGCCGCAGGAAGTACATCCTCTGTTGGGCCTTTTTGACTGTGGAGTCGATGGTGGCCTCCCATTTAAGGTCCCTGGAGATGATGGTTCCAAGGAACTTAAATGACTCCACAGATGTGACTATGGTGTTGTTGATGGTGAGTGGGGGGATGGGAGGGGGATCTCTTCGAAAGTCTACAATTAGTTCCACTGTCTTGAGAACATTGAGCTCTCTATTATTTCTATTACAAATCTCAAATTGTGGAGTATAGAGGCAAATAAATAAATGATGGGTCTTTGCCCCAAACATTATGGAGGGCACTGTACATCTATGTAAGACATTTGTTAGAGCACAGCCGGAGTATGACTCCCAGTCTAGTCAGCTTTCATCAAGAAAGATGCAAAGATCTCAGAGGGGGTCTGGCACAGATGTAATAGAATGGTTCCAGGCTCAAAAAAGATTTGATAACAGAGGTTGGTGTTGTTCTTGAAGCAATGAAGCTGAAAGGATATTTGACACAGTGGTAAGGGGTGATTCCTGTTCTCAACAGATTTAGGGAAGCTGCTCTCATCAACTGCTTCACAATCAGGGGACTCAGATACAGCGAAGGGCAAAAGTTAAAAGAGGGACATGAGGAAAAATATGATTAAGAATTCATTGCCACTAAGGGTGGTGCAAACAAGAGTAATTCACGACTTTCAAAAGTAAATTGAATAGGCACTTGAAAGAAAGTAATTCACAGGGATAGGGTAGAAGAAACAGCCAATGGATTATTGCCTAGTTTATTTCAGTTTAGTTGATTGTCACATGTACCGAGGTACAGTGGAAAGTTTTTGTTACGTGCTAACCTGTCAGCGGAAAGACAATACATGATTACGATCGAGCCATTTACAGTGTTATAGGGAATAACCTCAGGTAATTGACATTGATTAGACGGACCAAATGATCTTGTTCTGTTCCATAACAATTCCTTAGCAGCGGACTGAAAAGGTCTCTTAATGTTATCATTGGCTTAAACCCAATGAAAAGCTTAACCGCAAGACAATATCTTTTATTGATTTGCTTAATTCTGTCTCAAGTATATTACTGTTATAAACTTGTGGTTGTGTTTGTTATTGCTGCAGGATTGCAGGGCATAAAGTTATAGTGACCTCGTGGATTTTATTTTGCTTCTTTTCAGCACATCTGATATTTGGAATTTTAAAGTTCACCAATGATATTTTTAAACTTGTGTACTTTTAAAAGTAGCTTTCACAGAAATCTGATGCCTGTGTTAATCAAATTCAATCATTGCGGGTCCCATCATAACTTTGAAAGGAAAACAGCATAACATTATTTGGGAACATCTCAGAGGAATATTTTCACATTTTGGAGCCAATATTACTTGTAATAACTGACTGCACCAGCCATCTTGGACGAAGCAGTAATGTTACGTCATTCAATAACACAGTGCTGTGTTTGTTTCACTGCATTTATGTGAAAATCTCAAGATCATTCTTGCAAAACAGCACGGATAATCGGAGCAGGCTCCACAGGGACAGAGAGAAAAGTGAGAGATTAAAGAATATAAAAATTATAGAAATTATACGATTTCCTTTTCTTAAAAATTCTGACCACATCCTTATGTCTCTTTCTTACAGCTCCTCTATATATTGAACATCGGCAGATTGTTCAAATAGGGAGGGTTCACAGCTGGAAGAAACCTGATAATGTTTAGACAAAGATTCCTTCTAGAGAGTGTCACTGGATCATATTTGGAATGGGAGGAATTGCCAGTGTTTTGTTGCTCCGTAGTCTAGAGGCACTAAAGCTGAATACATGGCCCACAAGCTTAGTTCAGCTTACTCAACACTAATTGTTCAAGGACTTATTTTGATTCATACAGCTCCCAATCACACCTCTGAGTATGACAATGCACAAAACCATTCAAAGAACTGAAGAACACAACATTATTCAAAATTAAAAGTGACCTTCAGTGCCGGAAGACAATGTGGAAATACTGAATTAGTTGAATTGCGTATTCTGCCGTTTTGAGACAGAGAATAAGTCATGATTGTACCAAATGGCAGAACAAGCTCGAAGGGGCAAATGACCTCCGCCTGCTCCTGTTTTCCATGCTCTATACTCCTAATAGAATTCAAGGACATTCTTTTAGGAAGGAGATGAGGAGAAATGTCTTTAGTCAGAGGGTGGTGAATCTGTGGAATTCTTTGCCAAAGAAGGCTGTGGAGGCCAAGTCAGTGGATATTTTTCAGGCAGAGATAGATAGGTTCTTGATTCGTACAGGTGTCAGAGGTTACGGGAAGAACAGCAGGAGAATGGGGTTAGGAGAGAGAGATAGATCCGCTATAATTGAATGGCAGAGTAGACTTGATGGGCCGAATGGCCTAATTCTACTCTTATCACTTATGACCATATGACCTAATACATTCTGCCATCTAGTAATAAAACATAGATTCACAAAAATGATATCCTGTACCGTAAGTTCCTGATGTTGAACACATGACCAGATACTGAAAATCTTTCCCTGGGGATGCACGAGATGAATGAACTGTTTTCTATTTAACATAACAACCTGCCACAGTGATATTGACAGTGGACTCAGAACACCGGATCAGTGATGAGTGCAGTGTGTGACATGACCAGAGCATAGTAAAAAGAACTAATACACAAGATAAAGTCCGAGAATGCCGGAGATATTTAACGGGGCACGCAAGATCTATGGTGAGAGAAATATGTCAAGACAATAATCCTAAACAGAATATCAAAAAGGACTAAGTGAACCGTAGATTTATATAAATGGAACAATGAGGTTGATGACGCCTTACAGGACCGCTTTGACACAACTGACTGGCAGATGTTTGAAGATGCAGCAGAACTTACCCAAATCAGAAACCCTGGGTTGGACGGGAAATCCGTGGTAAACTTAAAGCACGGACTACTGCCTTCAACTCAGGCGACCTCAATGTCTACAAGGTAGCCAGATATGACATCTGGAAGTCCATCAGGAAAGCCAAGAGAGACTACAGAAACAAAGTGGAATCTAACTACTACAGCTCGAACTCCAGACGCATATGTGGAGTGGATTACGCTGCGTCACAGACTACAAAGGGAAAAACAGGAGTACTGTTCAGCCTACCGCATCGCTCTCGGACGAGCTTAACACCTTTTACGCCCGGTTCGATGCAGACAACACAGCGCCCACCATGAGTCCACAGGTGTGCAGAGGGACTACCACACTGTCCTTACAAACAGCAGACGCGAGGCGGTCCTTCAAAAAGGTCAACGACCGCAAAGCTCCATGGCCGGATGGTATTCCAGGGCGGGCCCTCAGAGCATGTGCTGATCAAATGGCAGAGGTGTTCACCAACATCTTCAACCTCTCTCTGAGTCAGTCTGTGGTTCCCACCTCCTTCAAAGCATCCATCATCGTTCCTGTTCCAAAGAAACCATTTGTGTTTAAATGACTACCGTCCTGTCGCACTGCCATCAGTCATCATGAAGTGCTTCGAGCGACTAGTCAAAACTCACATCTGCTCCTCTCTCCCTGACACCTTGGACCCTCTTCAGTTTGCATATAGACCAAACAGGGCCACGGACGATCCAATCGCCATGGCAATACATACTGCACTCACCCACCTGGACAAAGGAAATACATATGTGAGAATGCTCTTTATTGACTACAGCTTGGCATTCAACACTATTATTCCCCCAAAACTCGTCTCAAGTTCCTTGATCTTGGACTGGAGACCTCCATCTGCGGATGGATATTCGATTTCCTGACGGGCAAGCCCCAGATGGTGAGAATTGGCAGCCACACCTCTTCCTCACTGATCCTCAACACAGGCACACCACAGGGCTGTGTGCTCAGTCCTCTCCTGTACTCCATGTTCACACACAACTGTACTGCTAAGCACAGCTCAAACAGCATCCTAAAGTTTGTTGATGACATGACCATCTTGTGCCTTATCACAGCCAACAATGAGACGGCCTACAGAGAGGAAGTAAAGGCACTAAACAGCTGGTGCCAGGAAAATAACCTCTCTCTCGATGTCAGCAAAACTAAAGAGATGATCGTGGCCTACAGGAGACAGCGGGGGAGTGGACACCTCCCCATCCACATCGGTGATGCTGAGGTTGAAAGGGTCAGCAGCTTTAAGTTCCTCGGTGTGCACATCACTGAGGACCTTTCCTGGACACTGCACACGGACACAATAACAAAGAAGGCCCACCAGTGGCTCATTTTCCAGAGAAGACTGAGGAAGTTTGGCATGAACGCTAGCATCCTCACAAACTTCTACAGATGCACCATCGAGGCTGCATTACAGTCTGGTACGGGAACTGTTCTGCCCACAGTCACAAATCACTACAGAGAGTGGTGAAGATGGCACAGCACATCACTGGCAACTGTCTCCCGGCCATTCAGGACATTTTCTACCGGCGGTGCCTGCGGAAGGCACGCAGCATCATCAAGGGCCACAGCCACCCAGCACGCAGGCTGATCTCCTTGTTACCGTCAGGCAGACGATACAGTAGTATGGCTGCGCGTACTACCAGACTTAAGAACAGTTTCTACCATTAGGCCATCAGGCTTCTGAACTCATAAACACATTTGAAATCATATATGTTAATTATTTTTAATATTGTCTTTTTACCTACTTTTAATATTGTCTTTTTACCTCACTAATGTCATTTTTTAAAATCTTATTTATCCTTGGAATATTACTGCTGAGGTGACCCGTTGTCTTGTCCAATACATTTCAATGTACCATTGACACTGTGCCAACCTACATTGACAAATAAAATTTATTATTATAAATAAATCTTACAAAATGTTGTATTTGTTCCCGTGAGGAAGGATATTCTTGCTATGGAGGGCGTGCAGCGTAGGTTCACTAGGTTAATTCCCGGAATGGCGGGACTGTCGTATGTTGAAAGGCTGGAGCGATTGGGCTTGTATACACTGGAATTTAGAAGGATGAGGGGGGATCTTATTGAAACATATAAGATAATTAGGGGATTGGACACATTAGAGGCAGGAAACATGTTCCCAATGTTGGGGGAGTCCAGAACAAGGGGCCACAGTTTAAGAATAAGGGGTAGGCCATTTAGAACGGAGATGAGGAATAACTTTTTCAGTCAGAGAGTGGTGAAGGTGTGGAATTCTCTGCCTCAGAAGGCAGTGGACGCCAGTTCGTTAGATGCTTTCAAGAGAGAGCTGGATAGAGCTCTTAAGGATAGCGGAGTGAGGGGGTATAGGGAGAAGGCAGGAATGGGGTACTGATTGAGAGTGATCAGCCATGATCGCATTGAATGGCGGTGCTGGCTCGAAGGGCTGAATGGCCTACTCCTGCATCTATTGTCTATTGTCTATTGTCTATTGTCTATTTCCAGCAAGAGTTTTACAAATCTCAATACATTTTCTCTACACTAAATTACTGTTGCTCTTGAAATGTATGTTTGCGCAATGGCAATTCAACAAAAATATCGTACCGTCTTTCATCCAAAATCAAAATCAGTTTGATGCATTTTATGATAGATTGGTCTCTGAATCATGAAATTTGAAAGCCGTTTCTAAAAATTGTGTGTATGATTTAGGCAGGAAGCCTAATGTAACATTGAAGGAATTATATTATTTTTAGAAATATAGAAATATAGAAATTAGGAACAGGGGATTCAGCTATTAAGCTCTGAGAACATGACTGATCATCTGTCTCAATACCATATTCCCACACTCTCCTCACAAGCTTTAGAGCACATGGTATTGGAGGTAGGGTACTGACATGGATAGAAAATTGGTTGACAGACAGAAAGCAAAGAGTGGGGATAAATGGGTCCCTTTCAGAATGGCAGGCAGTGACTAGTGGGGTACTGCAAGGCTCGGTGCTGGGACCGCAGGTATTTACAATATACAATATACATTAATGACTTGAATGAAGGGATTAAAAGTACCATTAGCAAATTTGCAGTATGATACAAAGCTGGGTGGTAGTGTGAACTGTGAGGAAGATGCTATGAGGTTGCAGGGTGACTTGGACAGGTTGTGTGAGTGGGCGGATGCATGGCAGACGCAGTTTAATGTAGATAAGTGTGAGGTTATCCACTTTGGTGGTAAGAATAGGAAGGCAGAGTATTATCTGAATGGTGTCAAGTTAGGAAAAGGGGACGTACAACGAGATCTGGGTGTCCTAGTGCATCAGTCACTGAAAGGAAGCATGCAGGTACAGCAGGCAGTGAAGAAAGCCAATGGAATGTTGGCCTTCATAACAAGAGGAGTTGAGTATAGGAGCAAAGAGGTCCTTCTGCAGTTGTACAGGGCCCTAGTGAGACCGCACCTGGAATACTGTGTGCAGTTTTGGTCTCCAAATTTGCGGAAGGATATTCTTGCTCTTGAGGGCGTGCAGCATAGGTTTGCTAGGTTAATTCCCGGAATGGCGGGACTGTCATATGTTGAAAGACTGGAGCGACTAGGCTTGTGTACACTAGAATTTAGAAGGATGAGGGGGGATCTTATCGAAACATATAAGATTATTAAGGGGTTGGATACGTTAGAGGCAGGAAACATGTTCCCAATGTTGGGGGAGTCCAGAACCAGGGGCCACGGTTTAAGAATAAGGGCCATTTAGAACGGAGATGAGGAAAAACTTTTTCAGTCAGAGAGTTGTAAATCTGTGGAATTCTCTGCCTCAGAAGGCAGTGGAGGCCAATTCTCTGAATGCATTCAAGAGAGAACTGGATAGAGCTCTTAAGGATAGCGGAGTTAGGGGGTGTGGGGAGAAGGCAGAAACGGGGTACTGATTGAGAATGATCAGCCATGATCACATTGAATGGTGGTGCTGGCTCGATGGGCCGAATGGCCTACTTCTGAACCTATTGTCTATTGTTTATTGTCTATTGTCTAAGCTTTGATAACGTTTACTTTTAGAAACCTATCGACCGCCTGAAGATTGTGATCCTTCAGAAGTGACTTTAAACTACAGTCCTGTCAGCCTGATCAGATGACAAGGGCTATAAGACTGAATTTCCACAGGCATATTTTTCTCATTTTCAATAAATGAATAGCCCCCTCCCCAAAGTTTCATCAGATAGTCAAGGGAATGACTGCAGAAATTTACCTCAACCCACATCACCATCATAGGGGTTTGCAGAACGCAAGGAAGTTTAAAGTGAAGTAATCTGCCAAATCTCCAAAAAGTTAATCATGTGATTTAATATTATGAATCGACTCAAATGTCCAATTCTAACAAACCTGAAGTATCTTTCCCACTAATTGTCCATTGAAGTCAGAGACCACATTTTTACAGTTCCCTTGGGGAATTCTATTGGAATATTGATGCACATGTTGTAAATCATCCTGTCAGTGATATTATAATGTTAATTACACATCACTTTGTAATTATTAGAGATCATTAAGTGCATTAAATGTTATAAATAAATTAGGTTTAAAATGAGAAAACATTATTCTGAAGAATCTTTGTACTTGTGCTGATCTTTAGTTTGTTTAGACAACTATTCATCTCATCTGTCATTCAAAATCGATCTAGCATCTTTAGCTTTAGAGGTTGATTTTCAGAACCTGGACAGTGTTGGGCTTGCAGAGACTAGAGCCAATGCAAGATACACCAACCAGAGAAAATGTAAAACCTTTCCTATTTTTAGGGCTGATTTAACACACTTGCTCTCTTCCCCAACAATGCAGTAATTGGGAAATATCAACCTGCAACAAAATCTGATGGAAAAGTACATGTCTGGAGACTCATGTGAAATGAAGTGGTGGGCTATTGGGCAGGGGAGGCCATAACCTGGTTTGTAATAATCTAAGTGAATGTGTCAATTTTCCTCACTTTTGGTAATTTTTTTAGTACACTTCTACACTGAGTCCAGCAACATAGCACATGTTACTGATCTCCTCAGCAATTTCCATCATGAGTTCTAAGCCTCCACTTGCTAGGAAAGAATGTTGATTGCTCACAAACTGCTGAGATTACTCAACAGGTCAGGCAGGACCTCTGGAGAATATGGATGGATGACTTTTCTATCCATGTTGTCTATTGTTGTCTATAAACCTTGTCCATCTATGTCTTGCAGAGATGATGCCTGACCTGCTGAGTTCCTCCAGCACTTTGTATTTTACTCAAGATTCAAGCATCTATAGTTCGTTATGTCCCCAACATCACATCCAGTGAAAGCACAACTTGGTTGCTCTCTGTTTCTCGTGCCAGCTCCATATCCCTTTCATATTTGGATTATTCATTTAAATAAACAAATTGAGATTGAGCTTTTAGGCTCCACTTCACAATACTTCCATGATTAGTAAAATAATCGCATAGTTAAATGATAATGAATCAGAGAATGTTAAAAAAATCCTGGGAGATATACTGCCCTTATCTTTTGGTTCTCTGTTTCCAGCAACTTAAAATAGTTTCTGGTATGGTTAGAATTTTCAGATTAAAACAAAAAAGATGTCTAAGCGTATGTGTACGTGCGTGTCGGAAATAAAAATTATGAATGATTAAAAAATAGGGAAAAATCGAGATTTAAAAAAATCAGAAATAAAAGCAGTTCACTCATGAATGCCATTTCACGTTAGATCATGCTTGTGCTTATTTTTAGCTTGATTTGTGACCATCCCAAAATTGGCCAGGGCGTTTCCATTTACAATCCATGACAGCATGTCTGGCATTTTCTGACATCTAATGGTGTCATGCGATGTGCAATGTCCATTTCTGTGTTTACCAATGGAAATCGGGTCATAATAGTGAAATCCATAACCTTAAATAATGTAAGAAGCAAAGATAGACACAAAAAGCTGGAGTAACTCAGTGGGACAGGTAGCATCTCTGGAGGGAAGGAATGGGAGACGTTTCGGGTCGAGACCCTTTTTAGATGTAAGAAGCAAACACAGCCAGGTTAGCCAAAGTGTATTACTTATCCTCACCACCTCACTGATGTACCTCTCTCTGGAGGGAAGGAATGGGTGACGTTTCGGGTCGAGACCCTTTTTAGATGCAAGGAGCAAACACAGCCAGATTAGCCAAAGTGTATTACTTATCCCCACCACCTCACTGATGTGCCTCACTCTGCATCTGCCAGTATACATGGGTCTGCATGGACAGTAACAGGGAGAAATGCACAGAAGGCAAGTGACCTGCAGCTCTATAGGACTTTAGTTAGACCACATTTGGAGAATTTCTTGCAGTTCTAATTAACTCATTACAAGAAGGATGTGGAGGCTTTGGAGAGGGTGCAGAGGAGGTTTACCAGTATGCTTCCTGGATTAGGGAATAGTCACTACAAGAAGAGGTTGGACAAACTTGGATTGTTTTCTCTGGAATCCTGGAAGTTGACGGGAGATGTGATAAAAGTATATGGAACTATGAGAGGCAGAGATGGGATAGGCTGTCGGAACCTTTCTCCTAGGGTTGAAATGTCAAAGGCAAGAGGGTATAGCTTTATGGTGAGAGGAGCAAAGTTTAAAGGTGAAGTGCGGGGTAAGTATTTTTTACACAGAGGGTCGTGGGTGCCTGGAAAATGCTGTTAGGGTGGTGATGGCGGCAGATATGATAGTGGCAATTTTAAAGTTTTTAATAGGCATATGTATATGTACAGAATGGAGGGATCATGTTTATCTTGGCGTCGTTTGGCATCGACATTGTGGACAGAAGGGCCTGTTCATGTGCTATACTGTTCTATAACCCTCCAAGCCAATAGTCCCACCTTCCCTAGGCTTTTCCTCGTCTCTGCGGTAGCCCTTTTGTAGCTGCTCCATGACTGCCATGAAGAAAAGTCCTCCAAGGCTTTGACCTTCTTGCAAAGCGTCATAGCAACTAATAGATGACTGATGTGATCTCTAAAATTGGCTTTCATAAGTTACTGGCGAGCATTTTGTTCACACAATTTTATAAAATATGCTGAGCTGTTGAAAATTGACCAAAGTGTGTTATACAGCAAATCTGTTATCTCTGGAACAAATCTATTGAATCTTTATTGAATTCCGTCAATGGCAAGCATATTCTTTTTAGATAAGGAAGCCAAAACTGCACAGTATTCCAGGTGGAATCTCGCTAAGGCTCTAAACAATTCTATTAAGACATCTTAAACTATCAAACAGTATTATTAAAAGCAAAGTGTATCACTGACATCCCTCTCCCCTTTCTTGATCTCTGTCTCCATCACAGGGGACAGACTATCAACTGACGTCTACTACAAACTTACCGGCTCCCACAGTTATCTGGGCTACACCTCCTCTCACCCGACCACTCACAAACACACTATCCCCTACTCTCAATTTCTCTGTCTCTGCTGCATCTGCTCCAAAGATTAGGCTTTTCATTCTAGATCATCCAAGATGTTCTTTGTCTCCAAGGTTGCTCCCTGCTGTCATATATGGTTCCCTCACCCATGTCTCCTGTATTGTGTAGTTCTGCTCTTGATTCCCCTCCCTTAAACAAAACAAGAATAGTTCCCCTGGTTCTCGCCTTTCACCCTGTCAGCCTTCGCACCCAACACATTGTTCTCCAACATTTCTACCACCTCCAACGTGATTTCACCACCAGTCATCTTCCCATCCCCACTCCTTTCTGCCTTCTGCAGAGACCACTCCTTCCACAGCTTTGATCATTCATTCCTTCCCACCCAAACTACCCCCTCCCCAGGTACTTTCCCCTGCAACCACGAGAGATATAACAACTGTCTCTGTTCCACCTCCTTCATATTGATAGAGTGGCCCCAGCAGTCCTTACAGCTGAGACAGAGGTTCACGTGCACCTCCTCTATCCTCATCTACTGCATCTAGTGTTCCTGATCTTTACGTTGGCGAGACCAAGTGTAGACTCGGCTGTCAGTCCGCCAAGGCCTCCTGAATCTCCCGTTTGCTAATCATTTTAACTCCCATTCCCAGACTAGCTTTTCTGTCCTGGGCCACCTCCATTATCAAAGTGAGGCCACATGCAAACTAGAGGAGCAGCTCCTTGTATTCTGCTTGGGTAACTTTCAATCCATGAACATTAAATTCTCTAATTTTAGGTAACTTACCAAAACTCCACCACTCTCCGCCTGTACCACCCATCACTTCCCAGGCTTTGTCCTGTCCCCCTTCTCTTCCCCCCATCAAAACATCATCCATGCCACCTTTGCTGGGATCATCCAGATGAAGTTGGTGGATTTCTTCTGGGGCAACGGAAAGCACTGGGTCTCTGCAGCGGTCCTGAGTCTCCCGATTGAGGAGGGCGGGCAGTCGCTGGTGTGCATCCGCACCCAGTTGGCGGCTCTCCGCCTTAGGACTCTGCCGAGATACCTGTACTCGGAGTGTCCTCCCAGGTGGCACGTGCTGGCGACGCACTTTTTCCAACGGGGCCGCTGCCTTCAAGGAGGTAGACGGATCCCGATGGTGGGCGTCAGCTGGGCCATCCTGCTGGTGATGCCCGGCTTCTACCGGGACTTGCTGAGAGTCTGGAACCTGGTTGCTGTCGACCAGGCACCCCCTCCACCGGCGGAGGGCGGCGGCCCAGGCGTGAGAGCAGCCGGCCCTTGTCCCGCCCCGCCGGTTGTCGGGGGGGGGCTCAAACGTGTGGAGTACCTGCGGCTGAGCAAACCCCCGCTCAGCCGGAAGTACTCGTCGGACCCAAGCACCGTAAGTCTTCCCAGGAGCCGGTCCCACACAACTTGAGCCGCATTTCCTCAAAACCCTTCATCTCCCTCCGAGACGCAGGGAGGCATGTCCTGTACGGACTCCTCCTCCACACCCTGCACTTCCTCGCCCTGGTCCACCGTCTGGACACTAAGTGGCGGTTGGTGTTGCCTTCCGGTCGCGAGTCTCCTGCAACCTGTTTCTCTCGCGGTTCACAGACTCGCCAGCCGCCTGCCACTTTTGCAGGCTGAAACAATCTGTATACCACGTGTATATGGAGTGTGTGAGGTTGCAGCCCCTGTTTCATAATCTAAAGGGGCTGCTCCTTGCCTTCTGGCTGCACCTCTCACCCACCATCCTCATCTTTGGACACCCTGTGCGTGGGGGAGAGGGTTGGGCTGAAGATGTCCTGGTTGGGTTGCTCCTGGGCCTGGCCAAGCTGGCACCCGCGTGTCACGGAGCCAGGCGGAAGAGGGCTCTGCCCAAGCCAGCTGCCTGCCCCTTTTCCGGGGTTACGTCCGTGCCCGGTTGGTGCTGGAGAGGGACTATGTGCTGTCCACGGGTACCCTGGGGGATTTCCGGGACCGTTGGGCACCGTGGAGGATTGGATGCATCCTATATAAGGATTGTAATATAGTTGTATAATAGTTTCATTTGGTATATTTGTTTGTATTGTATTCTGGTGGTGGGTTCCGTTTTGTTTCATTGCATTGTAAATATTATTTTTAAATAATTGAATACATTTTTTGATTAAACAAAAATAATAATAAATTAAAAAAAAACATCATCCATGCTTCCTTACATTTGCCTGCCATGTCCTTCATTCTAACACGGACGTGTACGTCCTGAACTCTTATTAGCACACTTTTAAAAAGATCACATTTTCCTGACCTTCCTTTTTCGTCAAACAACCCTCTCCAATCAACTTGAGCGAGTTCCAGTCTCATATCCTCAAAGTTGGCCTTACCTCAATTGGACATTTTAAGTCCCTATACATAACTATCTTAAACCTAATAAAACAGTGGTCGCTGGTCCATAAAGGTCCATCCACGAACACTTCATCCACTTGCCCTTCCCATTTTCCCCAAGACTAGATCAAGCGTTGCCCTCTCCTGTGTGGAGCCCACTATATATCGCCAGAGGAAACTGTACTGAACACATTTAACAAATCCACCCCGTCTAAATCTTTTGCATTATGATATTCCCAGTCAATATAGGGAAAGTTAAAATTCGCTAGCACGACAACCATAGCATATAGACCTGCAGCTGCTTGCAATCTCCTGGCACATTTGCTCTTCTAATTCCTGTTGACTATTTTGGGGCCCTGTAGTACACTCCCAATCTAGATCCCTAGATCTAGTCCAAAGGATCAACTAGACTAGATCCCTTTCTTTGTCTAGTATAGCTTCATTAGACGAACTGTCCGTAACGTTACCCCTGACCACTGCCATGACATCCTCCTTAAGCAATAACGCAACGCCCCGTCCTCTTTTACCCTCACCTCTGTCTCTCCTGTCGCACCTGTATCCTGGAACATTGAGTTGCCAGTCCTGCCCCTCTCATAACCAGGTTTCCATAATGGCTACAACGTCCCAGTCACACGTAGCAACCTTTGCCCTAAGCTCACCTGCCTTACCCGTCAGGCCTCTTGCATTAAAATAACTGTAATTTAATCCAACATGGATAGGACAGGTTTGGAGGGACATGGACCTAGCGCAGGCAGGTGGGACTAGTGTAGCTGGGACATGTTGGCCGGTGTGGGCAAGTTGGGCCGAAGGGCCTGTTTCCACGCTATATCACTATTCCTTCCTCACTCTCTGACTTTCTCCTGCCTATTCTGTCCTATATACCTTCTCTCATTACCCTCCATACCAACTTTTAGCCTCTTACCTGCCATGGTCCTATGGGATTCCACCTCTGTCAATCTAGTTTGAACACACCCATGTAGCACTTGCAAACCTGCCTGCTGGGATATTGATATACCTCCTGTTTAATATTCTTATTGCCTGCTGCCAGTGGAAAAAAAACCTGTGTGGATCAATCTCAGTTTGAAACCACAATAGATTGCTGTGACTTCATCACTCTATCACTATTAATCTATTTAAAAAAGGTGGGAAACTGAAGTTCTAATTTTGTAACTCTCCTGTCTTTGATCTATTTTTAATGTATATTGATTATTTCATTTTTTTTAAACGAAATCACACAAAACTAAAGCTCTCAATCAAAATTATGTGCAGGCCCCAATAGTCATTAATCAAACCAAATATTTTGATGAGCTACTTTGTTGATGAGAACCAGGATAAAACACTGAAGCAAGCAATTAACACTTTTTTCAGAGCTGGTCTAAAATTAAGAATGCTTGTAGTTTCATGTCAAAGTTACTCCCAGTGACCTGAGCCATAAACAAGATATTGCAAGCACCAGGAACCAATTTAAATTCATTATATTGGATGTACTTGTAAAATCTAACAAGCTCAGTCAAGTCAAATCGAGTTTATTGTCAAATGCACAAGTAGAGTGAGAAGCAGGTGCATCACAGGCACAGACTCAGAAAACACACAGAAACGTAAATGATATACAAATTACACATAAATTCTACATGACACTGAAAAGAAAAAGACTGTTCACACTTAGAAATTATAATACATTTAAAGTGGAATCCAGCAACAGATTTCAAATGACCAAATGTAATCTCATCTCAAATTTTCAGTTTTGGTTATTAGCTTTTTTTTAGTGCTCTACCTCATGCTGCTGCAGTCTGCTGTTAGGTGCAAATAAGCTTGCTGCTACTTCAACCATTTCAAACTATTCCATGCACAGAGTTATCTATTGTTACTCAGGGGCTCTCCGATATCTCTCATTGGCAACTCATCTCACTCATCCAGCTATTGACATCAATTAGATTGTTTCAATCTTGCTATTTTTCAAAATAAGCCAATTCATTGTCCTTAGTTTTTCTTCACACATCTCATTAATGGTGGTTGGAAATATATTTTTTAGTTACTAATCAACCCCCTCTGTGCAATCTGCATCCTAAATGAAGCTATTGCTTCAGAATGGATTATAAAACATTCCATGGGGATAAAGCTGGATTTTAAAATCACAGAAATGTTTTTGCAAGGACAGAACCACCACCAGCTGCCAATTTCCAAACTCTTGCTAAATTCCAATTGGTAGGTAAATTCCAATTGCTGACCATAAAATTGGCTTGGTGAAGGTTGTAGTGGTCCCATAAGAGAGTAAACAGTCACACAACAAAAATAACTTCAGCTTCAAAAACCCAAATTCATTGGGATTATAGATGGTGGTTTTCTTTCAAAACACAAATTTTGAAATGATCAAATAGATGTTTTCAAGATTATAAAGATAAATTAATTATGGTTGTATGGCGAG